>NC_134573.1:65045001-65350314 GCF_050947875.1 Dermacentor variabilis
TATGCCTTGCACAGCAAAGAGATGAGACACCATGAGCTCAACCATAAGTTGAGGGATAGCCCCCGAGTTTGGTGCATCATGGGCACCAAAATCGAAAGTAGCGGCGTCTCTGTGAACATCCAAAATCAAATTTGAATTACGGGCCACGGCGACGTTCAGTAGGCTGGGCATTGCGGGCACCAGCGCGTTCTGCCATAGCCTTTGCAGGGCAAGGCATTGAAGAAGGACTGGAAGCACGGCAAAGGGGATCAAAGTCTACCTTTGATTGCCAATAACTCCACTTTTGCTTAACATATTGAAGTACTTTTTGCTTCAAAGTATTTCTGAAATATTGCATTTTAGTCAAACGCATTTCTCAACTTTCATAAAATGTGGTTCAGGACCCCTCCAAGAGGAGAAAGCACAGAGAAAATGTGGCATGATACATGGAGCACTCTCAGCAGATTATATAGCTTCATGTGATTGATGAATAAGGGGAACATTAACACGTAATGAACACCTAACAAAGATATTAAAAAGAAGTGAACAAAAACAGGCCAGCAAGACTGACTGCACAAACTGTCAGGTCAGATGTCACAGCGCTAACAGATATGCAAACAGATTTCCTCATGTCAGGACAGATGCGCAACTGTGTCTTATATTTTTTCGAGCAAGAAATAATATCTTGCCTTGCTGTTCCTGAATTTTTAATCATATGTAACTGTTTGCTCCTTACCTGAACTCACCTAATGGAAGCAACTACAGTAATTGCAATTCTGTGTTAACTTACAGACACCCACAGGCGAGTTTGCCAATGAGAAAGCATTCCTCTTTGACAATGACGGGCAGCAGCCAAGCAGCAGCAGGCCCACGCCACATTGTCAAGCAGACGTGGCCCTCTTACGTCATGCCTGGGGTTACCGCCTGGGTACCGGCTTAGACAATGCATACAGCGGTGGCGACGACAACGACGATTTCGAGGTGGTTCCCAGCAGAGATCCCGAGCAAGAGCGAGAAGCGAAGCGACAGGCAGCTAATGCCAAGCGGCTGGCATCACTCAAGCAGCGTTTCGCTGAGAGCCACACGCAGCGTCGTCTGCTCCAGTCGGCACTAACTTCTGTGGTAAGTGACTGCATGTGCTTGACATTTTCCTGCCTAAAGAGAGTTGGAGATGGGAGAGGATAGCGTAAAAAAAGCCCCTTGTAGGCAGCTTGACAGTAGCCCCGCCCCCTACGGCGATATCACAGGATACCCGTTCACACTACAAATGTACCATCTAAAATGTTAGGCACAGTTGTTGAAACTTAACCGTGCTTAACCGTGCCTTAACTAATACAGAACACCTTCTGTCGATGATTGCGTATTGCATGCCATGCCAGTGAATACACTGCTGATCGTCCTGTTTCCCTGTTACCGAGATGCATGATGGCAGCATCATAGAGGCAGCAAGCGGAGAGCGATTGTGGCTGATGAGGATACTGGCAAGTGCCACAGCACAACAGTTTGGATTGTACAAACAGAGCAGACGGGGCAGCCAGGGCTAGCAGCAAAATTGGCAGCAACGAGCATAATGATGCATATGAACATTGTTGCATAGGCAAGACACTTCTGGCTTGGCCATGCTTCGCACTGCATCACGTGTACTATAACTATGCTATAAGCACAAAGACACAATGTCGCCTGTGTCAACCCGTGCTGGCAGCTACTTGTTCCTCTCTTTCATTCCCCGGAAGTGAGCCTCTTTTAGCATTTTTCCAAAAACATGTGCATTACTTACACGTCTTTAGTACACCTTTTCTGAGCTCATTCAGTTAGAGCATCACAGCATTGTGATACACATTTAACATCACTTAGCACTGCTTTATGGGCCGCATTGATGCACTTGATTTGCACGTATTTAAGAAGTACTGAATATGAGACACTCTCAATGGCATGAATGAATACAGTTGAACGCCGATTATACAACTTTGTCAAAAACATGGTATAATCCGAGCGTCATATAATTCGCGCAACAAAAATTTTGTCTATAATATATGGTTTCGTGTGGTAGAGTTGCGAGGAGCTTAAGCTTAAACGAAATTTTAGTGCATTTTCATGTAAATAATGCGATCACAAATATAACGCAAGACAGAAATTTCAGTCTCTCAGAAAAAAATATAATATATATTGTCATAACGCGAAGCGAAGCTGCAGTGAAACATGAAACGATGCGTAAATGCGGATGCCCGCAGGGCCTTATCATTAACTGCCATCACAAAATAAAATTAAATGGACAACTGCTGATGACGTGTGAGGACGTCACTGTCGGTGGGAATAGTGTCATCCTCCGCGTCAGTGAGAATAGTGTCATCCTCTGTTACAACCACCAAGGCTATTGGACAGGCAGCACATCAGAAATTCTCGCGACACAACCGAATGCAGCAAAGCTTTTCACGAATTTCACGGTGAGCCACTATGTGACTGAAAACTGCTTGCTTGATGTGCCTGCACAACATCCCTGATCGTGTTGCTTGAGGCTGCGATTCATACGCCTTAACCACATTGATGTGGCAGTAACAGTGTTCTAAGTCAGGAGGAGAAAGACAGCACAACGTGCACAGGGGCAACTCCCATCTCAACGCTCTTGCACGAGCCAAAGTGATAGCAGGCATGGATAGCACAGTCAGTGCCGAGCCAGGCCTAGCATGCATGAGCTGATAGATAGAGAGAAGGATGAACAAGTAAATGAGGCAGCACAGCCAGTGCCAGAGTGAAGCCCACTCAGTTCCTGTGTTTTTGCATTGCTGCAACCATGAAATCCGCAGCACGCCAGTGTGGACTGCAGTGTGCTTAGGCTTGGGCGCTCGCCCCTCCTGTCAGATAAGATGATGTGGTAGAGTTGCTGGAGTCTGGCAGCACTTCTCATGCATCTGCCATTGGGTTCCCAGCTTTCCACTGGTTGTCATATGAGATGGGACATGCATAATCTCGGGTCATATAAGGAAGTTTTTTCGTGCATTGACTTTATGGGGAGTTCGTCGGGAATGTGCTTATCTGTCACAAAACCCAGAACGTTGCATAATTGGGGGACGCATAACTACAGTTATACTGTACAGCTTAATGGACCTCTCCAGTTATGCATTGTTTGCGGAAAGTCTGTGTGAATGACCACGCTGTGTGGCTTTAATGAAGAAATAGGACCAAGGTATGCTAAGCATTCAAGGAACGTATGATATGCAGACAAAGATTTTTACAGCAAAGCTGTTAAGGGCTAGTTTCCCCACTATCGTGTCTGCATGTAAAAAAAATATCATCAGCAATGACTCGAGCATCGTCGTCTTCTTCTGATGCTGGCTCCGTTGCAGCTTGTCATTCCAGCGTAGAATTTCGCTTCCCTTCTGTCGTCGTAATGGGGAGGCTGCATTTACGGGGGTGTGAGCCATTGCTTAAGGAGGCATGAGCCATTCATTGTCCTACATGGTGAACAGGTTTAATTTTGAAACAATTGAATTTTAAAGAATCACAAGTGGCAATGCTGGGCGGATGTTCCTAACCACGCCACCGAGCAAACTGGAGACACCGAACGCAAGCGGCAGTGGCGGACTGCGGGCCTGTCGTCACTGACGTTCTCTCCGTCGCAGCCGAATGTGTGTGTAACCTCATTAAGAAACACAAAGACATAATCAGTAATTGAGAAAGACTTTAATGAATCATCAGGATTTACCCAGTGATAAACACCGGGGCCGCATGTTTCAGCTTCGTTGGTTAATTATTTGTACAGAGTGCTTAGGCTGATAGTTTTTTTTTTTCTTGTTTTCTCTCGGTGTTAAACTGCCTCTCATATTAGTATTTGGCTTTTGTGGTAGTTGATCTATTTTGCGTGGTGTCAGTGTTGGATGTTACGGCGTAGCCAAGGTTTAATTTAACAGTGCAGCAGGTGACATAGCTACGACATGTGCATTTGCTGCAATTTTTGTTGGGGGCAATCAGTTCGGTAAAGACATGCCTTGGTCGGGTGGTGTTCTACATTTAGCCTCTCTTGCTAAGCTTGTAACCAATGAAGCAAAATTAAATTCTCGTTAGTAGACCTGTGCATCTTGTGAGTTGCTACCTGCTTGTTGCTGATGGTAACAAATGCCACCCTTGAAATACAAGCTTACTGATATTGCCAACAGTGGTTCATTCCTTCCTACAAGAACTGCACTAGATTAGTAGCGCTTGCATGCTGTGCGTTATGCACTCTTGCCTAGCAGTGCTGTGCCTAGCTCTCGTACTTGTTTATGTTTTCAGGACAGCTCAGACCGTAAACGGCGCATCGTCTTCGAGGACAGCGACGAAGATGAAGAGGGCTTCACAGCACCCCCTGTTAAGGTCCCTGTGGGAGAGCGCAAGCTGACTCTCTTCGATGATGACGATGAGCAAGAGGGAGAGGGGGAGGAAGGAAGTCACGAAATTGACTTCAGGCTCCGGCCACAGTTTGAGGGCCACAAAGGCCATAAGGTCAGTGCACTCACTTTGTTCATCTTCTGTGTTGATCTTGCTTTTGGTGCATTGAATGAGATGAGTATTTTTGTAGCATGTTTGTGGCATGTCTTGTTGACATTGTTGAACTTGATTCAGTGCCGCCATGCTGAAGGCATTATTAAGGCCACCGAAGGGAGTCTGTTTGCTCACATATGCATTGAGCTAACATTGAACATTTAGGAGTTGGAGCAGCTGTGAACAAACCAAGCAGTTACCACCCCCACCCTCCCCTTCACCACACACACACACACACGCACACACACGCACACACACACACACACACACAGTTTAAGCCACTCACATTTGCAATGATGACTTGCACCTACAAGTTTCTAAACAGCCTTTTGACTGTCAACTATGTAGGTTCCTGTAGAATGCAGGTGGCTGCCAACGGTAAATTACACAAAATATCATAATTTCTTAGCCCCTGCGTAATCTTTACTTGCACAGGTGGCAGCCTTATCATTTCTAACCCTTTGCCTTCGTTCATCCTGGCCAAATTGACTTAGTGTGACGTTACCTGACTGTGTAGGTATGTAGGTGTGTAGGTGTAGGAGTGTAGGTCACAGTCGAACTTGAGAAAACAGTGTCCACCTAACCTTTTCCAAGTGAGCCTTTTGCATTTATTCATTATTATTTTTATTATTATTGAGGTTTCTATACATGAAAATCATCACAGAGAGGAGACAGAAAGAGAACTAGCTGGAACTATCGCTTGAAGCAACACTCCTGCCAGCTTTAGAAGGAGAATGGTGCATGGAAAAAGGGCATTGAGGGAAGAACAAAGGGGGGGGTGGGGGCATAGTGAATGAAGGAGGACGAGAGAATCGAAAAATAAAAAATTGCTGGCTCTCCCGTAATCGAGAGTAGATGTAAGCATAAAATGGCTACCAGCAAAGCAGATTAGTTGGAGATGATACTAGCCACCACACCACACCAAGCTGTACTGTGCACTGATCGACATGGACACAATAGTTTCCTGTCACAGACAACCTCATTGCAAGCCTCCATGATTGCAAGTATTGTCTCAGTCAAACGGTCATTCACGCCGCACTGGACACTACCAGCTCGGATGGTACCAGCGCTGCCGGCACGCCGGACACACCGCAGTCCTCACGGGCAGCTGGTGTTGAAAAGAGCACAGACAACTCTGTCTCAGTGCCAAAAGATGGCAATCAAGTGTGTAGTGCCCTGTAAAGTAAAGCTTTGTTATAAAGAAGTTGAAGGGGGGGGGTCGTAATTATTTTGTTATAATCATTAGTTCGTTATAGTTTGTTCGTTATGCATTTCTATCCACAGTTAACAAGCAAGAGAGGATGTACTCACCACCAAATCTCACAGCACCATGCCACGCGAAAAAGAAAACAGCCGTCGCACGGAAAAAAACGAGCGAAAAAAAGACGGCAAGAAATTGCTACTTTATTCACGCCAAACAGCTCATCACTGATTGATCAACAGCACCCCAGCTGGCGGCTCACTACGCAGAAAAAGTCCTTGATAGATTTTTGCTGCGTCTTTTTCAGGCAAATGATGACTTTTTGAGCTGCAGCCCCTATGTTTAGTCCGTCCTTGCTGTCATCAGGAGCACCAAAGAAGTGGCACAGCAGGTCTGCCGCATCCAGCACTTGTGCTGGCGTTGGTACGTTGGATTTACCAATATTAGGCTCCGGGCTGGCGTCGACACATTCATCACTGTCGTCATTAGGCAACCCCATCACCGTGCGAACAATTTCCGCCTCTGTTAGCTCTTCCGTTGTCACCACGTCAGCATCGGCACTGATGTACGTGCAGAAGGTGTCATAGTCGGGCACAACGTTGGCGTCAAGGAGAGCGTCCCACAACGCTAGGGTTTGGTCGCCCACGGCGGCCAAACCCTAGCTGGAAGCACCGAGATCTTCACTGTAACCGCCGCTGCTGACGCCAAATGAGGCATGCCGGGAGCAAGCGGCCATTGTGCTTGCCGGTACAGCCATCCAAGCAGCCTGTAGCACCTCGATCACCGTCTACAAGTCGATTGTGGACTCACGCTTCATGCCCATATTGAGCAGAATCCGATCGATCACATGCTTGCAGTAGCCCGACCTTAAGTTCATGATAACTCCTTGGTCGAGGGGTTGCACAACTGCAGTGCAGTTTGGCGGCAAGAAGCATAGCTTGATGTTTTTGAGCACAGCGGTAGTGTCGTGGGCCACGCAGTTGTCCAGTACGAGGTATATCTTCTGTTAAAACACGTTGGCGGGCTAGTTGGTTAGAATCCATGGTAGAGTGTATAAGCGCGACTGGACGAGGACGAAGAAAGAAACAGATACACAGATGAAGCGCTGTGTCTGTGTATCTGTTTCTTTCTTCGTCCTCATCCAGTCGCGCTTATACACTCTACCATGTATATCTTCCGGTTCTGCTTGCCCAGCCGCTCGTCCCACTCCCACAGCCATTGTGCGAAAATTACTCTTGTCATTCAAGCCTACACATAACTCACTTGGAGCTTTCGTTCGCCTTTACAGCATTGTGGTGGCGCACTTTTGCCGACCACGAGGGCCGGCACCTTTTCCGACCCATCCATGTTGGCACAAAGCAACATGTTCACGTATACATGTACCTTCCTCTGCTTACCGCCCTGGTGGCGTTCAGCTTTAAGGGACAAGGTTTTTTTTTGCTGGAGCATGTGGTAGAACAGCGCTGTCTCATCCACGCCAAACAAATCCTTGGCACTGTATTTTTATAGCAGCTGTCCAACGTTTGTCTGCACGCACGCCACTGCAGCTTTGTGGTCAACAGACTGTGCTTGCCCACTGACAGCCCTGCTGACAATGTTGCGGTGCTCCTTGAAACGCTGCAGACACATGCCGCAAACGCTGCAGACACTCGCCACAAGATCGTTGGGCCCCGTGATTCACGCGAAGTCCCTCGCTTTGTGCTGCAATAGTGCCCCACTCGAGTGCCGCTTGCTCTTGCGTCCAAAAACCACTTGAAGACCGCCTTTCTACAGCTTCAAAAGCGGAGGCTCGCAGCTTCTTTCTGTCGCCTTTTACACCATGTGCGACAACACTGGTGACAGCTTCTTCACTGCTCAAAATCATCAATAGTGTTCTCAACGCTATGCCGAAATCTTTGGCCACTTTTTTCTTCTTCACGCCGTATTCTACAGCTGTCAGCGTAGCCACCTTCTGCTCGATTGATATCGTTTTACGCTTCCGTTTGCTGTTGTCCATCTTCTTTTTGGCAGTGGGAGCTTGCACAAACGAACCGATAGAAACACTGATATCGTTGTTCCACATACGCAGCGAAAGAGTGGGCGGGTCCACCAGTCCCATGGGAAAGGGGAGGCCGGGAAACACGCACGGGAGACGCAAACGTCTCGCACTATAAGACATTGACCTGACGGGTACCAAAATGGTCAGTAAATGCTCATTGTGGAAAAAAAAAATTACGATGATTACATTACTTCCTAATGCAAAACTTGAGCACAGCTCTTCAGCTGTTTCAGCTTTTCCACATACTGAGACAAATAATTCGAGCAAGATATGTATGTGCAGTTACAACTTTCTATTCTTCACTTTTTCAAGAGACACTCCAATCCCAGTTCATGATTGTCATGAAGGTAGCTTTGGGGTCGGAGAAATAGATGGATATATGCTAGACGCACTGCACGAATGCCTGGTTCGGCATCGCGCACCTCTGGATTCTGGCAGCAACGGCGCGAGGCCTCTACTTGGGCAGCTCATTTAGCAGCAGCGGCAGACGGAGGACTTCCACCGGTTGCCTCGCTCATGGCTCAGAAAGAACTGGCTCAGAATAAACTATTTATATAGACAGACGGATTATATTATAATATTGTTGCAGGAAGAAAGCAGGCCCACGAGTGTAAAATAACGTATATTTACAACTGGCGTATATGGCGTTCAGGCAACTGCCAAACTTCGTCTTCGTCTAGTCCAATTCAACTTCTTCGTTCCCTTCACCATAACATCACCCTCCTGGCGGAGTAGCGCCATCCCGGTGCAAGTTATAGAGCCTCACTTAATGGGGGGACATAGGGCTTAAGCCTGGCGACGTGAACAACATTGCTGGTGACGTTGGGATTCACTGAAGGCTGACCGACTGGGGTGATCTCGTATGTCATGTCGAACAGTTGGCGTAAGATCTGGTACGGACCAGAATAACGGGAAAGTAGTTTTTTCGACAAGCTGACGCGACGTGAAGGCATCCAGAGAAGGACAAGGGAACCAGGTGAAAAATGGTAGTCTTGGTGCCAAATGTCGTAGCGTCGCTTTTGAGAAGCTTGCGAGGCTGTGAGGCGATGACGGGCGACATCTCGGGCCTGGGCAGCTAAGTCGATAGCATCGCGAGTGTAACCAGTGCTGGGTGTTTGTACTGCGGAAGGTAGCAACGTTTCAAAGGGCAAGGTGGGGTCGCGGCCATACAAAAGGTAAAATGGTGAAAATCCGGCAGTGTCGTGACGGGACGAGTTGTATGCGAAAGTGCTGTATGGTAAAGCGACGTCCCAGTCACGATGATCATCGGAAAGTACATGGCCAGCATTTCAGTTAGCGTGCAGTTGAGTCGCTCGGTGAGGCCGTTCGTTTGAGGGTGGCACGCGGTAGCAATCTGGTGTTCTGTAGAGCAGGAGCGGAGCAGATCATCGACGACCTTCGATAAAAAGTAGCGGCCGCGATCTGTCAGTGACTGGCGAGGGGCGCTGTGGTGGAGGATGACGTCGTGTAGTAAGAAGTCGGCGACATCTGTAGCGCAGCTGGTTGGTAGCGCTCATGCAATGGCATATCTCGTGGCATAATCGGTTGCTACAGCAATCCATTTGTTTCCTTTGATAGAAATTGGAAAGGGGCCGAGGAGGTCTAGGCCCACACGGAAGAAAGGCTCTGTGGGGATGTCAATTGGTTGAAGCAAACCAGCGGGAGGCATAGCAGGCGTCTTCCGTCGCTGACACAGGTCGCAAGAAGCGACATAACGGCGCACAGAGCGATAAATGCCGGACCAGAAGAAGCGGCGCCGCAGGCAGTTGTATGTACGAGTGATGCCCAGATGTCCAGCAGTAGGAGCGTCGTGAAGTTGCTGGAGCACGGCTAGTCGAAGGTGCTTGGGAATGACTAGGAGGAGCTCCGGGCCGTCAGGACGAATGCTACAACGGTATAAAGTTCTATCGCGCAAGGTGAACATCTGAAGGGACGGGTCATTGGTCGAGGAGCTTAGGCATTCCATAAGTGTTCGAATAACAGGATCTTTGCCTTGCTCTTCGCCAAAATGGAGGAAGCCGGAGATGAATAGAACACTGCACTGATGTCCGAGTCTGCATCGGTATCGGGTTGATACACGGGATTGCGGGACAGGCAGTCAGCGTCTTTATGCAGGCGCCCTGACTTATACATAATAGAAAATGTATATTCCTGTAGACGCAATACCCAATGTGCAAGTCGTCCTGTTGGGTCCTTCAAAGAGGAGAGCCAGCAGAGGGCGTGATGATCGGTTACGACGCAGAAGCTCCGACCGAAAAGGTACGGCCGGAATTTCGCGACCGCCCATACGAGCGCGAGACATTCTCTCTCAGTAATGGAGGAATTTCACTCGGGCGTAGATAGAAGGCGGCTAGCGTAAGTGATGACACGGACTTGGCCCTGTTGACGCTGAGCGAGGACAGCGCCGATGCCATGACCACTCGTGTCAGTTCGTACTTCAGTGGGCGCAGAAGGGTCAAAGTGTGACAGAATTGGGGAAGTTGTAAGCCGCTCAATCAGGGTAGAAAAGGCTTTCTCCTGCAGTAGTCGCCAAGAGAAAGAGACGTCTTTCTTAAGAAGGTCAGTGAGAGGGCGAGTGATGTCGGCGAAATTTTTCACAAATCGCCGGAAATAAGAGCATAAGCCCAGAAAACTGCGGACATCGTTTGTTGAACAAGGTACAGGAAAATTTCGCACGGCGTTAACTTTCTGTGGATCAGGTTGGATTCCGGCGGCGTTTACGAGATGGCCGAGCATGTTAATTTCACGGCGACCGAAATGGCACTTGGAGGAGTTTAGCTGAAGGCCAGCCCTGCGAAACACGCAAAGTATGGTTGTGAGGCACTGCAGGTGGCTCTCAAAGTTCGGCGAAAACACAATCATATCATTGAGGTAACAGAGGCATGTAGACCACTTCAAGCCACGCAAGAGAGTCCATCATGCGCTCGAATGTAGCTGGCGCATTGCATAATCCAAAGGGCATGACTTTAAATTGGTACAGACCGTCCGGTGTGACGAAGGCGATTTTCTCGCGGTCCATCTCATCGACTCTAATCTGCCAATAGCCAGAGCAGAGGTCAACTGATGAAAAGTATTGGGATCCGTGAAGGCAGTCAAGAGCATCATCAATGCGCGGCAGGGGATAAACATCCTTCTTTCTTATCCTGTTGAGGTGACGGTAGTCAACGCAGAAGCGCCACGAGTTGTCTTTTTTCTTTACTAAGACAACCGGTGATGCCCACGGGCTCAATGGAAGGTTCAATGATGTTCTTGTCCATCATCCTGTTTACTTCTTTCTGTATGATAGCCCTTTCTGTTGCGGAGACACGATATGGGGGCCGCCTATAAATGGGGCTGGCGTCACCGGTATTGATGCGATGCGTGACAACAGATGTCTGGCCAAGTGGACGGTCGTCCAAATCAAAGATGTCCCGAAAAGATAACAGGAGGTGACGAAGAGCTGTTGTTTGCTCGGAAGGAAGGTCAGGGGCGATCATCTTAGAAACATAGTCCGCAGGCGTCGAGTACGGAGGAGTGGGTAACAAAGGTCCGTTGGTACTGAAGAAGGATTCAGAGGTCAAAGAAGAAATCTCAAATTCTTCCAAAGGAGCGATATGCGCTATGGCGATACAGTGTGGCAGCACATGCGACGAAAATCCAAAATTGAGGATGGGCACGTGAGCGCAGTTTTCGCAGATCTGGATTAAGGTGCTCGGTAGGGCAATATTGCGCGACAAAACCACGTCAGTAAGCGGCGACACGACATACTCGCCATCAGGTACGGGAGGACAGGGCGTCAGGAGGACTTTTGTAGCCGCCTGTGGAGACAGCCTTGCAAACACAGCAGAACATAAGTGGTGTGAAGCACAAGTTGTTGCGTCGGCAGGAAGCGGCAGATCCAACTGTACAACACCTGCGGAGCAGTAAATTTTGGCAGAGTGTTTCGAAAGGAAGTCGAGGCCGAGAATTAGGTCATGTGGACGGTGTTCAAGGACGATGAATAGCACAACGGTATAATGGCCCCCAATGGTCACACGTGCTGTGCACATTCCAAGGACAGGTGAAGTACTCCCATTGGCGACTCGCACAGTGCACAGTACGGCGGGTGTCAGAACCTTTTTGAGCCTTCGGCGGAGAGCAGCGCTTATAACTGAAAGCTGCGCTCCTGTATCAACGAGAGATCTAACAGGAACGCCATCAACTTCAATGTCCAGTAGGTTTCCACATGTAGGCAGGGTCAACAGAGGATTTGTGGACGGGTCGGAGTTGCAGCTTCACCTCCGGGAGCTGCACCACCTAGTTTCCCAAAGCGAAGCAACCGGTTGCAGAAGGGGACGAAGAGCGGTGAACGAGAGACAAACGGGACTTATGACCTTATGGAGACGGGGAGCGGCTGGATCTTGGTGGAGCACTGTCGACGTTGGTGTTCCTAGTCGGCGTACAGGGCGAGAAAGTACAATTGTCTGGTACTTGGCGGTAGTGACTCGGAGACGACCACCGAGGAGGCAACGACCAATGGTTGCGGCAATGACAGGCGATGTGTCCAATACCCGAACAATTAAAACATAGGTATAGGTTTATCATCCGCTGTGCGTCAGTCAGCTGGGTTGCGACGGAGGGGCGGAAAGCTTTGCGTCTGGGAGCGAGCGGCCGGAGAAATCTGGTAGGTGTTTGTATGGCGGACCGAGCAGAGAAGTGGAATGTCCAAACTTGCTATTTCCTCCTGAACGACTGCTTGTATAATAGAGATAGCGGGCACGCTTTCCCAGCAGTCAGAACGAACTGGAGCCGGAGCCATGGCCTCAAGCTCACGGCGAACGATGCGCGTGATTTCTTCCGGTCCTGTGGGCTGAACGAAGCGCAGCGGGTCTTCGCAAGAAGATGTCGCGGCGGTATTGGGCAATCGCTCGAAAGTTTGAGCGACGTGGCGGCCCTTCGCTTGTTCGAAGCGCCGGCACTCCTTTATAATTACATCCACAGTGGCACAATCCTTACACATCAGGAGATTGAAGGCATCGTCTGCAATACCTTTCAATATGTAACCAATCTTGTCTGCCTCGGTCATGTTATTATCAGCCTTGCGACAGAGGGCCAGCACATCCTGTATGTAGACGACATAGGATTCTGTGGATGTTTGAGCGCGACACGCAAGTTCTTTTTTTGCTGCCAGCTGACGACCGACAGGTCTGCCAAACAGGTCTCGCATTTTTTCTTTGCAGACATCCCAGCTCGTTAAGTCAGCTTCGTGTGTGTCGTACCATTGCCTCACAGTTTCTCTTAGATAAAATATCACGTTTGCTAGCATCATTGTTGGATCCCGCCTGTTGTTGTCGCACACTCGTTCATACATCGTAAGCCAGTCCTCGACGTTGGCGTTGTCCGTGCCACAAAATGTCCCTGGGTGCCGCGAATGAGTGAGGATGACCGTTGGCATGGGGTGCTGAGGCGTTGTTACTTGTGTCGGTTGATTTGCCATTGTGGCGGCAGGTAGATGACGTCCGCTGCGAAGTTCTGGGATTGTACCCCGCACCTTCCACCAAAATGTTGCAGGAAGAAAGCAGGCCCACGAGTGTAAAATAACGTATAGGTATTTACAACTGGCGTATATGGCATTCAGGCAACTGTCAGACTTCGTCTTCGTCTAGTCCAATTCAACTTCTTCGTTCCCTTCACCATAACAATATAAACCGTCTGTGAGCTTAGGACAATCCATCTGGTATGGAACATTTCGCACCAGCCACCGTAAACGGCGCAAAGCTTGGGGCAACTGCCTCGCTTATCGGGAGGTCGTGGGAGGTAGCGCGTAGGCGCATAGGAACATTGCGTGGCGAAGAGATGGCAGCTACTGACTGTCGCCGCTGATGCTGCTAGCAAGTCCATTGAAGGTGGCTCTGCATTTCGGCTTGGGAAGTGCGCACCGTGATTCGCTGATACCAAGCCGGCGCTTCAGCAACTGCTCTTGCGTGGTCACCGCCACGGAGGAGGGAGGGGGGGAAGGGGTACACACAGTGGCGAACGGTGGCAGCTATGCATTTCGACTCAGGCAGCAGTACATCGTCGCGATCAGCCGCCACCAAGCCGGTGCTCTGATTGCCGCTGCACATGTGTGGCATTGGAGGAGGAGCGAAGGGAGCAAGGCTCGTGCCATGCGCGAGAGATGGCGCCAGGAGTGCACGCAGCTAGAACAGTGCACTGGCCCCGGCTACGGAACTGGTTATGGTGAGGCCCGACGGCACCACAAAATGCAGGAATGGGCGCCAAAGAGCTGCACTCTAAAGAAGGTTCGTTATACCCATTGCGAGGAAATTTTAGCTTCACTGAAACAAGGTTTTTAATGCATGGGCATCTATTGGAATTTCAAGGGGAATCACGATTGCTTCATTATATCTTGTTTCATTATAACGAGATTTTACTGTACCTTTTGAACTTTGCTATTGGAAATGGCATATAAAACTTCAGTGTACTAGGAGTTACAGCTTGAATGATATTGTGAACGAACATTTGGAAGAACTTGCAAGCAATATTTTTTGTAACTTGTTTGGCACGTAACTAGCATATGTAATGCGGTCTTGACTGGTTGCTTGGATGATCTCGTTTTGTTCTCGCAACTTGCCCGGATGTTCTTGTTTGAGTGACTGAATAACAGCTCTGGCTTTTGGCTCAAAGTGACTTGAAGGTCGCTGACAATGGGAGCTAAAAGCATTTCAAGTTTAAAAATAAAGATGGAGAACACTATAATAAAACATGCATAGCACACTCATTCGGCTACACCTAATGTACAGCAAGTGGTCCACAAGTTAACACAAAACTAGACAACATCAGAGATCAGAATGTTTGTACCAGGGCTTCACAACATTGGCCTCGAGCTCCACCACTGGAAAAGCTGGCGCCACCGTCGGCGTGACGTGCTAGGAGGGATCACGTGGACATAGCGGCCGCGTCGGCTGCTTCGGGAGCGCCGAAGCGAGCTGAAAACGAGTTTGAATTCCCTCGTACGCTGCGGTCCTCATTTAGTGGCGAAATTTTCCCGCTTCGAGTGCCTCCTGTACAACGCTTGAAAGCACTACAATAGGTAGTGGCTGCCTTTGAAGGCGCGCAACATGGTAGGCTACTGTTCGGTGCTGCAGTGCCGGACGCACGTAACGGATGCCGGTGTCAGCCTTATTCACACGTAGCCGCAGGACAAGAAGCTGCGTGAAGCTTGGCTCGCGAAACATAAAACCGGCAAACAGTCATCGGCTGCAACTCGGGTATGCAGCAAGCACAGACGCGAGGAAGATTTCTGCTACGGCGCCCGGTCTGCGATGTTCTGAAAACGCGCACTGAGACGCTCGCCCGAGTCTGCTGCACGACTAATGTTATGACGGTTTGGTCTATTAACTTGTCGATGCTATAGATACTGGCAAGTTCAGTGGAGTGGAACGGCAGCGGTAAGAAGCACATTTTAAAAAAGCATGGCATATGGTCATGTTTGTGTTATGAATTAATGCACTGGATTACAAAAAAGGAGAAGCGGGAAATTGCACGCTGAGAACACCGATAAACATACAGTGCGAAGCAACTCGAAAAATTATATTGAAAAGTCAAATAATTTAGAAGAAAAAAGATTGAATCGTCGCGACGGCACATCATGGTCCCTGTAGGCGTCGAAGTCTCTACAATGAAGTTATTTTTGAACAGCTCTGATAGCTCCCACGCAACAATGCTTGCTTGTATACTGTCAAATGCTCATATTCTGCGGCCTAAAGTTCATGAAACGGTGCGAGAACGCGCGCGCGCAGAAAGCGAAACAGTGCGCGGACAAGCATGCAGAAGCGCAGTCTGTCGCTGCGCATCTGCGCGATCGCTGCATTGAGGCTTCTTGTTATTACGCTTCATTTAGTTATACAAACACTATAAGAACATATTTCACATAGTTTACTCTCAGCGTTTACCTACCTTTCACGCAAGAAGCCGGTTCGGGAGACTCCATCGCGGCGACCGCGCGCAGTGGCGTTCACTGTACGTATTCGGTAAAGAGATAGCGTCTGTAAACGATTGTGTGCTTTCAGTTTGCCCAAGATTATTACTTAGACAGTAAACAACTTCTCTCGTTTCGAAAGTACTTACAGAAATGTCCGGGAGAGCTCGCGCGTGGTGTTTTCAGTGAGCGCTGACAGCAATACCAATGAGGAGCGCGCCACGTGATCCCTCATACTGCGCCAGCGAGGCGCTTCCGATAGATGGCGACTCCGTAACTCCTCGCCGCCAATACGACCTGCGGGCCATCAACGTTTAGTGGTTTGGGACCAAGCTCGGACACCTGTGCTGCGCGAATGCTGCAATCAGCACACGGCCATGTGATGAGAAAAACAAAAACGAAAAGATTTAATTCTGGGGTTTCACATGCCAAAACCACTATATATATTTATGAAGCACGCCATAGTGGGAGACTCCGGATTCATTTTGACCGCCTCATTTTCTTTTTTTTGACTGCACCCAATGTGCGTCTCCCAATGCACGACATGATTGCATTTTTCCCCCATCAAAATGCAGCCACTGTTGCCAGGATTTGATTCCGCGCCCTCGGGTTTAGCAGCGCAATGCCAAAGCCACTACACCACCACGGCAGGTGACAAAAACAACAATCTGGGCCCATACAGTCGAGTCTTGCTACAACAGACCCTGATGATCCGACAAAAATGTCTGCTTTATCCGAAGTCCGTAATATCTGAGACGCCTCGCTTCCGAAACTTTCGTCACTTTATTGCAAAGAGTGAGTGACAAATGTCCAAAGTAAAAAAACAAAAGGAGTCGCAGTTTCACCCGAAAGGTGAAGCATCGATTGCGATAGCAAATTAAGCAAAATAAGCGCAGCAGCAGCAGCGAGTGAATTGGCCTTCTCACTTCAACACGACATAAATGTTGAAAGTACAGCGCATACGTAGCTACCGGCACTGGGCGCACTTTGTCCACATTGCAGACATCTTTCGGGATACGACGGCCGCACCGTAAGCAGCAGCCACTGTGGTAGAGCCCCTCTTTCTCGCCTCTCCTCCTCTCCTGCCATGCCTCACGCGCAATAGAAGACGGTGCGTTTCTGCCCCGCCTTCCTCCCTTGCACGCGCGATATTGAGCCGCGATAGTCAGCTGACCCTCGCAAATCAATTGTCTGCCTGTGTCGACACAGCAAAAGTTCGTTTTATGCACCTGATTTTCTAAAACATTGCTGCTAATTTCGTCTGCTATAGCCAATAGTCCATTGTAGCACAGTCCATTAAAAGGAACTTTGTTTAAAATAGGTCGAACAAACTAAGACTGAAATATGCTCCGTTATATCCAAAAGTCTGTTGTACTTGGGTCCGTTGTAACGAACGTAGACAGCATTGCATATTTTTTTTTGCATTTTCCATTCTGCTTGCACCCTAATTATTGGTTCATACAAAGCCGTGGCCCTGCTATTGCCGAGATCAGCCACTCAGTGGTATGGATGAAATTAATTAGAATCGAATGAAAAGAATTGTTACTTAATATGGCTCTTACGTGATCACCAAACACAATAGGTACAGGCCACAAGCACTGTCAGCGACATGCAAATTAGAACAAAAGAAAAACGTGTTGGAATCTGAAGTCTTTCTTTGTGAACAGATAAAAGAACTCGCAAACCACTGAACATATTTATTGAGCCACCAACCCAATTATATAATGCGGGGTCCACAATTAAATCAAATACGCACTTTTCAAGTATGTTTGAATTGAATGACTGCAGGTGTTACCACAATGTTAACCATTGCTTTTGCTTGGCGTGTTCGTCTTGCTTTTTAACTTTCATTTACTCCCACTGCAGACACGGGGAGTAAGCGTCAATTAAGGTTATTTGGCTCTAATGTCATTGCCACTGACGACTTCATTTGAGGCTGCTTTTCTTCAACACATGTTGAGGAGCTTGTAATAAAATGACTAACATGTGGCTTATCGATTTGTTGCCATGATGCTAGCCCTATGTTGTTTTACAAATGCAGCACTGCAGCCACTTTCCATCCATTCTAATAGTGAAAAGGGCCACACTTACTGTCCATTTCATTTACTTGAAAATTTGAATTGCAATTACGTTTTTCTTTCAGTAATTTCTATCACGTAGCCTTCTTGAATTCAACGATGAATGTGTGTACATGGAAAAGCACTACACCGAATCTTCAGAACATGCTGAGAACTTTTCAGCACAGTTTCAATGGCGTCTCAAGCCATTTAAAGATGAGAATCATTGACCATCTGTTCGACAATGCTTTCCAGGCACTGAAAGACTGCAACTCCACATTGCAGCTTTAGGTCATCCACTCGCAGTGTTTGCTGCATGCTTCCTAACATTTCTCATAGCTTTTGTTGAGCACATTTGGCACCTGCTGGATGTGGCAACCCTAACAGTCAGCAACGTGGAGGTTGTCTTGCCAGGTGTATGTGGAGTAGTCATCAATGGCATATCCATAATAAAGGTCTCTCTACATATTTTCCCTGCCGTGGGACAGGTACTGGAACTGCAGTCCAGGTTTGGCACTGACGAGCGGTTCCGCATGAGTGAGCGTTTCCTGGAGAGTGATGACGAAGAGTCTGACAGTGCCAAAGGTAAGGCCTTGGAATAAGTATGCAAGCAATTTCTTATATATATAATTTTGAATTTCCTATGACAGCTTGTCACTAGCCACTTTACTGGCCGTGGACTAACTCATTATAGCTGCGCTGCTTAAGCCACTTTGTTAGGAAACGGCAACCAAATTTGGGGTTCATGCTTAGTCAACATAGTGGCAGCTTTGTTTATGGCCACCATGGCCATCTGGTTCATGTCCGAAACATTGTGTGACGTTAGAAATTCGTGGCGATTCTGTCAGAGAGTCAGCATACCGTATTTACTCGCATAATGATCGCACTTTTTTGTCAAAAGAATTGATGCAAATTCAGGGGTGCGATCATTACATGGGTTAAATTTCCAGCGAAAAAAAATTTTTTTTTCATCCCGCATTTGCTGCGGGATGACAACAGGTCAACAAATAGGCGGCTGCCGCTGTACGTAGTGCGGGACACCAAAACAAAAATGGCGGCCGACGGAGCAAGCCGAACGCGATTTTTTTTTTTCTTCTCATGAGTACATTACGTGCGTTGAAACAGTTTCTTCCGTATCAGTAATGAATAGTATCGTTAATATCAGCAAGTTTGCGGCAATAACATAGCCATGTCCACTTTGAGGGGACAGAAACAGATGGGCACGCTTAGCTGCCAGTGACATAGAAACACATGGCCGGCATGCTGCGGAAACTGCGGCATCCGTCTTCACTACTATCCTAATACGGCATGTTTCCGCTAACGGTGGGTGAATATCTTAGCTCTTGTTACAAGCGTCGGCATATGAATAGGCTACACTTCTAACGTATCAGTGTGAACTTGGCTACTATCGTTGCCGCTCGCTATTTTTTGCATGCCCACGAGTGCAGATGAGAAGACTTGTAAGGTGCGTTTTTTGTTGTTGTTGAACACAGCCTTTATAAAGCCTACACATAATAAAGGCAAGTTTGGTAGTACCTCTTTCTGTCATGGAAGTGCGGAAAGTGATGAAAGTAGTGAAATGGGGCATCTACTTAAGAATGTTTGGTGCATGCAGACCGCTGGGTTTGTCTTGATGTCTTGTTCGCATAGCATTCGACAGACGGCAAGCGCGATCATTATTAGCTAGACTTGGCACACGACATATCGCTGCATCAAGCTCGGGGTCCAATCATTACATGGGAAATTTTAAAAATTGAATTTTGACAAAATTCAGGTGTGCGATCATTACGCGAGTGTGATCATTATGCGAGTAAATATGGTAATTGTGAAAGTCCGAAAATTCGGACATCCAAAAAAATTCGGTTGGTGTCTGTATTGGATATTGTTACAGGGAGCACAAGAATACAGTACATATAATAAAACCTGGTTGATACAATCCCATTTCGCAAGATTTCCCAATGTCAACTTTCACAATAAAAAATGGAAAATGACTCAATATGCTTCTCTTTTACCAGTTATTCTTATTAAGATTTGTTTTCGAATCATATACATCAAACAGGAAAGGGAACACGAGGAGCAGGCTGGCAACTGCCACTGGAAGGGGCACAACACCTGCCTACTCTTCAGAAAGGAGGTGACAGAAACACAGACCCTTACCACTTAATATGTTCCCAAAAAAACATTATCTTTCGGCACAAACGTACAGCATTGCATAGACCACTTTATGTGTAAACTGCTGGAATCGCGAATATCCGCACTGTAAGTGGTACTGCACTATATAACCAAAACAACAGTATTCGAAGACTGCACATGTTGAAAACATGTAGCCCAAAAAGCTGTGTGTATCCGAGAATCAAAGCATGCGACCGGGAGTGTTTCATCTGTTTAAATTTACGAACATTGAAAGGTATAATGTCCAAGTACAGAAACTAACAATAATTTAAAAAAAAAACAGCAACTGAAATTTCAGATGCAGTACAGTGTTTTGTCCGATTTCTTGGACTGATTGGCATATGCACGGTGTCGAAAACATGACAACCACGAACCAAGTTGCTGCCGTTCTGCCCGTGCCCTGACTTTTGTTATCAACATGGTTTCTCCATTTTCCACGTGGCGCACGGCCACTACAATGCATTTCGTTGACTCGGCATCAAACCACAACTTTGGTCACCAAAGATGCGCACTGATTAGGCCTGCCTGGCGGGGGTGTCAAGTGGTATGCTGTCCCGGGAAGCTCGCCCTTGATATGTTCATGACTGCAGACTGTCACATCGAGATTATGCATGCGATCCGGCGCATGGTCTGAACTGACAGCAGTGCATGCAAAGCATAGCTTGGTTTCTCGGACGATCAGCCGCAGTAACTACAGTCAATGACCAATAATTCGGACTCTACGTGGAACAAAAATAAGTACGAACTATCGAGTGTTCGGAAAAAAAAAATGAATGTATCCAAAAAAGATGATTTTATTTACGTTTTAAGGCCCCTGTGCAAGGACTAAGTGTTCGATTCTTTGCTGCATGTACTTCTGTTTACATGCAACCAAGTACTCCTGTATCACTGCCAGTTTTGTGCAGTCGCTGTACGCCAGTGCAAGAACTGCAAAGGCTCGAGTCCACATGTGAAGGCTCCGGAGCAGACGGCACGTGATCATTATCCGAGTTAGAGTCGCTGTTTGACGGTGGGAGAACATGCTCAATTACTTCGTCATCGTTCAGTTCAGCCTACGACAACACCGCATTGTCAACGTTTGCAAAGTCTTCAAATGTAACGGTGGCAGTAATCTGCACACCGCAGCCCAGCAGGTCAGCAATTATGTCCGCATTTGAGCACATTATGGTAGGCAGCAGGTTCAGGCTCTTCAATTGTGGAGTCATTCAGACTGCGACTCGAGACTCATTCCGAGCCGGACTGCAAGGGCACCATTGGTGCCGTTTGACACGGACTTAAGTTCACGAGAAAGACTTCTTGGAGCCAGCAGAGCGTTGTCTAGAACGCACACTAAACAAACAAGCACAGAATAGCGGAACGGTGTCCGAAAGGCAAACTCAACAAACAGAACGGCGAGAGCAGGCCATGTGTCGGGTTACCGGAATAGGATATGATGATCGCGATGTTGATGCGACCTATAATTCAGGCAAAGCCTACAAGATTAGAATTTGCAGTTAAATTTCTAAGGCACAGTGCTGTGACCAAGGCAAAGTGTCAGGGATTACCACGTAACATGTAATCTCTGAGGCCATACTTGCTGTCTTGTCGAAGTTGCCAGAGGAGATAATGTCACCAGAGTCGGCGCACACTACAGCCGCGGACAAAGTCCAGATAATTGAATTTAGAGCTGGCGGCTGTCTGAAATATTGGCCATCTTTACACATTAAGTCTTTGGGGCCATTGGCGAAGCCGTCCAAATTGCCAAGCATTTCCGGATTATCGGTGTCCAATTTATTGGTCACCGACTCTACTGTGAATGCCTACCAAGTTTGTATGTGTGCACACTTAGCAGGAATGGGGGCAAGTTTACGAGTGCACATAAAGCCTAATAGCTCCAAACTAAATTTGTGGAACACTGCCTAAACTAACAGCAGTCAAGGTTGCACACTCGGTATCTGCACACCATGACGACATGCATCGCAGCGGATGCACAGAAACTGAAGCCGCGTTCAGCGCAGAGCGCACCGCTGATAAGCAGCCGAGCAAAAGGCTTCTCCATTGTTTAGGCAACCACCGTGCACCCGCATTGTGCTGCTGCTGCTGCTGCTGCTTTCTTTTTATAACATAACCGTTTATAGCACAGAACTGGCTGTAACGCGGCCTTATAAGACTCCCATTTGCCCTCCCATAGAACTATGTGTATATATACATAGCAATTACAGGGCAGCTGTGCGGGATGAAGTACCAGTTATGATATAGCTTCAGCGGGAAAATCACGCTGACAAGCGTCGTAGTGAGCACACACTTCAACGATAAGCATTGGACATTGGGAGGGGAGAGCAACGAGGGTGACGCAGAGGAGGAGGAGCATGAGACGAAGAGCACACAAACAAATGAACAAAAAAGAATAGAAAACTTGCTTTTGTTTTGTTGTTGGACTTTTATGATCCTTGTTCAGGAAAGGAGTTAGTAGGTTCTATGTATTTCCATGTTCTTTAGGTGATCGAGCTTCTGGGGACGATGATTCGCTGGACCCCGATAAAGAGCGCGTGCGCAATCTCGACATTCTCCAGGACGTCTTAGGGCCAGAAGCAACCAAGAGCCGGCCCAAGGCCATCTTCAAGTGAGTCTTGCATGTTCTGTATTATGCTGCAGCTACAGTGACACAGTAGAGTTCACTTATAGCAAACCTCAGCATCATGCAGCACTCATTCATTATATCCCTATGTTCGTAATATAAATGTACTACTGAGAAAGGAAAAAAATATGCCAAAGTCGCCAGCTGGAAATGTGATGTTTATTAGGAAGAAAATCAATTATAGCAGACCTGATGATGGCACTCTCAAGTTTATTTAGTGCAATAATGCTGTTCACTGTAGTCCTTGATGTATAGAAGTCAGTAAGCTGGAATCGCATGGCCCGTTTTTTGCCATGCGCCAAATACCCGCCCTGCCACGAATGCAAGAGCACCTGCACGAGAAAAATGCCGTCAGTTGACGCCACATTTTCCTCACTTCGGAACAAGTATCTTCGCTGAAAGCTGCAAAGTGCGCACCACAACCACCCATAGGTGGTGAGCATTGTCAGAAGCACACATAACAGTTATTTCTGGCAAGGGAACAACTTGCCTGGCAGGCACAGCAAAGCGATCAATTGTCTGAGAACTTGCACCACGTGGTTCCATTTGATGGTTTGGTGCCACTCACACTCCACACTTCACTTGGACGATGCCATCGTTCCCACAAATGAAAACCATCCCGGTCACCACCATGGATCCTCATGCCAGACTCTGTTACTTGCTGCCATAAGTTGCAGCCGGACTGGTATTGTCGATAAGCGTCAAATTCTTTT
This sequence comes from Dermacentor variabilis, assembly GCF_050947875.1. Classification (NCBI taxonomy): domain Eukaryota; kingdom Metazoa; phylum Arthropoda; class Arachnida; order Ixodida; family Ixodidae; genus Dermacentor; species Dermacentor variabilis. The sequence continues at coordinate 65,068,236 of NC_134573.1, forward strand.
TACAGTTGGTGCAGGCAAGATTGACTTCCTGTCTGCCATCTTGAATAAATCGTGAACACAACGAATCCTTCATACTCACATGCCCATGTTGTGTGTGTGTGTATGAAGGCTCCCCATGAGAGTCATGTGAGTGAAGGTCAGTGCGATGTCTAGAGAGGCCCTTTTTGCATTTTGCAGTATCTCTCGTGATGTTTCGCCAGACAAGGGCCGTACCCACCAGCAAACTCCCCACAAGTGGCGTCGGTGCCGCCACCACTTGTGGGCAGCAGCTGCCATCGTGGAGAGAGGGTAGCCTGCCTGCACGAGGCACAGGAAAGTGCTAGCCCGTCTGAGAGGAGGCTTGGAAAAACGCCCTACGTGCATCGCTAGGCCACCTATTATGTTGAATCATGCCTCCACTCATGAGCAGCGCAGTGGGTGGACTGGTGTCATGCTGCAGCTGTGCGTTCACTGTGACAGGTTGCCCATTCTCAAGGAGATTGTTTGTAGACCCAATGTGTAGTATTATGATCATCGTGCCAGTTTTATTTGCCATTAGTGAGTGTTTGTCTTAAGTAGGGCCGTCATAAATAAATGCTCGACTTTAGTACTACAATTCTATTTGTGGCCCTTTTAAATTTTACGTTCCTTCGTGTCTGCCAGCCATATGGCTTGGCAGACACAAAGACGAGCATGAAAAAAAAATAATAAAATTCCCAAGCTTCAATTACTTTTTATTACCTTAACTGAATTGCTGCAAGTAGAGTTGAACCCACTTACAATGTTACCAAATTTTAACAATATATCAGATGTATAACAGTAAGCAGCTAATGCACTGTCAACTTTTGTAGGTGTTCTGTGGCGAGAAAAACTGCTTACTACAATGTTCCCATGCTGCATCATTAGTTATAACAATTACATCTGGCTATTGGGTGTGTGTGCACCAAAATGGAAAAGAATGTGGAATCCTTAGAGAAAAAACACCAGTCACCACACAGCCGCACCACACCAGCCTTTCTGCTATGTGCTATGCTGTGCTATGCCCGCACAGCACGCCTTCGTCACGTTGCGGGCCTTGCCTGCCCGTCTCCCTTCCACCCCTCCGAAGTTGGCACAGTCGACTCGTGTATCGGAACCACATTTATAATATCCTAATTCATCAATAAGTTTAGGCCCTCCCACAGGAATTTAAGAGACTTGCCTGTTGCATCCGGAACACTTTGAAAAAAAACTCCTGCTTCACCCTGAAGAAGGACTTCTGCAAACTCTTAGACGAACCTGAAACACTCCTCGACAATCTGAAGAAGCATGCAGTGGCAGATCCAGGTTGTTGCAGTGCTACCCATGTGCAGGCAGGACTTGTAAGGCTTATCCGGTTAGCAAGACCTTGTGGGTTGGCCTTTACCATGTTAACTTCTACTTCTATTGCCCTCATTTTGGACATTCATATCACAGACCTGTGACTCTCACGGCATGTGCAGCACAATGTAGAAGCCAGTAGAGCAAAGCAAGTGTGTGCCACGGTACATGTGCATTAGCATTGCAGGTTTATCTGATCTCTACCAATGCTGTGTAGTGCAAGATGAGCCCGTTGTGTGAGCCATCATTGGTCTTGCTGTCCTAGCCACGCCATAATTGCCATGCCATCGTCATCAAGTAGCCCCTGTCCCACGTATGAGACGACTTCAATAACTAATGCAGAAATGTCTTTTTGCGAGAACCAGTTGGCAATGCTGTTGTGATAGGTAACAAAAGGCACCACAGAGTTGTGCTGTTGCCATGTGGAGGCTGTCGACAAATGCGATTTATAAGGTACTTTCGCTTGCAGACTTTGTTGGCGCAGCAGTGCTTGCGCTTAATCACTGTGCAATTAGTGTGTCATTTCAGTAATTATGAATGCATTCTTTTTGCAGGGATGCCACGCAGCTGCGTTTTGACCCGACCAAGGAGAGTGCTGCCAAGTTTGAGATCAAGCCCGAGTCCAAGTAAGTCATTCTGCACGAGCCCTTCTCATGGTGGTGACCCCAAGAGGCTCTGCCCAGGTCGATTGTGCCGAGAGAGCCATGGGAAAATGTTTCCAGTGCAGAGTTCTGCAGATATCAAAATCATGCAAATGATCCTGAACACACCGAGACAGCTTTGCTATTGAATGAGACATAGACGCCCTAACACGACAAGCATCCAGAGTGGTGGCACATCCGCGAAGAGCCTCTTCCTCATGCCATGGATGGCAGCATGCGTATGTGCACAATAGAGCACTGCAGGTCACATTGCACAAAATTTACAGGCCTTGTGTAAGTGCCTAAACAGGCAAAGACAAGTTACAATAGCACAACTGTCAACATGTCCAAGTTTTCACTTGGGCCATGTGAAAGAGGTGTAGCAAGAAGGAATTAGAATGCCCAACATTCTGATTGCTTTTCACTTGTTTGTGCATGCAGTCAGAATGCAGGACATTCACAAACAGAAAGAATGGGTGTATGCACCATGAGAGGCAGTCACTGAAAAAGCTTGCGAGGTGAGGTGGTGGACCCCTGTTGCACTTAACAGTTCTCCAGCAACCTTTTCACTGAGCTGTATGTAGCTAAGCTTTAACACATGGCAGCCCTGTTATAGGAGACGTTCAATTACCGTTAAGCTTCATGGTTTATTTAGAGAGCTTTTTTGATGGCGAGGTGCGAATTTTTCACACATCTTCCTGTTTTACTGCACTCTTAAAAAGATTTGAACCCTTTGGGGCTTATTTTGTCCCTCAACAATAGTAATCATCATCCGTCTTGCTTGCATTTCCTTTCTTCAAAAATCTTCACCAACCACTTTCTTGTCAAGAATACGTACTATGTCACAATGATAACGCACATACCATTCGTGACCTGAAAGTGCCAGTCTTACAGTGTTAAAGAAAGGAAATTTAGGCAAGATAGATGACGATTATTGCTGTGGGTCAAGATAAGCCCCAAAGGCTGCAAAGTTCTTTAGGAGCGTGTGCAAATTAGCCAATTTGCTCAAGTTAGTAATCTGCAGATGTTTCTTTATTCATGCAATTTGCTGAAGTTTATGGTTATACATAATAGTTATCATTGAACATTTGTTAAATGAAGCTATCCTCTTGGTTCAGGTAAGGTCTTGATTGACTGCAAATACTATGATGATCATTCTGTGCCGGGTGAAATTTTTTAGTGGAAGCAGACATAGATAAAAGAAAAGAATATAGTGCTGTGAGCATGTCTTCTTCACTACACATCTGGCCAGTGCAATTCACACGAGATTGGCTAGTAGCTGTTGCAGTCAGTTCGTTAACTGAAATTTGTTAATGAAATTTTTCATTGGCGATCTCAAGGCCCATGTGGCAATGGCAATATTCGAACAGGCTGCCGCAGGAAGCTATAGCAAGTGACTCAGTTTTAAAAGCATCGTCTGTTGTTGAAATATTCCTTAATAAAAATTTACCTTGCTCTGCTGTGATATTCAGTAATGTGCACAAAGAACACTGTGCATGCTACCCACATTATATTCAATGCTTTCATCGAAAACAAGAGAGAGAGAGAGAGAGAGAGAGGTTCACAGGAAGATGGAGCTATGAAGTGATTAACAGTAGTTGAACAAGGGAATGTTGCTGAAGCCTTGATGACTTTAGTGACAGTCCTTGCTCTACCGCTGTTGATAACATCGATGCTGTTATGATTCAAGGCAACTCATTCTGGTGACCTACTGATGCATCCAATACAGTTTTGCTTGCTTGTACTGCAAATTACACTCGGTTGCCCTCAGTTGAGCTTCACAAGGTCAGGCATGTGCACAGGCATGCTGGTTCGAAGGAACCGAATGACATGGTAAGCATCACATGGGCAGTGCTTCTGGTACTCTTCAAGCGCCTTGTCTTGAATGCAGGAAAATGTGAATCTTTGTCAATACCTACAACGATCAACAATTTTAAATATCATAAATTGTTTTAACCTTTCATGGCACCCCCTGCAATACTGCTATTGCAACCTGGGTCTTAAAAATCACTAACTAAAGGTTAACCAATTTTACTTAGGTAACTGCTAGACAATTGCATTGGCTTAATATCTATCTATTGTCTGTTGCACAAACGGACAGTGAAGAAAGCATCCTCCAAGTGGTTAAACCTATCTCTATTTTTGAAAAATATATTTCCAAATCAATCTCCCAGTGTATATTGAATGTGTACACTTGCAATAGTTCTATGGTACTGTGTTTAAACTCTGCAACTACCAGAAGCAGACTGGTCTTCTTAGTCAGTGCAGACGTCCCCTGGCCCCAGGCTCGTCTCACATTTAACAGCTGAAAGCTTGGCCTGCAGAGACAAAATTTAAATTTGCTGCCTTCCACGCACAAAGCAGATGATAGACAGCTAGTATGTGTGTCTCATGGTGTAAAGCGATCTGCTATTCCTATCGAGCATTGTCGGTCTGCTAGCATCGCTGAAAACTCATCTGCTGTGAATGGCGCAGGGCGTCAAAGAAGAGGAAGAAGGCAGAGGAGGAAAGTGCCGCAGCAGTGCCACAGGTGTCTGGTGAACAGTTCTACGAGGTGACCACCGACTTGCAGGATGCTCTGAAGAACCGAACGTCGGGGTTCAGTCTTTCCCAGATGTTTGCTGGCCAGCTACAAGACGACGACTTACAAGAAGGTAGGAAACTCTGTGCCTGGTTTAGATGCAGGCAGCCTGAATAATATGACACCACCGACCTTTCCAAGTCTAAAAAAAATTGCGTGCAGCCTGACAAAAACGTTCGTACACTACGTACAGGGCCTTACATACTGCAGCATGCTAAAACCATGGACTCTGAGGCAAGGCTCCGGGTAAGCTGCAACAGTGCAAGCGAGCAAGGAAAATGCAGAAAAATTGCACTGCTGGAATGTTTTGAAATGCTGCCATTTGTTAAAAAGAAAGTTTGGTAGTTGGCGCATGCACTGCGCTGCATGCTTGATTCATTGTCCTTGTTTAACGGCGCTGTTTCAGCATACTTTGAACATCAAGCCAACTTGACGTTATCAATATACATAACAGTAAAACCTCGTTATAATGAAACAGGATGTAATGAACTAATAGATATAGCAAAGCAATTGTGATTTCTCTTGAAATTCCAATAGATGCTTATGTATTGAAAACCCCATTTTAAGGAAGCTAAAATTTCCTCATAATGGGTATAACAAACCTTTTTTTAGAGCGCAGCTCTTTGGTGCACATTCCTGCGTTTCGTGGCGCCGTCGACCCTCGCTATAACCAGCTCCGTAGATGGGGCAACTCAGTAGATGGGTATCCGGCAACTGAAGCGTCCCGTGGCCCATCACTATTTGCAAAAGAAGAAGTAACAGAAGCTAACTTTAACCATGCGACAATTCGCTGCACCGCAACAATGTCTTTTTCTTTTCCTTTCTTTATTTATTTTTTTTTTTTCGTGGGGCGGGCGCACCGAAATTAAAAAACGCAAAGGAGAGCATGTTGGCCATAATCGAATGCCTACATTGAGCACCTAATGTAGCTACTAAAGGAATATCGAGGAGGAGGAGGAGGAGAAATAGATGGAAAAACTGTGAGGTTAGTCAGTTCTCAGACAGGCTGGCTACCCTGTGCTGGGGAAAGATAACAGAAAAGATATGTTACAAAAAAAACTATGTTATCGCCCGTGAACTTTATACAGAACATGATGGCGACGGCAGGAATGCGCCTGCAGTGTCCATATAATTGCTATCACGATACAGTTGAACCCACTTATAACAGTATTCAAGTGCTGCGAAAATTCTATTGTTACAACCGATAATTGTTATAACCGGGTTGCATGAAAAAATCAAAATAGGAGAATGGCAGAGCTGACGTGAGAAAACTATAATGGTGGAGACCACCTTCCTCCACCCGGCTGCTGATTGTGTTCGCTTGTTTAACTGCTTCCTGGGTGCTCCGATCGCATGTAACAAACCGTGGCTGTCGGCGTTAAAGAATGGCACTGCTATAACAACTGCAAAGAGGTGTCACGAGTGGCAAGCGATATGCAAGCACCACCAAGGCATCACTTTGGTGGCCCCAAAGGGGCCTTTTAAAAGTTGCAAGAAGGCTGCCGCGGCAGCCTGTCAGCTTGAGAAATCCAGAAGAAATGCTGAGGAGAGACCGCCACAGGCATCTCACCACGTACTTCTCACTGGTTCGCTTGAGAAAAGCCTATGTCCGTCAGCCATGCATGCTTTACACGAAGCTTCCCGACATCCTGTGGCCCATTACTTTCCGCAAAAGAAGAAGTAACAAAAGCGAACTTTCACCATGCGACAGTCTGCTGCACTGCAACAGTGTCTTCTTTTTTTTCTTTTGTGGGGCAGGCGCACCGAAATAAGGAAACGTAAAGGAGAGCATGTTGGCCACAATCGAATGCCTGATTTGGGCACCTCATATGGCTACCGAAGGGATATCGAGAAGGAGGTTAGTCAGTTCTCAGACAGGCTGGCTACCCTGTGCTGGGGAAAGGGGGTAAGGGGAATGCAAGATTACAGAAAAGAGTTGTTACAAAATTCCTCCAGCGTGCCCGGCCAATACTTTATTCGTGTGTGTAGAAGGTGTACCAGTCCAAGCATTGCTTGATACAGGAGCAGCTATTTCCAATATTCACGCGCTCGTCTACGCAAAGTTACTACACCTTACAGTGGAGCTCTTTTTCGTGGTGCAAATAATGTTGTGATTCAGCCATCAGCGCAATGCACCGTTAGAGTTTCAATCGACGGGATACGCCACCATATCCAGTTCGCAGTGTTGACTTCCTATGCTCACATGCTTATACTAGGGTGGGACTTTCTCTCATCGGCATCTGCTTTCATCTCGTGCTGTCAACGTCTCGTTAACTTGACAGAGACCGACCATTCCGACGACATGCACGATCCACGCCTTCGGTTATGATCTGCTGATGATTGTATGGTGCCCCCTGGTCGCGAACAACTCCTTGTAGTTAACTTTGACGTCGCCGATGGTGACGTTTTAGTTGTACCATTAGCCCGTTGCCTATCCAAAGGGATTGCTCCTGCACCCAGCCTTGTTCGCTTCACCGACGGCACGGCCACTTTGGCTGTACTCAACACAACCACTGAGCCAGTCCTGCTTCCTAAAGGTGCCGCTCTCATGTGCGTCTTGAACACACAGCCTGTCTCTGTGCTTACCTCAACTACTGCTGTTTCACAACCACCCACAGCTATGGATCCGATCCCTGCTTCTGTTCTCGCTAGTACCATCAGCTCCGATTTAACGCCACAGCAGACGGGGGAGTTACTGGCGTTGTTATCCAAGCATAAAGACTCCTTCGACATCCACTCTCCTCTTCTGGGACAGACTTCTGCGACGGTTCATCGCATACACACAGATAGAACTTCCATCGTGCGCCGGCGGCCATATCACATTTCTTTCGCTGAATGCCAGATCATCGATAACCACGTTGCCGACATGCTGAAACGTAGCATAATCCGCCCATCCTCAAGCCCTTGGTCGTCACCTGTCGTTTTGGTGCGTAAGAAAGACGGCTCAGTGCGATTTTGTGTAGACTACCATGCCTTGAACAAAATAACCCGCAAAGATGATGCGTTAGATTCATTACAAGGCGCGGAGTATTTTTCCAGCCGTGATCTACGCTCCGGATACTGGCACGAAGCAGACAAGGAGAAAACCGCCTTTGCCACACTCAATGGAATTTATGAATTTAGCGTAATGCCGTTCGGCCTGTGTAATGCTCCCGCCACATTTGAGCGGACGATTGACACCGTACTACGGGGCCTAAAGTGGAAGACTTGCTTATGCTATCTTGACGACATCATCATATTTTCGTCGACCTTCCATCAGCACTTGCAGCACCTCGACGAAGTCCTGACATGCCTCTCAGCTGGTGGCCTTCAGCTGAATACAAGAAAGTGCCTCTTCGCCAGCAAAACCATTAAAGTGCTCGGACACCTTGTCAGCAAGGAGGGCCTTCGACCCGACCCCGACAAGATTACCGCTGTCCTCCGCTTTCCCATGCCTGAACGCACCAAAGACTTGCGTAGCTTCCCTGGCCTAGCTTCATATTTCCAGCACTTCATACGTAACTTTGCCACCATCGCGGCGCCGCTCCATCAACTCCTTCCTTCTGGAGCTCCCTACGTATGGTCGGACGAATGCCAAACTGCTTTTGACGCCCTCAAGCGTGCTCTCACGTCCAAACCTGTGCTTTGTCATTTCGACAACACCGCACCCACTCTCCTACATACTGACGCCAGCGGACACGGTATCGGCGCTGTTCTTCTGTAACATCAGCAAAATTCTGAAGAATGCGTGGTTGCATGCACAAGTCGCACGCTAACAGCTGCAGAGAAAAATTATACGATTACCAAGCAAGAGCGTCTCATTGTTGTTTGGTCCGTCCAAAAATTTCGGCCTTATCTGCACAGCCGCCACTTTACAGTCGTTACTGAACACCACGCCTTGTGCTGGTTGGCGACGCTAAAGAATTTAACGGGACGTCTCAGCCGTTGGATACTTCGTTTACAAGAATACGAATTCGACGTCACCTACAAGTCTGTAAAGAAACACCAGGATGCCAATGCTCTCTCTCATCGTCTCCTACCACCATCTTCAAACGCTGCTTGCTTACCATCTTTCGTGAGCAAACCGTAGGGCGCGTCGCCTGCATTCCCTTCGCTCGCAGCTCTCGACCGGCTCCCATCCAGCCATCCTCATACGTTTGCCTCTAGCCAACGTAATGACTCCTACTGCCACTCCATTATAGAACGTATTCGCGGATCATCTCGCACACCTAACGCTCGGCTCTGTCGGCAGTTGAAGAACTTCAAGATCGAAAATTCGATGTTATACCGGTACGTGTTTCATCCCGAAGGACACCGTTGGGTTCCTGTCGTTCCCCGATCACTTCAGGCCCAGATATTGGAGACCTTTCACGACGATCCCACTGCCGGTCACTTTGGTTTCCATAAAACCTATGAGCGAATTCGCAGCCACTTCTCTTGGCCTGGAGTTGCAACCAGCGTAGCGAAATACGTGGCTTCCTGTTCACTCTGCCAACACCGCAAACGACTGACCTCACCTCCGGCCGGACTGCTCCAACCTGTCCCATGTCCTGAAGCTCCCTTCGCAGTCATTCGTATCGACCTCTATGGACCGCTACCCTTAACCACTGGCGGTAAACGATGGATCGTCACAGCTGTAGACCACTTGACACGGTACGCTGAAACAGCCGCACTATCTTCGGGATCCGCAGAGGAGGTTGCAGCCTTTTTCTTGGAAGCCATCTTTTTACGGCACGGAGCCCCATGTGTCCTTTTGAGTGACCGCGAAAGGCAGGACCTTTCTCTCTAAACTTCTTGACGATGTTCTCCATGCGTCCAATACCACCCATAAAACGACTTCCAGCTACCACCCGCAAACTAATGGTCTTACAGAGCGCTTTCATTGCACGCTGTCCGACATGATATCTATGTACATCAACCCTGACCACACCAATTGGGATGTCATTCTACCATTTGTCACTTTCGCATACAAAACGGCCGTCCAACGCACTACGGGGTACTCGACCTTTTTCCGTGTGTATGGTCGCCAACCGCTCACTATCCTCGACGTTTCTTTCTTCGGTGTCCCCGTGCCTTCGTCCACATCAGTGTGTGAGCAGTTCGTTTCGCGCATTGCCCGGTGTGGCGAACGTGCCCGCCTCAACACCGACGCCAGTCAACAAGACTGCAAAATTCGCTATGATGCATCTCACCGTGTCGTTTCCTTCCACCCTGGAGACGAAGTGTTACTGTGGACCCCAGTTCGCGCTCCTGGATTGTGCGAGAAATTTCAGTCTCGCTTTATTGAGCCCTACATTGTTCGGGAACTGACTTCGCCAGTTAACTATCGTGTCACTCCAGTTGTTCCGCCTTTGGACGGCCGCCGCCGTGCCACAGAGATTGTGCATGTTTTGCGTTTAAAGCCTTTCATTCGGCATTTCCCGCCATAACCAGCGGCCAGGTTGGCCAGCGTCATTGTGTTCAGCGCACGAGCTGCAAAATAAACCGTTGAGGCTTAACAGCTGTCTCGCAATATATCCATCTATTTCTCCGACCACAAAGCTACCTTCGTTACAATCAAGAAGCAGGAGTGGAGTGTTTCTTAAAGAAGGGAAGAATAAAATGTTGTACCTGTACATACATGTCTTGCTCGAATTATTTGCCTCAGTATATAGAAAAGCCGAAGCAGCTGAAGAGCTGCACTCAAATTTCGCATTAGGAAGTAACATAATCGTCGGCATTTTTTTTTTTTTTTTTTTCACAATGAGCATTTACTGACCATTTTGGTACCCATCAGGTCAATGTCTTATAGCATGCGACGTTCGCGTCACCCGTGCGCGTCTCCCGACCTCCCCTTTCTTATGGAACTGATGGACCTGCCCGCTGTTGCGCTGCGTGCATGGGACAGCACCGACTGTGGTTTTGTTGTTGCTTGTCGTCTGCGTGCGCATCAAGCATATCGGTGTTTCTTTCGGTTCATTCATGCAAGTTCCCACCGCCAGAAAGGAGATAAATGACGGCAACGGCAAATGGAAGCACAAAACGATATCAGTCAAGCAGAAGGTGGTTATGCCGAAAGGCGTCGAGTCTGGCATAAAGAAGAAAAAAGTGGCCGAAGATTTCGGCATAGCGTTGAGCAGGCTGACGACGATTTTGAGCAGCAAAGAAGCTGTCACCGGTGCTGTTGCACGTGACGTAAAAGGCGACCGAAAGAAGCTGCGAGCCCCCACTTTTGAAGCTGTAGAGAAGGTGGTCTTCAAGTGGTTTTTGGACGCAAGAGCAAGCAGCACTCCTCCGAGTGGGGCACTGTTGCAGCGCAAAGCGAGGGACTTTGCGTGCATCATGGGGCACGACTATTTTGTGCCAAGTGTCGGCTGGCTGCACGATTTCAAGGAGCGCCACGACATTGTCGACAGGGCTGTCAGCAGGGAAGTGCAGTCTGTCGACCACGAAGCTGCAATGGCTTGGGTGCAGGCAAACATTGGACAGCTGCTAGAAAAATACAGTGCCAAGGATTTGTTCAACGCGGATGAGACCGCACTGCTCTACCAGTTGCTGCTGCAAAAAACCTTGGACCTCAAAGGTGGACGCTGCCAGGACGGTAAGCAGATCAAGGTCCACGTGACCATATTGCTTTGTGCCAACATGGATGGGTTGGAATAGGTGCCGGCCCTCGTGGTCGGCAAAAGTGCATCACCACAATGCTGTAAAGGCGAACAAAAGCTCCAACTGAGTTATGTGTAGGCTTGGATGACGGGAGAAATTTTCACACAATGGCTGCGGGAGTGGGACGAGCGGCTGGGCAAGCAGAAGCGGAAGATATACCTCGTACAGCGCAGCCCACCACATTACCGCTGTAATGACTGAGTACACCAGTAGCCTTCGAGTTGTGTTTTCCATGTCACTTTGGCCAGAAAGTATGAAGTTGAAAGGTAGAGTATCGTCATGACCCGCTATCAGCAACCAACAAAGCATTGATGAACCATAATCTCCTTATAATGATGCAGTAAGCAACAGCCACTAATGGAGACTGCATTTGCAAAGACGTTAGCATTGTTGTATTCAGTTATTTCCGCAGGTTATACACGCGGATTTTTATTTTTTTCAGACAGTTGTAATTGGGGCTGTAAGTTGTACGCGGTGGCAGGTTATGCGCCCAAAAATATAGTAGTGTGATTTCTCTTAATTTTTTTTCACTTAGCATGCACCTTCCTTTTACAGCCACTAGATTTTAAGTGTTCGTTGTAACAGTACAGCGAATTTGCATATGTTTGTTATATCTGGAGGCAGTTTAAAGGGACACTAAAGGTTACTATTAAGTCAACGTAAACTGTTGAAATACCATCACAGAAACCTCGAAACGCTTGTTTCGTGCCAAGGAGAGACTTATTTTAAGAGAAAATGCGTTCTGAAGCGTCCGCGTACCTCTAGCCCAGTTCAAATCGCCCGCCCTCCGATCGAGGAGTACTGACATCATGGTCTCATAGTGACGTTGCGCCATCGGTGAGTAGAACGGCGTCCGCAGACGGCGCTACGGCTTTTCTGCGCAAAACGCGAACGCGCGGCCAGAAACAGAGCCAAGACAGAGCCGACAGCAGAGCGAAATCGGGAGTATGGTGGCTAGCGGAAGGAGAAACGAATTACGTCCCACATTACGTCCCACGGCACACGGAGAGTCCGTTTTCGTTAAACTATAGGCTGCGGCGAGCTCGCAGTGTGGTCGGCGTGGTCTGTGAGAAGCGACGAGCCTTTTCGCACTCGCAACAGGGCATAAAAATGTGCGAATCGACGCAAAACTCGGCCTAGAAACGTGCTTCGCCACAGCCAGGGCTCAATACGACCCAAGCTGGCACGACCCAGATGTCGTTTCCCGCACCGCCACCAGGCGCCGCTACTATGCCTCAAACTCCAGCGCAAGACGCCCATAAGCTGGTCCTTCATTCTATGACGCTAACTTCGACGCTCGTCGCAATGGACCCTGACACCTACAGATTGGCTCGCGATGGTGGGCTCAACTTCAGCGATTTGAGCACCGACGAGCGCGACCTGCTGCTGAGGGCTCGCACTGCCGCGTCGTTGCGTACTACGACGGCGGCCTCGACACCGGCTCTCCGGAGCGGGAAAGCAACGAGGGCTTCCCGCGACATCACATGGACGTGGCATTTTCGCTGGTTGTTCCAAATGAAAGTTTCGCGAGCCAGCAGAACCCTCACAGCACGACGCGATAACGAAACTACTGAAACTCCAAAGCGTGCGCGGCGCAGAGTCGCGCGCGCAGAGTCGAGCGAAAACGAAACCTTTCGAACACTCATATTACTGAAGGGTAACGTCAAAATGTTATTTTTTCTTAGAATCGAATAGACGTAGACAAGTAGCATTTTTTTCCGTCTTATAATCGAATGAAATGATATTTTTAATACGAGTAGTTGAGTATTAGTAACACAAATTATGAGGAGTCCTTTCGTCACCGGGCTAGTACCGGAATGTCGCTGGGGGGTCTCAAATCGTGTCATGCATTTACCTCAATTTCTCGGTTACTAAAGCTCTGTTCGCGATTACATTGACGCCTTAGACGTTCTAGAACATTGCTCTACCACTTTAACTTGAGTTTCTGGTAACCTTTAGTGTCCCTTTAAATAGGTAAGGTCGTAAAATCATATGTTCACTGAAATGTGGTAGTAATGCATAGCCGATAAATTGTTTTATCTGGAATCATTATGAGTGAGTAGTTCTGTATGCCTAATTCTTGTAAGTTCCACATCCTCCAAAATTAGGAAAAAGAATTGCGGGTGTTGGATGAGTAAATGGTATAATAATGTGATGTTGTATCGCATATTTTAGACAACAATGCTCCTTAACCTATAAGATCATAAGAGCCTACCTGGCGCTGGCTCACACTCTTAGGGCTAGATCAAGTAAACATATACACCCAAGTTAGTGGACAAATTGATAGCCGTCATTGTAGCACAATTGGTAGTGCAACGCATGCATAACGCAGAGGTTGTGCGTTTGGCTCCTGCCGGCGACAAGTTACCTATTTTTTTGTCTACTTTCATTCGCCTTTTCTTTGTTATTTTCTACATTCCAATTTCAACCACAGTTAATATTCCCGATGCTTCTCTTGGCTTCATTGTCTGTTGGCTTTGTGGGTCATGATTAGCAAAATCGAGCTTCTCGTTCCCCTTCTTCTCTCATTCATGACACACCAAGCCACGCTTCACAGATGTTCCTACATTTGTTTTTCTTTGTTTCCATTCTGCAATCAAACCCACTTATAACAAACTGGTTATGGCAGTAAAAAGAGTTGAATATATTGAGTATGATGTTTCTGATCTCAGTTGTAACAAGCTTGCATTCGTTATGGATATGCTCTTTACCTGCAGTTGAGCACAACCCAATTGTAGGTACAAATTGTATGTCGGTGCAACAAAACCATGTAGCAACGTAGAAATGGCACAGTGACCTGACTCAGTAGGAGCATGCATAAACAATGCAGTGGATAGAACATTAAAAATAATAAAATGCTCAACCTGGCAAAATTATGAAAAAAAGAAGGAAAGAACCAACTGCTTGTGGCGGAGGTCTTGTGCGGGTGGCTTTATGACATTAGTCGTATGCACTTTTATATGACATAGTATGTTTGATTTGTCCGGTTAAGTCTATTGTAAGGGATTCATTTTGTATGAATATTAACAAAATGTTCTGGACAATTTGACATTATAGAGCATGATTCACTGTACTTGAGTTCACATGTCAGGTTTGACTGCACCGGCCAGGAGCTTGCATCGTGTTTAGGGAGCCGGAAGCTAATTTGTGTGTACAAAGCTTTTGGGGACAGTTCAACATAGGTGCGTCAGTCGGAGCTGTCTTGCCCTGACTTGTTCAGAAGCTGTGCAGTCTGGTTAATACCTTGCTATCATCGTTTGTCTTGTTTTCAATTCGTTGATCATGTGACACATTTCTGCGGCCCCTGGCGACCCCTGTTGCAGAGCCGTTTGACAGCAGCAGTGAAAGTGAGGCCTCAGATGATGAGCAGGCTAAGTATCGCAGCCGTGTTCAGGAGGTGAAAGGCAAGAAGGCTGGCCTCCAGGAACACTTTCGCACCGATCCTGGCACCGGCGAGGGTGAAGATGTCCTCCCATCAGCAGTAGCTGGCGAGACAGGCGATGATGAGTAAGTGCTCAAAATAGTTTTCTGATCACTCGCTCCGGATTTCAACTCCTGGGCAAACGCATACAGATATGAAAACCTGTGAAATATGAAACCAGTGAGAGGCAGCTGAACTTTGGAAGCTGGAGGAGATGTTGAAAATGCATACCTGCTTAGCTTTACAATTTTAGGATAGTATGCCATACATTTAGAGCATATTTACAATTGTCTTTATGGGTAACCTTACAGTTTTGTATTTGATTTAGCTTTAGGGCAAAACTGGTTTCAGAAAAACACAAACAGTCGCTAACTGATTTCTCAGCCCCATTCAATTATTTGGATCTTTCTGCAACACTGCCAGTCACTCTGTACAGCCAACGTATTCAAACCAATCAGAATGCCGGCTGTTGCTACGTGAATTTGTCATGAATAAGCTGTTACATGAATGTTTATGTTCCTGTTCATGTGTAGCTCAAATAAATTTTATCTGCGATATCAAGCACTAAGCCTGTTCACAGTTTTGCTACTGCAGAACATTTGTCAATCGCGAGTAATAAAACAAATTTTTGTATTTATCACCAAATTTCAGCATTTTCTGGCTTGGACTGCAATACTCTTCGGATTGTAATGTTGGCAGCTCTGAATATGGTACAGTCAAACCTCGTTATAAAGAAGTGGATAAAATCGGCAATTTGCTTCATTATATCAAGTATTGTTGTATTGAAATAGAACCTTTTATGCAAATAAGTACAGTCGCCAATAGATTTTTCTTACAAGGAAAGGGACCGCAGACTTTTCCGAATTATTAGGCAGTCAAAAAAAGTAAACTTGAATGACAAAACAATTAATATTGATGAATTTGGGTATCGGCAACGAATGATACAGTTTCAATCCACATCGACGATACCTTCACACCAGCGTTGCCCGCACGGGGACGACGCTATCATGAAAAGCACCAGTAATGGGGAGCAAATGCTTCGTCTGCCTCTCGCTCCAACGGGTCACCGAAACTCGAGATTATGCAATCTGCAATACTAAACGCATGGGAAGACAGCTTACATGATGCCATGCTGGCTCAGTACACCTACTGTTTGCACACACAGCACATTACCTTAAGCAGGGTGCGCAGCTGTGCATGCGCTCAGTCACACTTAGACATGTGCAGCCACGGCCACAAGGCATGCCAGAAATCGAGACATGTGCAATCTTACCGTATTTATTCAAATCTAGGCCGATAGTTTTCTTTTCATTTTGATAATCGTATACCAAAGTCTTGGGTCAGCTTAGATTCAAGGTTTTTAAGAAACGTGGCAGTTTGTAATTGAAAATAATAAATATTGTACCGTGTCTCTTACTTTATGCTCCAGGCACCTTTTTGCTGTCATCGTGGTCATCGCCACACGCAGCATGATGCATGTGTGAGTGAAAGCGCACGAGGGAAGCCGATGATCGCGGCTCAATCTAGCACGCCGTCTTTCGTTGTGCAAAAGGCCCCCGGTGGGGGGGGGGAGGGGCATTGTACTCTGGCAGCAACTGCGTATAGCACAACTGCGCCCGAGGGGCGCCCACGATCGCAGCTGAATCTCCCGCGTGCAAGGGAGGAAAGCGGAAAGGAAACATGCCGTCTTTCAATGCATGCATGGTGCTAAGGCGAAGGGACGGGGGTGCGGCGTTTTACTCTGGCAACAACTGCGCAGCTGCTGTGTGCCCTATCTTGAAAGCGATCTGCGTAGCAGGCTGAGTCAATGGTTGCTCATACCTTTGTGCGTGCTGTGTTCTCGCCGCTCAGTTTGCATTGAAGCGAATGTTTGCATGTTTGTATGGCCAATAAAACTACTATCCTTACTTCGTGTGGCTGTCATAGCTGTCTACTGTAAGGATTGGGAGGTCAATCCCACTGCTCGTAACCCGTTGTCAAGATTGCAGTCGGGCATGAATTAGATGGTAGCTAGCCCATGTCGTCGTCCAACTTATCCACGCTGAGGACGTTGTTGTAGGCAAGGACTGCTTCTTATCGAGAATGAGGAATGTGGGTTTATTTACAGTATCTAAATAAGGACGTTACAGTTCATCAGTCTAACATAACTGCACGAGAAAGTACACTGAGCAGCCGCACAACAGCGGTTTATGAACATGCAGTCCTCCCTCGATCTCTAGGTGAGGGAAACGTTCGATCAGTAGACGTAGCAAGCCGCCTTTGAGCGGGAGGGCACAAACACACACTTCCGCACCGGTTTCACGGACCCCACCGAGGCCAGACGGTTTTCGCGGAACTCAAGGCTTACATCAGGAACGGTGCGTGGGAAGGGGCCTCCAACTACGTTCCCTCGGGACCTCCCTTGCTCACAGCAGACCGGGTCGGCGGTGGTGTGTTCCGTCACAAAGCCTGGTTCATCGAACTCATCTCGGCAATCCCGCGACGCAGAGTGGCGGACGCAGCGCATTGTCCTTGGTACACAGTAGACTTAGTGACGCCGTTTGGCTAGAGGATGATGGTGGCTTTCCAGGAAAAGTCGACGCCACTGTTGCAACTGGCTGGCAAAACTCGCACCTCAGCGGGCCGTTCATAACACTACACCTTTGCTATCGCAATCGATGGTTCGCATTTCGGGTGAAACTGACGTTTTTAGAGGTGGCCAAGAAGAAAAGAACACGCAGAATTTCACCCTGCATAACGAACGCGCCCCCCAACTTTGCGCATATTTTTCGGGAAGAAAAGTGCATCTATTATGCGAATAAATACGGTATGTGCTGGAGTGGGGGTTAGCCTGACTGTTTGCCTGACATGCTACTCCAGGTGCTGGGTGATGATTATGATTTGTACAGTGATAAACACTTGACAGCACATACATTCCCCCACCCACACACATATACACTATAGAGATATTTACAAAGCTTCATTAAGGCTCGTGGCCGGCAAGAACGTGGCCTGCAAGAATGCGCAGGTGGGGTTCTGCCATTGTATGAGAATGTGCCGCAGTTCCAAGCTCAAGTCCCATTGCAGATGTAGTGCCCCCTTCAAAGACTGTCTCTCTGACACGTAACGGCAGCAGTTGCAAAGAACAGGTTGCAGGTCTTCAGGGGCATTACATTCAGAGCACATTGGCGAGTCCATCTGTTGCATCTTGCACATGATGAATGACGGTAAAACCTCGTGGGACCGGGAAAAAAAACGTCCGAATCTCAAAATACCGAGAGTATCAAGAAAACACTTAATACAGTTTTACACAGTTTTATTTACTGGATTAATCTGCAAATCCTGTTTATGTTTTGCACAAAAGCAATGCGGAAGCTGCACTTCTCTTCATCATTACTGATTAGCGCTCGCAGCGTGAAGGCCTTGGGACTTCCTTTACAGCGGAGCCACAGCACGTGTCTTCATCTGAGAGCCATTTTTCACTACCACCTGCACATCCCAATTATTTTTTGGTCAGTGTCGCCACCCATCGCAATGTAGAGTGTGCTCTTCATCCTCGACAGCCTTCCACTCAGTAAAAACGAAACTACCCTTTGCCGCAACTGTGGCGAAACCGCAGTCGCTATTGACGCAACTGTGGATGGTGACTACGCAGTCATAAATGCTTTAAAGGCACAAATAGGCACGAAGCATTCTGGCATTGTCATTCACGCACGATTTCCACTGATGACCATGGCGATGCGAACTCCGCCGTTTCTGCTCTTTTGTGTAGCACATTTGCGGTGCGCGCCGAGCTTCGAGAGTTGTCCAAATTAACCAATATGTGGCCAAATACATCCAAAGTAATGAGAGTTTAATTGCATTAAATAATGCATATGCCTGCTGGGACGAAAGAATGAGTACCAATTGTCCGGTTTTCAGAAATAACGAGGGCTGAATAAACAAGATTTTATTGTAGTTTGTGTAGGCCACATTGAGTCTGATGCAGTGTAGGCATGTTTGGTCTTGTTTATTGAGGCCTCGCAGCATGTAGAAGTCGCACGATGGATGAATTTTGTGTAGGGGTACAAACTGATGGCTTGCATCTGTCGAGAGGGATCACTAGAAGCACCAAGCGCATGCAGATACCAGTGTTGCCATGTCTTTTCTTGAGAAAGGAATCTGAACCATTTCTCTTGA
This sequence comes from Dermacentor variabilis, assembly GCF_050947875.1. Taxonomy (NCBI): domain Eukaryota; kingdom Metazoa; phylum Arthropoda; class Arachnida; order Ixodida; family Ixodidae; genus Dermacentor; species Dermacentor variabilis. The sequence continues at coordinate 65,086,999 of NC_134573.1, forward strand.
AGTGTCGTGTCCAGCTTCGGCAGCACGGTCAGCCTGGACATTGCCTCGTATTCCACAGTGGGCTGGTAACCACTGCAGCACAGTGCGGTGATGCAGTTTGCAAGTTTTATTGCCTAGGCAACTCATGTCCATGACAAGTTGTTCCTGCATGCGTGGAGACTTCAGGGAGACAGGAGATGACATGTGTTCGGTACATTCACTATCCCCTAAGCTCCATCAAGAGAAACGCTGCCACTAAATGGGTTGTTTTTGGGTCACCATAGGGGTCAGGAGTGTGCATGCTGACTAATCAAGTTCAAATCCATTGAAGGCTAAATTTAGGATCGAAATAACAGGCCCATAGAAATGCATAGGCACTGCCTAGGACCTTCCTTCGGGATCACATTAACCAGAGTCAAAGTAATGAAAGTCTACCATATATATATATAACAACTGATCATGATCTGCTCCGGACCACTATCAGTTGCACTTTGCTCCTTGAAGAGGCAGGATGCGTCATGTGAGCTCCTGAACAACGCTTTGCAATGTGTTGAACACGGCTTAAATCATGGATCTGGGACCTCAAAGAGGTGCGACGTAATGCGAACACATTTCTCTCACAGATACCATTAAATGTCCACTGAATTTATTTGTTACTTGTTTAATATAACTCTGGGTAACTGTGTGCATCTATGATCATCTTTGTCAAAATCATTGTTAAACTTTTTGCATATGTGATCTCTACATGGCAGAAGCGTATCATGTGGTTGAGCAAATGTTGTGCAGGGGTCCCATGAGCGACATGTTCCGGAGGATGGACGACCACCGTTTTGCGACTGTTGTGGACCGGCCCCTGTTTTTCTTTGTTCCTGGTGATCGCCGCCTCCTTGGTGAGTCTATCCTGGCTTGTCTGTCACGATAGAGTTGTACATACAAGTTGAGAAAAATATATTTCGATGGTGTCTACATTCGTCACTTTTTGTTTGTGTGCTATAAAGTGAAGCTAATAGAATGCACTAAGGATGAGTGTGATATTGTCTTTGTAAACAGCAGTTGCCTCATTCCCCTTGTGTGAGAACTACTAAGCTCTAAGCCTTGATGGACTGCCGTCAGTATTGTCACAATGTACTGAAGCACAGTTGCTACCAAAAAAATCTAATAGAGAATTTAAAGGGACCCAAAGAGAAAAATGTTTTCGCCTGTGTTAGTAAATTACCCTTCCACAATACATACCAGGAACACCACTCCGGGAGGCTCAGTAAGCCAGGAAGGGCACAGAAAGGCCGTATCAGCTCACCATGACGTCGTGAGTTCAGGCAGAGTTTCCCAGGGCCTAGTTCTTTATTGTTGAAAATGGGCTGCACTGTGTTTTAACAGAGCCATACATTGAATATGGTAAGTTTCTGGACCTTTCATTGAGTCAACATGGCCCAAATACTAACAGAAATAGAAAAAGAAATAGAGAAAGAACAGAAGAAATATTATGAAATTAGCAGTAATAAGAGGTTTCAAATAATACTTTATCCATCTGAACTGATTTAGTGTTTCTCATCAGTGTCCCTTTAATGTTTTGTTGGATGAAACTGTCCGGAAAGCAATGCAATGTTAGGATGAGAATGGTAGCACAAAGCATGATGCATCACCATACGTTGTAGCGGTGTAACTGATGCTCACTTAGGTTCGAGATTGTAGAACAGTATTCGCCATGTGTATGTCATCTGGCTAGATGTGCTTTTTTGTTATCAAATTGGCGACAGTGTTTACAATATAAAACTGCGGATACACCAAGCATGACTTGCTGCACGACGTCCACTGCGTGCAGCTTGTGATGAGTGTGCGGTTTGTTTCTAAAGGTGCGTTTGGTTGAGATGACAAAATTTCTTACAAGTGGCAACACACTAAAAGTATATAGACTGATACAGCGGTGCACTGAAGCTGTCCATTCACTTTTTCATTCGTAACCATTTAAGAGCAGCCCTGTTATGCAGACGTTATTCAATGTATGCCATTCGATCCTGGTGCCGTCTAGATCATGAGCAAAGGTGACAAAAGCATGACATTGCATTACGAAGTCACCACAGCAGAGAATTATGCACAATCTAGTACTTGGTCCGAGTTTTTCAATTTCTGGTTTAGTAGGGGTTGCTCATGTGGCCAGCATACTACTGGCATTGTAATGTCACAGTGTGAATATGTTCAATTCTCAGTTGTATTTGAAAAAGTTGTGCCAGCTTTAGCTTTACTGTTGCTGGATTCTGCACGAAGTAGCTGGGAGGACAGTGGATAGGAAGAGGAGCACTGTAACTTGGCAGCAAAGTTGGAAAATATAGCAAAACAGCATCGATGGTCTTGGCTAACAACGCAGTTTGCCCATATACCAGTGTCGAGTATCATTTCACTTCTGCGATCAGTGAAAGAATTCTTTTTGCTACTGCATAAAATACCATGTGAGGTATTGATCTTGCAAACACCTGCTGAATAAAATTTTTACGCCATGCATTGATGCACACAGCTGTCATACTCGATCTGAAAGCCTGATTACCGATCATCCCATGCTCTAAAATGAAGTTCGCAGGTTGTGCCTAGGAAAATTGTTCCTGAACATTCCATAGAAAAAATGAGTATGCTCGTATTTCTGCAATGGCCAACAGAGTGTTCTGTTTAGCTGGTAATTTCAGCGGGTGAAACCACAAGTTCCTGGGGAAAGAAATACCATTTCCTGTGCAATTTGGAACCACGTGCGAAATTGGTTCCAAATGGCTGTTTAGTTTGCTCCGAACTATGCACAACCAGTTACTAGACCTGCTTGGGACAGTTCCTTCATTTTGTTCTGAACCATTCTCAAATGATGGCCAAACCTGTCAGAAATGGTTCCGTCATCTTGTACTGGTTTAGGTTCAGCTACAAAATGGCGACACATTGAGTTCATTTCGAGTTCGGAAAAATTAAGCAGTTTAGCTCTGGTCATGGTTCAACACCTTGATTTGTTCAAGTAGGGTGAATATGCTTAATTGAATTGCAAGCTACTTCAACTTTACAGTAAAATACTAAATTGGACAGTGGCACCTAAAGCCTGTGGTCTATTAGCTTGCAACATACAAATTATGGAACGCAAAGTGAGGCCTAAATTATGTTTTCTTCGCCTATGAAGTGCAAGAAAACAAATGCTTTTGAATATCTTTTCTGGCAACTTGGTACCACTTGACTGTTGATTAGTTTTGTAAATGTCCCCAATGCAGCTAGTTCTATCCTTTGATAGTTGCATGCGTACGCATTGCCTCCACCGCAACTTTTTCTTTTTCTTTTTCTTTTTTTTTGCATATGTAGGCACTTGAATCCCTTGACCTAAAGCTCTTTATTGCACTACATATGAAGTTAAACCAAAATCCTGGATTGTACTCTTCCTACCAGTTTATACTGGTATCGCCAAAGATAAATCGTAATAGACCACAATGCGCCTTTCTATGCTTTGCTCTGCAGTAATGAGCCATGCAAGTAAGCTCTTTCTGCCAGTAGCTCCTATCAATAGGCACTCATGCCTGTCAATTTGTAGTTTACATTTGTGTTGCTCATATAAGTGTATATAATATTATTGCATACATTTATGTAATTAAAAAGATAACTCTCTGCTGTTGTCATACTCAGTGTTTACATTGAATACAAGGGACAACCCTTACAATTACAGTTGAACCTCCCGATTGCAATTCACAAATATAACAAATTATCTTTTATACCGAATATGTGTTTATGATGAATATCGGACATAATGGAGTCATTTTTATGTCCAACTGATGAAGTCGCATCTGACACAAAAATACCTTCATTATATCTGACGTGTGTTATAAGCATATGTTCATTATATACAATAATTTGTTACATTCGTGTATCGAACCTCGACTGCAATAATTATTTCTCGTTAAGAACAGGTGCTCTAGAAACTGTCTTAGTAAAAGAATTAGAAAAATCTAATGCACTTTTCCAGGAATGAGCTGTGGTGTTTTAAGGGTTAATGCAGTGTATGCTGGTGATTTACGTTACATATGGGAACTTAATTTGAAGTCGGCAGCAAAATTTCTGTCCTTGATGTTAATTAGGAGACGCAGCAAGTACACACACATCGCTTAATTCCCGGTGCCCTTGATTGCAGAGGGAGCCAAGTTCTTTCGGTGCCAAAGTGATCCAGAGACTATCAGGAACAACTTTTTTGATAACAAGGTTGGCCTTGTCAAGGTGAGCAATGAAAAGACACACTTAAGCTTCTTCGTTGCTGCAGCTGAAAATTTTGGTTGCAGGCAACAGGCATGTAAATGCATGCAGGTTTGATCACGTTTTGCACATTTTATAATTTTCATTAGCGAACACTACAGAATGTAAACTTAATGTGCCTTGTAACTTGACATTTATGACATTAAGTAGGTCTTAAAGTACTTTAATAATGTTACTGCTAGACCCAGTGCTATGATACACCTTAATGACACAACACTTTTATATTAGCTCTGTTAGCTTGAAGCAATGATTTTCATAAATAAACACTTTCAGTTAAAATGGGAGTGAATATTAGTGATAGTAGTCATATGTATTTCAAGCAGGGTCCACTATCTTAAAAGTGTTGCATTTTGTACCAGGAAGCACGCTTGCCAACTACTGCTGAATGTGAATCAAACGCGAAGTCAGAGCAGTTGTACCAAAATGTGGACAAAGGTGCACTTACTAGACAGGGCCTAACTCCAGTTCAACCACCTGACCCCTTCTGGTGCCTTTATCGGCTGATGTTAGCCCCATCTAAGCACCTGAAATGTTACCAAAGGCTTTAACAGAACCACTCAAGAATATTTCGTTATTGTAGAGTTGGAAACTCGCATTAATTATTTGGTGCCATTAGGTAACTTCACTGATGTGCATGAGCCCTTCAATTTATCCATCTTTCATAGTCATTTGAGAGCTGTACAGATACCACTTGTTATAAAGCAGATCTGCTTTTTCTTAGTGGGCAGGAGGAAGCCATTGGCCCTTTTCACATAATGGATTCTGTTATCTAACATGACTCATGCCAAATGGTGCATATTGTGTGTGTCAAGTAGGAAAGCAATTTTTTCTATGGATGCATATTTACTGTTATGATGCAACAGTGAGCACTCTCATTTACCCTTTCGCAGTGCAAAGAAGCACTTGCTTGTGACAACTGTGTAGCAAATAGCTTTGCTTAAAATAGGGCCACTGCTTTGTCTACTATCACGTTGGAATGAAACGTGAACAAAACTGTACAAAATTAATTGCAAATGTGGAAAGGTTAGTGCGCTTTCTGGTTTGTTTTTGTGTGTTCACATTTCAATGGTACATCTCTCCGGTTACTTGACTGGCCAGCAGCGCTCATGAGAGTCTTTTGTACATGCAGCTTTTGCTGTCCAAGCGCAAGATGGCCAAGAGGGCGCTTGAACGAAAACTTGGCAAGAAGGTTGGCAGCCAGCAATGGAGGCTGGGCAAACTACGAAAAAAGTAACAAATAATAAAGGATGCCAGCTGAGGAGTGTGTCATTTGTTTAAAAGCTGTCAGATGGGATAAGCTAGGAAAACCATGGTACACGGCCTAAATTGATGTACATGACAATGTAACATCAAAATTAAGATGTTAGTTTTTACCTGCGACCCATTACATGTTCTAGTGCGAAAGCATCATATGTCCCATGATGGGAAAATCTGGTGACAGCAGTGGTGGCGGCAGTGGCGGCGCCACCGAGCAACAGTACCAAAAAGGGCCAGCGCCGCAAAGAGCAAAAACACATCAAAAATGCTCGAATTGACATCAAATTTCTCAGGAGGAAGGTACCTGTAAACAAAGTAAATGAATGGCTTTGAAAAGGAAATGTGGTAAATGTCGGAATAGTTGGGAATCAAATCCGGGTCTCCAGGGTGCGGAATGAGCACGCTTCCCCGACGCCATGGCGGCTCCACAGTTCTGGTTAACCAAAGGTGTGCCTAGCGTGTGTTATTGTACACATCACGTCAAAAGGTGCGGCCTAGAGCATGCATCATTGGGCACGTGATGGCACAACCAATGGGGGGAGGTGGCACCATGTACTGAGTTTATAAGATGAGTGTATAAAATAAAAAGCATTAATTTCCAATTGAAGGCCACTGAGCAGTCATTCGAGTTATGAACTCCTCGAGGTTAAGTGAGCACGTTGACACTCTTAGCGCATTTTGATTTGACCTTACCGAGGCACAGTTAGAACGCAGGCTAGTGCTTGCGTGGACAAGGAACGCACAGAAAAAAAAAAGCATTTCACCAAAGCGACTGTAATGCTTTCACATTCCCAAAGGTAAGCAGTGTCTGTCAATTTTTTTGTTGATCTCTGGTTAAAGGAAAAAATCGAATTGCCAAAATTATTATTATGTCAGCACTCCTTTAAATAACAAACAATTGCCATGCCTTTCATGTTTCTAACTTCGTGTTACATATGGACACTTGCCGTGGTGGCATAGTGGCTTTGGCGTGCTAAGTCCGAGGGTGCGGGATCAAATACTGGCCGCGGTGGCCGCATTTTGGTGGAGGCGAAATGTAAAAACACCCATGTACTATGCATGGGCATAGATGTATTTACTGGAGGGGAAGGGAGGCAGAGGAGGCACTTGACCTCCCCACCACCACCATCCGAAGAGGGGAAGGGGGGGGGCTCAAGGTAGCCAATTTGCGCCCCTTCCCGCTACTTTTGAAAAGGGGCACTGTTGACTGCACACTGGCAAATCCAACAAAACAACAGCTGAGGCCAAGTGTAACCCAACCATCTCTGAATGAGAAGAAAAGAAACCGTGGGTCTGATATTTATTATTCATATCATAAGCCAACAAACAAAGATACTAAGGACAGCATAGGGGAAGCTGCTTGAACTTATTAATTGAATTAAATAAATGATAAATTAATGGAAAGTGGATGAAAAAACTGGCTGCAGATGGGGCATGAACCCACGTCTTCGCATATTGTGTGCGGTGCTCTGAACTATCTCTGAAAACACAAAATCACCATTGCTTTTGATAATTTACCGCTCTGTAATAATCAGTGTTGCCATTTTAGCAATTTTGTTGCTAGATTTAGTGACTTTCTTTTATGTTTAGCAGCAAAGTTTTCTGTTTAGCAACTTTAATGAACAATTTACATCATTTTAGTGACTTCAAAGGTAGGAAAGTTGCCCAAAAAATGTCCTTCTAGAAAGCACTTTATTATTGAAGAACTACATGTAAGGAGCCGTGCCTTGCTGCTCGACGCATAGGCTTTTTGCATGATAATGCAACAGTTGCCTTCACTGTGGTAGTCTTCACATTGTTGTGCAATTCACAACACAGTAGTCATCGCAGACTTCATTCACATTGCAAAATAGAAGTGAGGCGTGCAGACAGGACACAAGAGTAGAGAAGTGGACAACACGAACGCCACTTCTCTACTCGTGTCCTGTCTGCGCGCCTCACTTCTATTTTGCATAATGAATACTTACCAACTAGCTCAGCTTTCTGTCGTTTTAAGCTTCATTCACATTGCACTCATAAAATTGATGTTGAATAAATGGGTGTAAGCACTGCGGGTTCTGGTCAATTGGTGGATGTTCGCAAGCGTAGGACTAAATTAATTGACGAGAACACAGATGGTGAATAACACTGATCAGCTGCATAGAAAGGTGTAGATATCAAAGCGGTTGAGCTCGTTTACTTAAATCTGAACAAATCGCTTCCATTTCTCACGGCCTTTGGACCAATCAGTATTACATGGCAGCTTTCGGGTAGATCCGGAAGCATAGTATTTAACCTGTATAATTAAAGCTTGGGTAATACATGGTAGAGTGTATAAGCGCGACTGGACGAGGATGAAGAAAGAAACAGATACACAGACACAGCGCTTCTGTTTCTTTCTTCGTCCTCGTCCAGTCGCGCTTATACGCTCTACCATGGATTCTAACCAACTAGACCGCCAACGTGTTTTAACTTGGGTAATAGTCATCGCTGTGTTAACTGCTAAGCGTGTTCCACGGTATTTAATTCAAGCACACACGAACGCTCATGCACCATGAGAAATTGAGGAATAATGTAGACTAAGTGCTTTGTTGTGCTGGAAATGCTAGGTTAATTGTGTTCTCTTGCACCAGGTTGTATTTGTAACCTTGCAGTCTGAAGGCAAACACAGAATTTAAGCTGTCATCATCCATTATAAAAACATATTAGCAAGGTAGGAGCCCTCTACACCCTGCTGTTAGATTAACTGTTTGATCGTCACCTGCAAACATAGATAAACATGAAACTACTCGGTAGATGATTCAGATCATGTTAGCCTATATTATAGTGTGCTAAAATCTCTACGGTTCTTTAAAATCATCTTGACAGTCTTAGCGAGAATGTTAGGAACATTTCTCCCTCAGTTATTCCTCAGAGTTTAGTATATCTGTATTGTATATTTTTGCACAAACTCAGAACATACAAGTGTCTACCCATATCCACAAGGCTAGCTAGTAGATATATGGCAAAATAGGCACACAAAACAATAAAAGGGTGGCGATAGACATCACATGTGCATAAAATATTCTTGCATCCAGTGAGGAAAGCAAAAGCTCGGGCTTCGCACCAGAACTGAAATATTCAAATTGTACACTAAACTAGTGAAAAATTCTAATTTTTATTTCATTGAGTAGTTTCCTAGTTTTTTAGAGGCCTAATAACTAACGCTTAAATGGTTACCCAAGATCCTTACTGAACTTCGTATTATTGAGAATTTCATTCCATACGAGAGCACCACAAAATTCAAGTGGCCTTTAATTTAAATATTTCGGCATTAGGCGAGTTAAACGTTAGTTGTTGCAGCCCTTGTGTTCTTTGTAGGGAGTTTTTACAGCGAAGCTATATACCTCTACCGTCCAAGGAAATTTTCATGTCGTAAGCAAAAAAAAAACTCCCCATACGTGGGCCGATCCCGAAGATAGTGCAGTACCGGCCCGACCCGCGGCGGAGGTGAAGCAGGCGTTAAGCGCTCTCCATACGTGGGCCGATCCCGAAGATAGTGCAATACCGGGCCGACCCGCAGCGGAGGTGAAACAGGCGTTAAGCGCTCTCCATACGTGGGCCCATCCCGAAGATAGTGCAATACCGGGCCGACCCGCGGCGGAGGTGAAGCAGTCGTTAAGCGCTCTCCGTACGTGGGCCGATCCCGAAGATAGTGCAATACCGGGCCGACCCGCGGCGGAGGTAAAGCAGTCGTTAAGCGCTCTCCATACGTGGGCCGATGCCGAAGTTAGTGCAATACCGGGCCGACCCGCGGCGGAGGTGAAGCAGTCGTTAAGCGCTCTCCGTACGTGGGACGATCCCGAAGGTAGTGCAATACCGGGCCGACCCGCGGCGGAGGTGAAGCAGTCGTTAAGCGCTCTCCGTACGTGGGCCCATCCCGAAGATAGTGCAATACCGGGCCGACCCGCGGCGGAGGTGAAGCAGTCGTTATGCGCTCTCCATACGTGGGCCGATCCCGAAGATAGTGCAATACCGGGCCGACCCGCGGCGGAGGTGAAGCAGTCGTTAAGCGCTCTCCGTACGTGGGCCGATCCCGAAGATAGTGCAATACCGGGCCGACCCGCGGCGGAGGTGAAGCAGGCGTTAAGCGCTGTCCATACGTGGGCCCATCCCGAAGATAGTGCAATACCGGGCCGACCCGCGGCGGAGGTGAAGCAGTCGTTAAGCGCTCTCCGTACGTGGGCCCATCCCGAAGATAGTGCAATACCGGGCATACCCGCGGCGGAGGTGAAGCAGTCGTTAAGCGCTCTCCGTACGTGGGCCCATCCCGAAGATGGTGCAATACCGGGCCGACCCGCGGCGGAGGTGAAGCAGGCGTTAAGCGCTCTCCATACGTGGGCCCATCCCGAAGATAGTGCAATACCGGGCCGACCCGCGGCGGAGGTGAAGCAGTCGTTTAGCGCTCTCCGTACGTGGGCCCATCCCGAAGATAGTGCAATACCGGGCATACCCGCGGCGGAGGTGAAGCAGTCGTTAAGCGCTCTCCGTACGTGGGCCCATCCCGAAGTTAGTGCAATACCGGGCCGACCCGCGGCGGAGGTGAAGCAGTCGTTAAGCGCTCTCCATACGTGGGCCGATCCCGAAGATAGTGCAATACCGGGCCGACCCGCGGCGGAGGTGAAGCAGTCGTTAAGCGCTCTCCGTACGTGGGCCGATCCCGAAGATAGTGCAATACCGGGCCGACCCGCGGCGGAGGTGAAGCAGTCGTTAAGCGCTCTCCGTACGTGGGCCGATCCCGAAGATAGTGCAATACCGGGCCGACCCGCGGCGGAGGTGAAGCAGGCGTTAAGCGCTCTCCATACGTGGGCCCATCCCGAAGATAGTGCAATACCTGGCCGACCCGCGGCGGAGGTGCAGTTCGCCCATAAGGGGCCAACATACACAGCTTCGCTGGTCATCCTTCTTCACAGAGTGGTAGGGCACTGAGTTTCTTGCTTACGACACGAAAATTGCCTTCGACGGTAGAGGTATATAGCTTCGCTGTAAAAAAGATAACGTTCCGGTTCAGTTCTGGTTCGCGCAAAAATCACGGTCTCTTTTATTTATTTGTGTGTTTGCGGTTCACTTCCGGTTCGATACCCCGCGGGTGGGCCGCACGCAGCGGTAGCTGACGACGGAATTGCGGCGATACATGCAGGGCCCACGACGCAGGCGCGGAGGTGGAGCGTGACGGCGGGCGACGGCGTTAGTCACCGTCCTCGATTTTGGCTGCAGTGGCTCAAGCTGTAGTTCTAGAACTAGAGAATGCTGGATCTCCTGGCGTACAATGTCAGAAACTGAAGTAATCCGGGACTGGCACGCTGAAAGCATATTTCGTAGTTCATCGCACACAACTCTTGCTGTTGTCTCCCGCAGGTCATTGTTGCAGAATGCCTGAACTTCTGTGCTGTCTGGCGTCGAGCGGCAACTGAATTATCAGTATGAGAATATATATATGTTACGAAGGGGGTGTTCGCCTAGCAGTACTAGTTCTTGGTTTGCAACGGAGTGGGTTGTTGTTGTTGTTGTTGTAGCCTGTCACACGTGTGGCTCCTACCCACGATGGGGGATTGGCCAAGAAATGGGTGGATTATTCCAAATTCAGTGCTAATTTCATATATAGGAAATTTATGCTCCAAGTCGTCGTTGTTATCCTGAGTGGCCTTGGTACATACCCACAGTGGGGCCATGAATCGGGTGGTTCAATTAGGTGCATAAAATAATAATAACAAGGGAGTTAACAATTTGAGCGTTGGAGTTTAAAAGTAAACGTTTTGTGTTTGGAGAAAAAAGGAAATAATCAGAAGAAAACCGGGTATAAAATAATAATAATAATTAATAGTAGATAAGAAATAAAAGAAAGCTATGGTTGGGAGGGAGAACGATCAGTCTAACATGGAAATCGATTGGTTTCAATGAGGTAATTTTGGATTGCCAAGTCGGTGCTAGCGAAACGGGCAAGCAAACGCGTCTCGTCGTCGTCGTCTTTTTCACCAGCACGATTCCTACTGCCCTATGCCTTCAGAAATATATATAGGAGAAACCAAATGCATTGTCATACTGGCTGGAGGTGAGCTTTACTGCAGTTTCAGTGCGTTGTCGCCTTTTATTACCGGTGCTCGTATTCGCAAGCGACATTCTTTTTCTGTCTTCTCCCATACCGGAGCCCAGGGACCGCGTCACGTATATAGCTATAGCTCCATTTAGAATACATATTCTGATTTCGCGACATGCCGTATCTGAGCTCCTAAATTGGAATGCGACAATTAAGCGAGACAAAGCCTTATTCTCACGTCATATGTAGTCATCCGACGAAACCATTTCGGCATGTCGCCATCTCGGCATAAGGAAATGCTATGAACACTCCAGGAACACTCGGCGCCATCTAGGTGCGCCGCCGCGAAACCTGCGCATGGCGTGCCGTTGCGTACGAATGCCGAGAAACGCGTCATAGCGCAACCGGAGCGCCATCGAGTGGAACTGCTGTTGGGAACCTCAAGTTGTTGGGAACCTCAGCGCTGACGCCCGTTGTTGCACCTGGGTCGCAAGCCCCAAGGGTAGCGTTGGCCTGGCGGCCTGGGGCACAACTGGAAGCATCCGAAGGTCCCAGCAAAGCATGAGTCGACTCGTAACAGAACAACTTGTTTATTCAAGCATCGCAAAGAGTGGGCGGTCAGGTCGACCGAAGTAGAGAGACGGGAGAGCACGTAACTCAACAGAAGAAATCGGAGCCTTCTTCGGCGTCCGGGGGCAGCTGCTTTTATACTCTCGCAGTTGAGGGCAAGAAGGAACGCCTCTATAGACGCGCACGTGACTGTGCCGCTCGGCACGTTGGGATGAGAAGGTGGCGCAGCCGTCGGGCCGGCGCCGTCAGACCTCCTGGCTTCACAGTTGGGGGAGCTCCTCTCCCCGGCTGCCGCGCTTCGACAAGCGTGGGCACCAACATGCACATACACACACACACGCACACGAAGACACGTGGCATTGGAACATGCCTGGACGCGCTTGGCGGGGAGGCGTAGCGGCGGCGCCGAACGGGCCAAAATGTCTGCCGCTTTGAACGAAGCCCCGGCGTCCGTTGCATCCGCGCCGGCTATACCGCGCGTCGTACGCGAAACGTAACAGACCGCCCCGCCGGGGGAAGGAGATCCCGATGGTCAGGGGACTGCATCCGCTGTCCGGAGGGATGTCGCTCGATGATGCTCATAACCGAAGTCGGGCGTGCCTCGACGTTTCTTGAGCGCAGCGAACAGAGAAGGCCTCGTTCTCTCGTTCAGGTTCACACAGGACACTGCAAAGTGACTTCGGGAGAGTTCACATTTTTGTTCTCGTTCCCGGCAAGCGTTAGAACTACGCCGAAACTCAACCGCTCAGTCAGCAAGCACGGCACAACCCTCACTAAGCCCTGCCAGGCTCTTTCCCCTTTTATACCACTGCCTAGTTCCTTACAGTAGTCTAGCAGCACTCAGAACGCGTCCACAAATTGGAAAATTGCACTAGAAAGCCATGTCATCACTTTGAAACACTAAACAAAAGCAATATGTTAAAAATCCTGCCTCAGGAAGAAAAACATCAGTAACAAACAATTTTGAGGCTGATTCCTACGTTAGGGGCTTCGACTTAAGCCATCGGCGTTACCGTTGAGACTCCCCTTTTTGTAACGCACCTCAAAGGAATATTGTTGCAAAGCGAGGCTCCAGCGCAGGAGGCGGCCATTTTTGGGAGAGATGGTCTGCAGCCATTGGAGAGGGCAGTGATCCGTCTCAATGATAAACCTCGAGCCGGCTAGATAGCATGACAATTTCTGAACGGCCCACACGAGACACGCACACTCTTTCTCGGTGGCGCTGTACGCCTGCTCACGACTGGTCAGCTTACGAATAGCATACAGGGCGGGGTGTTCTACTTCTCCATTTTCCCGTTGGCACAGTACAACGCCCATGCCTCGCTCACTAGCATCGCACTGAACAACGAACCCTTTTGTATAGTCTGGCGATCGTAGTACAGGCTGGCTTGTTAGGGCACTCTTTAGGGCGCTAAAAGCTCTTTCCTTTGTCTCGTCCCAGACGACCGTTAGCGGCTCTGTTTTTCTTAGAGCATCCGTCAGGGGAGCCGCGATATCAGAGTACCTGGGGATGTACCTCTGATAGTAGCCGGCGACACCTAAGAACGACCGAATATCGGTCTTCGTGCGCGGTTGCGGGAAGTCTCGCACAGCGGCCACCTTTATTTCAGAGGGGCGGCGACGACCCTGACCAATCACGTGACCGAGGTAGACAACCTCGGCCTGTGCTAACTGGCACTTGGGAGCCTTGACTGTCAAGCCCGCATCGCGCAGGCGGGTTAGCACTGCCCGCAAGTGGGCCATATGCTCAGACCAGGATGCGGAGAATATCGCTACGTCGTCTAGATACGGTAAAGCGAATTCTTGCTGTCCCCGCAACACTTTATCCATGAGGCTTGAAAAGCAGTATGGCGCGTTCTTCAAACCAAAACTCAACACTTTAGGACGGAATGTTCCCATTGGTGAAATGAACGCCGCATACCTACTAGCCTCTTCTGGAAGTGGAACCTGCCAATAACCCCTGACAAGATCTAGGGTGGAAATAAACTGAGCGCTACTAACTTTCTCAAGGCGCTCCTCGATGTTAGGGATCGGATAAATTTGATCCTTAGTGATGGAATTAAGCCTGCGGTAGTCGACGCAAGGACGAGGTTCCTTGCCCGGTACCTCAACTAAAATCAAAGGGGAGGTATAATCACTCTCACTAGCCTCAATAACACCGAGCTGTAGCATTTTCTTTACCTCAGCCTCCATAATATCGCTCTGGCGGGGTGACACCCGGTACGCCTTGGATCGTACTGGCTCTGGGGAGGTAAGTTCTATATCATGAGTAAGGACAGAAGTCCTACCAGGCCTCTCAGAGAACAGACCTTGAAACTCTTGTAAGAGCTGGTGTAGTTCGGTTTTCTGCTCAGGCGACAGCGGTGCTTTACTGATTAAGTCACTAATGACTTGATCGGTGTCTTCCCTGTTCGTCACTGAGCCTAGTCCCGGAAGCTCGACCGGAAGCTCTTCAGGAACGTTTACCATCATGCACACCACTGCTTCCCTTTGTCTATAAGGTTTGAGCAGATTACAGTGGTAAACTTGCTGTGCTTTCCGCTTTCCTGGCAGACTCACCACGTAGTTAACGTCCGACAGTTTCTGAACAATTCGTGCTGGGCCCTCCCACTGCACGTCTAGTTTGTTGTTTAGCGATGTGCGCAATATCATGACCTCATCGCCCCACCTCAAAACGACGGGCCCTGGCTGTCCGATCATAATAAACCTTGGCCCTCTGCTGGGCCTTTGCCATTGCTTCACCTGACAACTCCTGTGCCCTTCTTAAGCGTTCGAGGAGCTTAAGCACGTACTCCACCACGACTGGGTCGTCGCCCCTGCCTTCCCACGATTCTCGAAGCATGCGAAGCGGAGATCGCAGCGAGCGACCGTACACCAGCTCAGCTGGCGAAAACCCCGTAGCCGCATGCGGCGCGGTCCGTAATGCAAACATCACCCCAGGCAGACACAGCTCCCAGTCAGTTTGATGTTCAAAACACAATGCTCTCAACACGCGCTTCATGACGGAGTGGAGCTTCTCAACGGAATTCGACTGGGGGTGGTACACTGAGCTGTGTAACAGCTTTACCCCGCACCTTTCGAGAAAGGCTGTCGTCAAAGCGCTAGTAAACACTGTGCCCTGATCTGATTGAATTTCCGCCGGAAAACCAACTCGCGCAAATATGGACAGTAGTGCATTGACTATCTCAACTGAGCTGAGTTCTTTAAGCGGCACTGCTTCAGGGAACTTTGTCGCTGGGCAGATCACAGTCAAAATGTGTCTGTACCCCGTGGCTGTTACCGGCAGAGGTCCCACTGTATCAATAACGAGCCGTCTAAAAGGCTCCGTAATGATAGGTACCAATTTCAACGGCGCCCTCGATTTGTCCCCTGGTTTGCCCACCCGCTGACAGGTGTCACATGTCTTCACAAAGTGGTCTGCGTCCCGAAAACACCCTGGCCAATAGTACTCTTGCAAGAGACGGTCCTTAGTTTTCTTAACTCCTAGGTGTCCGGACCACGAACCCCCATTCGACAAGCGCGACAGATCCTGACGGTAGCACTGAGGCACGATCAGCTGATCGAACTCCACTCCCCTGCGGTCTAGATACTTCCGGTACAGGACCCCACCTCTTTCCACAAAACGCACATTTTTCCTGGCGATACCTTCCTTGACATTGCAGCGCACGTTTTCTAGGCTGCCATCCTTCTTTTGCTCGGCTATCAAAGCCGACCGGCTGACTTTTAGCAACCTATTAAGTCCGTCTGACGTAGGCGCGATGAGCAAATCCGCAGATAGCTCTTCTAACTCTCCCTTATCGGGCATTTCCTCTCCGGTATCCGGTGCCTTTAACGTTACAGACTCAATTTTATTCAGTTCAGGCGTGCTCTGAATATCAGCTTGCTGCGCCTCTGACCCTTTTTCATTGTTTGACAACGTCGGCCCCGCAACTACCGCCTTTGCAGCGAGCTCCCGAACCTTCGATCTGGTTAAGGCCTGAACGCTAGCCTCACCAAACAAAAGCCCCTTCTCGCGCAGGAGGTGATCGGACCTGTTAGAAAATAGGTACGGGTACTGGGGGGGCAGCATAGATGACACTGCCGCCTCCGTCTCAAGCGCTCCGAAAGGTCCTTCAATAAGCACTTTTGCTACGGGCAGACACACGCTATGAGCTTCCACGGCTTGCTTGATCCATGCGCACTCGCCCGTGAACATATGGGGTTCTACGTAAGAGGGGTGAACTACATCCATTGTAGCTGCGGAATCGCGAAGCACTCGGCACTCTTTCCCGTTCACGAGGAGGTCTCGCATGTAAGGCTCGAGAAGCTTCATGTTCTCGTCAGTGCTGCATATTGACAAAAACACAACTTTTGTTTTTGTTTCCGGACACTGCGCCGAAAAGTGACCCGGCTTCTGGCACGTATAACACACGCGCGCTTGCCTCATCTCGAACCGCTTTCTGCGTTCGGCTTCGGCTGCCGCCGTCTCCTTACGTTTGGTCGGACACTGCGCCGAAAAGTGACCCGGCTTCTGGCACGTATAACACACGCGCGCTTGCCTCGTCTCGAACCGCTTTCTGCGTTCGGCTTCGGCTGCCGCCGTCTCCTTACGTTCTGTCGGACTGCTTTCACTCGCATCCGCACTACGCGTGTCCCCCTTTAATCTCATGGGCGTGAACTTCGGCCTCTCAAACTTCGAGCCAAATTCACCCTTTTGACCGTCCTTAGCTCCGCGAGCCCGACGCGTCACAAACTCCTCGGCTAGCTCAGCGGCTTTAGCCACTGTACTAACGTCTGGCCTATCCAAGACCCAGTACCGCACGTTCTCAGGTAACCGACTATAAAACTGTTCTAGCCCGAAACACTGCAGAACTTTCTCGTGGTCACCAAACGCTTTCTCTTCTTTGAGCCACTCCTGCATGTTTGACATTAGCCTGTAGGCAAACTCTGTATATGACTCACTTCTGCCTTTCTCATTTTCCCGAAACTTCCGACGGAACGCCTCCGCTGACAGCCTGTACTTTTTTAGCAGACTCGATTTCACTTTGTCTAAATCCTCTGCCTCCTCTCTATTCAAGCGAGCGACTACGTCGGCCGCCTCGCCGGGTAACAAAGTGAGCAAGCGCTGTGGCCACGTTTCCCGAGAGAACCTCTGCTTCTCGCACGTTCGCTCAAAGTTAACCAGGAACAAACCAATGTCCTCTCCAAGCTTAAACGGCCGCATCAGGTCAGTCATTTTGAACGATACTCGTTCTCCTGCACCGTGTGCCTGACTTCCATTACGAGCGCGTTCCATCTCTACCTCAAGACGCTTCATTTCCAAAGCGTGTTGACGGTCGCGCTCTTCTTTTTTCTCTTGTTGCTCTCGCTCTTTTTGTTCTTTAAGTTCGCGCTCCTGTTTCTCTTTTTGCTCTTTAAGTTCGCGCTCCTGTCTTTTTGCCCTCTTCTCAATGGTCTCAAGGCATTCCGACAGCTCGTCATCCTCAGCCTCTAACTCAAGAATAGCCCTTAGCAGTTCTGGTTTTCTGAGTTTGTCTGAGACATCCAGACCCAACTCTCTTGCAAGCTCCAGCAATTTCGGTTTGCGCAACGACTTCAAATCCATGGCTGCTCTGAATGCTGCTTTCTCTACTGCCTACTATTGTCTTGCCGCAAACTAACCCGGCAGCAACGACAACCACAATTACCAGCTCTGTTTCTGACACTAACAAAAGCCTGGAAAAACTCAGAAGAAGAAAGTCCCGCACTCACCAAACCTCGCAGCCAAGAATTCAGCGCAGTCGTTCCGCTGCAGGCAACCAGTCATCACACAGGGCTCGTTGCACTGCTCCCGGATGGTCGTTGTGCTGCTCAGCATACAGTCAACTGCATCTCTTCGCTGCTGGCCTCCGTTGTCGCGATCTCACCGCTGGCAGACAGTTGTTGGGAACCTCAAGTTGTTGGGAACCTCAGCGCTGACGCCCGTTGTTGCACCTGGGTCGCAAGCCCCAAGGGTAGCGTTGGCCTGGCGGCCTGGGGCACCACTGGAAGCATCCGAAGGTCCCAGCAAAGCATGAGTCGACTCGTAACAGAACAACTTGTTTATTCAAGCATCGCAAAGAGTGGGCGGTCAGGTCGACCGAAGTAGAGAGACGGGAGAGCACGTAACTCAACAGAAGAAATCGGAGCCTTCTTCGGCGTCCGGGGGCAGCTGCTTTTATACTCTCGCAGTTGAGGGCAAGAAGGAACGCCTCTATAGACGCGCACGTGACTGTGCCGCTCGGGAACGTTGGGATGAGAAGGTGGCGCAGCCGCCGGGCCGGCGCCGCTCGGGCACGTTGGGATGAGAAGGTGGCGCAGCCGCCGGGCCGGCGCCGCTCGGACACGTTGGGAAGAGAAGGTGGCGCAGCCGCCGGGCCGGCGCCGCTCGGGCACGTTGGGAAGAGAAGGTGGCGCAGCCGACGGGCCGGCGCCGGTCAGACCTCCTCGCTTCACAGTTGGGGGAGCTCCTCTCCCCGGCTGCCGCGCTTCGACAAGCGTGGGCACCAACATGCACATACACACACACACGCACACGAAGACACGTGGCATTGGAACATGCCTGGACGCGCTTGGCGGGGAGGCGTAGCGGCGGCGCCGAACGGGCCAAAATGTCTGCCGCTTTGAACGAAGCCCCAGCGTCCGTTGCATCCGCGCCGGCTAAACCGCGCGTCGTAGGCGAAACGTAACACTGCCGAGAAGTCCGCGCATGGACTCCGAGACGGGAGGCGTGGCGCGCCAGTGCTTGCGAACGCTGAGAATCGTTCCCTCGCTTGGCCGCACACTCAATGGCACATATTCAGTGACCCGAGATGGCGAGAGGTCTATTGAGGAGCGGTACACATCCAGTGGGTTAATGGCGCAGCTCGCGATAAGGCGTTGGCGTGGAAGGTGTTCATTGAAAAGCGGCACACACCCTGCAGTGCGTTTGTGGTGCAGCGTGCTAATTTGTCGGGCTGCTCTCCTTGGGGAACCCTTGTGACCCGGGCTTGTTTCCACTCAGCATCGAATGAACTCAACGGATATTTTTCGACATTGTATGCAATGACGAACATTCTCAATGGCACATACCTAGTTTCATTGAAGAGTGGCACACACCTAGTGACACATGCCCAGTGACCCAAGTCAGTTGGCATCAAAGAGAGAGAGGGATAAAACTTTATCATGTCCTTGATAGAGTTCAGGGGTGGCGGGGCTTGGGAGACTAACCTCCAGTGCCCCACCTTCCTCAGAAGGCGGCCAGTCCTTGCTTTCTGGCGGCGTCTTCGGCCATCCGGATGGCCCAGAGCTGCTCGTCTGGGCCCAAGCGGTTCATTAGAGATCAGCACAGACTGATTGGCACATACCCATTACTCCAAGTCGGCGTCAAAGTGTTTCTTCGAACAGCAGTCTCCAGCTAGTCCATGTTCTAGAGGGACCCATGTCGTCGTGAGAGAGATTCGTTGATGAGCGGTAGATACACGTATTGATACATACTCACTGAGCCAAGTTGGTCTGATATTTGCTTTCCAATCCTATTACCCCAGTGCAGCAGCCCGATGCGCTACCTGTTCGATCACTGACTACCCATGGAGTGATCCATGTATCTATAGGCGGGGAAATGGTTAAACAGAAACAAACAAGCAAACATAGATATCCCTCGAAAAGTGCGTGAAGTACCCAAAGAACGCTAGTGCACTAAGAACTGTTAGCCCGTCAATTCAGAGCTCGCACAGGGCGAAAATGGGAGAATTAGAAATGAATTATTAGTATCTGTCGCCGATGGAGTGAAACTAATTGTGGATGGTCTAAAATCACATAATTTCTCAGGGTATTTGAAGCGTTTGTTCTTTAAAAAAAGAAAAAGGCCAGGCTGTGTGAAGTTAAGCTGGATTCGAACGACGGGGCGGATCGCGAGGGGGCCGATCGCAGGCACTAGAAGCTCATCACCCCAGATGTGCGTGAGGGGCCTGCAGTACAACGAACAGCGCCGCTAGAGCTTGTATGCGGCGTCCTTGTTTGCGGCTTGATTCGACGGCACAGAGATACGCCATGCTCGTCTGCGGACTGAATTAGCGATCCCTTGAGTCGTAGTAATCCAGCTTTACCTCACGAGCCTCGCAATTCTCTTGCTTTCTTGCGGCGCTGCGCACTTGCAGTGGCCGGTTTCGCGTGTTTTATGTTGGATGACTAACGTTCCATGATCGGTGACCTTGCAGGCAGTGCGTCTGGTTATGGCCTGACGTCGACGAGTTTGTGTGTGTGGCCGTCAACATCGTGACCTTGACTCGTTGGATGACTAACGTTCCATGATCGGTGACCTTGCAGGCAGTGCGTCTGGTTATGGCCTGACGTCGACGAGTTTGCGTGTGTGGCCGTCAACATCGTGACCTTGACTCTCTGGCAGGAAGCGGGGCTCCCTCGAGAAAGGGTGAAGGCACGGGCTTCTGTTTGAAATTTCTGTTGCACGGCTCCAAAACAGACGCCGTGCAGTGGTTCGTTAATTTGCTGGCACGACCGGCTCGACTAAACTTGGTTTGTAGTCTGGCGGTTCCATACCGGCCAACTTCCCTATAGGTGGGTGTCCTTCGAGCGTCTGGAACTTCCGTATTTGGCGAGCATCTGGCCGGGCCTGCGCTAATTGTACGTATTTTACCAGTAGGTAGCCAGCGGCAGCACTATAGTTTGCCTCCCACAGCAGTGGCGTATGCTGCGCTATTTCACCAAATCTGTGTTGAGGAGAAGGGGTGCCCAGAGACCCTCGAAAATATCTACATGGCATCCTTTTGAGATTAGAGCCCAAGAGGTCGTGGTACATCTCTACTCATTAGAAAAAAAAACAGTGGATTATACTGACGGCACCGGGATTCGAACATAGTATCTCCCGCGTACGAGGCGAATGCGCTGCCATTTCACGATCGCAAGCGGTTGCGACATACGCGCCGCGCTTGTCTGTTTTTAAACCCTGGACAAAAGTCGTTTAAGAACTATATACCAGCACATGAGTTACTATACTCTGTTTGAATAAGAATGGAAAACTTGACGAGTTGAAAGATTAATGATTTACAGCGCGAAATCACAGAGACACAGGCTCGAAGAATGGACGACGAGAGCGATGTCAACGCATTACCTCGCCGGTGGAGCAAGAATTCTGTGACCTCACCTGCATGCCATTGAGATTCTTTCATGATCGTCGTGCGTACACTGATGGCCGACACAGCAAAGCAAGGTCAAGATTTGAACAGTTTATGCTGAGTCTTCAATAGTTCAAATAGTTTTTCATGTGTATAATATATATATAACATATAGGAGCTTAAATTATTCTCGATACCCTTATTTTGCCCATAGTTTCGTAATAATAATAATAATTATTATTATTATTATTATTATTGCATCGGCAAACACACAGTGCAACGACCGCACGGTAATACGGCTTTAATTTATGCCCTCAAAGAAGCGAATCAGGGACGACGCCTTCAAGCGCTCTCTGGGCACATCCGGGGACGCTGGAGATCCTTGCCGACGAGCAGCCCAGCTGCCGGCGGACTCGCTGGCCGACGCCGCAGCTCGAACGGCGGACGACTGGCGAGAGGCCGCAGACGGTGGATCGAACGAGTACCACGACGACGTCGACGTCGACGACTTCTCGGCGCGTGTTGGCTCGTCGCAGACCTCGGCCCCACATCGCCGGTCGGCCACCATCTCGCTCGCCTCTGTCGGCAATGTAGAAAAGTCCAGCTTAACCAGGCTGCGCTCGCTGTCGCTGCTGCACAAACCGGCGTCGGCCGCGACTTCCGCGTCGGTCCCGCAGTAGCGCCGCATTCGGCGGCGCGCCCTTTTAGTGCCCGTTGACAGCTCCACCAGGTCGCACTTGTCCAGGACCTCGAGCACGGGCATGTCCCGGATGCGGTCGTCTGATGGCCCCTCGCTTGACGGGTCTACGGGGGCTTCTTGCTCGAGTCGCGACGGCGACGACAGCGGGTCGTGTTCATGAAGTTGCGGAGTGGTGGCCGGCTCGGCGCAGCAGCCGCCGGTGACGATCTGCGTAATCTTCGAGAGCTTGCTACAGACTTCGTCGCCGGCGCGCAACTGGCTCGGCTTCTCGACGGTCAACTGGGCTAGCCGCGACTTGACACGTCTGGCGTCTGCTTGCGACGGCGAATATAGCGCGCTCTTCGTGGCAGCCGCTGGTGGAGGGGACTTCCGGACATTCTCGTCGGTTATGGCACCGTCGGTCGGCAGGCCAGAGCAAGAGGCGTCGACCCGCCGCGCGGTAGATCCTGGAACGCTGTGCACCTTCTCCTCGAGGTGGCCCGTGTCGTGAGAATCGGCGATGGCCGCGACGGATGTTCCGGGTACATCGTGCGACTTCAGCTCCGGGGACAGCGGCTTCTGCTGCTGGACCTTGCCGCGCAGCTGGTAGCGCAGCGCGACGTTTTGCGTGGCTTCCAGGAGCACGGACAGGCGCCTGTCCTCCAGCAGCAGTGGCGCCCCCTTCTCGGTCAGCGTTGGGTTCTTGAGGCGGCCCTTCTTCAGTAGCTCCCTGACCATGAGGCTCTCGTCGAGCGCCGCCTCCTGGAAAGGCTGCAGGCACAGCGTGGCGGAATCGACCTCCGCGTGCGGCGGCTGCCGAAGCGCATCGTCGCCGTGTTCTTCGACAAGCCGCGACGGAACTCGCTCCTGCAGGTCCTCCTCGGGGTCCTTGTCCCTGGGCGCCTGGTCGCCCTCCACGAAGGCCCCTTCCGCCATGCTCGTAGGTCCGCGCTCACTGCGCCCGTTGGAATTGGTTTCGATCACCTGCGGCTCTTTTTATGTGCCCGCCAAAGTACGATACGCGAGCGTTATTAAAGCGAATAGCTCTCTTCGGCTCTTCCACCCGTTTTCGGTGTCGCTTTGAATTCAAAGGTGCCGATGCAAAGAGCGTGTGCTCTCGAGCGACCAAGTTGCGGAGAGCGTTCGTTGCCTATCACCGACAGGAAACATATTAAATTCAAAAACCTTTGATGCGAATGTAATTCTGTGAATCTGTCTAGGTCGAGTTTGACGATACATTCTTTTCACAAGATAAGAAAAACCTAATGGTTGGCTGCATCTATGGTTCACCCTCATCATCTGGAAGCGCGTTTTGCTTAGCCCTAGGTAATTTGCTACATAATTTAACATTCGAACAGAAAAATGTCATTATCATGGGCGATATTAATATTAACCTTTTAGATACATCCAACACACTACTTAATGATTACGTTAGCTGCCTCAATGGGTTCGGATATGGAAACCTAAGTACTCTTCCAACTCATTGTCCCACGGATAATCGGCTTATCGACCACATAGTATCCAATCTTCTTACTAACCCTGACTGTGGTGTTGTCGAAGCTTCAATAACCGATCATTACCCAACATTCGTGCGCTTAACTTCTACTGCTGGCACTACCGATGCAAGCTTCACCAGAAATAAGTTTAATTCGTCAATTTTTATTGAATTAATTGCCGCTTCAGACTGGTCCCCAGTAATGGTATGTGATAACCCTGAAACTGCCTATAATACATTCTCACAAATAATTTCTAATGCTATTTCAGGTTCCACGGTACTAATGAAGTGTAAAAAAACGTTTTCAGCTCCTCGTAACCCATGGTTATCAACTAGTTTGCTAAATTGCTTAAGGAAAAAAGATAACCTTTACAGAAAAACAAAAAAACAGCCATTTAACACAGCACTTCAGGAAAAGTATAATAAATTTTCTAACTTACTAGGAAAACTACTCAGACTAAAACGACGTATTATGAAAATGAAATTAAGTCTGCAGACTAAAAACGACGTATTATGAAAATGAAATTAAGTCTGCAGGTAATGATGTCAGAAAGCAATGGAAAGTATTTAACTCTTTTTTAGGTCGGTCGAATCATAATTCCGAAATAACTATGATACAATCGGGGGATCTTCTCCTTGATAATCCCTTGGACATTGCAAACTCCTTCATCAATTCCTTCTGTGCGGATAATGAAGAGTGCGAAGATTCATTGACCGAGACTTACCCCCGTGTGCCCCATAGCTTTTTCCTTCATCCCGCAACACCTGAAGGCATAGTCACACTCATTTCCAGCCTAAAAAATACAGGACCTGGTCTCGATAACTTCAGTCCATCTCTCATAAAAACGATAGCGTACCTAATATCTGAAATATTCTGTCATATAGTGAACCTTATCTTTAAAACAGGAATCTATCCAAGTTCTTTGAAGAAAGCCAAAATAATCCCTGTTTTCAAGAAGGGAGATAAGCGTCTAACATCTAACTACCGCCCTATAGCTATACTTTCATTCTTCAGTAAAATTATTGAAAAACTAATCGGAACACGTTTATCGACCTATTTATCAAAATTTTGCATCCTATCACCAAATCAATTTGGGTTTCGGGAAGGTTACTCAACTGATTTGGCATTAATATTTCTAACAGACAAGATTCGGCAGGCAATTGACACTGGAAATTTCGCTGGCGTATTATTTATTGACCTTTCTAGAGCATTCTATTCACTAGTTCATAACATCCTTTTTTGCTAAATTAGACTATATTGCTATAACTGGCCCGGAACTGCAATTACTACGTAATCATTTGAAAGATAGAGAATACACTGTATCAATCTCCAGCACTTACTCGCACCCTAAAACAACTAACATTGGTGTACACAAGGATCTATATTAGGGCCTCTCTTGTTTTTAGTATGCATTAATGACCTCCCAAAGTACCCAAAGTTCTCTGACTGTATCCTTTACGCTGACGACACTACCATCTTCTCCTCAGACAAAAGTCTTGATTCATTGATGTGTAAGGTTAATCACGACGCGGCTAATATTGTAACCTGGTGCCAACTAAACAGACTACACATTAATACTGACAAATCTAACTTCGTCATCTTCTCAGCTAAACAAAAACATATCTCAGTGTATCCATCGCTAACCTTTGCTTCGAGTGTACTTTATCCTTCTGATAGTGTACTTTTTCTTGGCGTCATATTAAATAAACACCTAAAATTTGACGAGCGTGTTTTATCCTTAACAAAGAAGGCAGCATATGGAATTAGAATATTAATTAAAGTTCGAAATTTCTTTAATATGAAGACACTCATCCCCCTCTACTACGCTTTTATTCACACGCATATTAATTATTACATATCATCATGGGGAAACACGTATTCCACACATTTATCTCCACTACAGCATACCCAAAATCAAGCAATTCGCATCATTACACGTAGCAGCTACACATCGGAAGCATCTCCACCGCTCAGATCTAACGGCATTTTATCGTTACAGAAACTAAATAAATACTCACTTGGAATACTTGTTTATAAATCTGTTAACGGAAGGCTCCTATTCCCTATATTTACTACTAGCCAGTATCCATATTCCACGTCTACCCGTTTCGCTTCTACCAGCAGCTATTTACTACCAAAACCTAGAACTAATTATGGTAAATTTACTACTAATTTCTCAGCCACACTACTTTGGAACTCATTACCGTGTCATATTAAGATATTCTCTCATTTTTACACATTCAAATCAAACCTTTGTAAATTTTTGCACTCAATATAACAAGTTGATCTTTATCATTATATTAATAAGTGCTTTGTGTCGTTAAATATTTTACAGCGTAAGCTAGTGACTAACTTAATATGGTGTCTTTTGTGTTTGCATATAGCTGCTTTGTATTTATATATCCTACTCATTTGTAATGGGAGGTCACCTGTACAGTCTGTTGACTATGGGACCTGCCTCTGTATGTATGTATAATCCCCATTTGTAACCTTATTATTATGCAAATAAAGAACTCTCTCAAACAAGCTTACGAGTTCCATAGTGATGA
The DNA here is from genome assembly GCF_050947875.1 of Dermacentor variabilis. Taxonomy (NCBI): domain Eukaryota; kingdom Metazoa; phylum Arthropoda; class Arachnida; order Ixodida; family Ixodidae; genus Dermacentor; species Dermacentor variabilis. The sequence goes on from NC_134573.1 coordinate 65,112,960, forward strand.
CATTCGAAAAGGTAAAATAAATATCTTGTCAGATTTCTTAAAACATCGAGAGACGTTACGGAAGTTGTGAATGAAAGAAAATATGCGGATCCCATGCACTGTGGAAACGGATGTAGGCGAAGCTTTGTACGCTGTTTGCTTTGATTGACGATAATTGACGGTGATGACGATTGACGGTATCACAGGCCAGCACACGACCACCAGCGCCTGCAAACTACGCATACCTGCCTGCGACGGCACCGGCGGGGATGCGCGAAGGCGACTGCCATCTGGTGGTAGATAGTCGCCCATTTTAAAACTTCATTTTAAAATGGGTTAAAATGGGCGACGGTGCGAAGGTAGAACTCGGCTTCATTGTGGCTTCCGAACGCATGCCTTCCGAGCCTCGTCTGTTAGACGCGTATTAGATTTGGGTATGTAAGCTAATGGGGCCGCGATTGCCGGTGTGCGTGCTGTCGCATGAGAGCTTTGGGGGGCATCGGAAAGTTTAGTTGCTGTGGTGGAGCGCTCGGGTATCTGCCTTTCCTCCCGTCTCCATCTCCCCCTGGTGCAGGAGAAGGCTGCGGCACCGCTACGTATGTGCCGGTTAACGGCTCTGCTCTTTACGGAATCACTCTATGGGCCCTATAACGTCAAACTATTCCAATATGTTTTTATTCCAATCTCCTGACGTCAAATTTGCGTAACCGCCGATGCAAGGATCGGGCGATCACCCGCAGGGTTCTCTGAACAGACTAATCAAACGCTCGCCTCGCTCATCATCATCATCATCATCATCCTCATCATCATCATCATCATCATCATCATCATCCTGGCTACACCAACTGCAGGGCAAAGGCCTCTCCCATACTTCTCGCCCGGTCATGTACTAATTGTGGCCATGCTGTCCCTGCAAACTTCTTAATTTCATCCGTCCACCTAACTTTCTGCCGCCCCCTGGTACGCTTTCCTTCTCTTGGAATCCAGTCCGTAACCCTTCGGTTATCTTCCCTCCTCATTAAATGCCCTTCCCATGCCCCCATTCCTTTTTCTTGATTTCAACTAAGATGTCATTAACTCGCATTTGTTCCCTCACCCAATATGTTCTCTTCTTATCCCCCCTTAACGTCAGAATAATATGGAACAGAATATAGGAACAGAATAAAATGAGGATAATGAATACCTTCTTCCGCAAGTGGGATAGCCGAAAGTGGACGTGGAGGAGCCCGAACGGCGAGACTAGAAATGAAATAGACTTCATACTCTGCGCTAACCCTGGTATCATACAAGATGTGGACGTGCTCGGCAAGGTGCGCTGCAGTGACCACAGGATGGTAAGAACTCGAATTTGCCTAGACCTGAGGAGGGAACGGAAGAAACTGGTACATAAGAAGCCGATTAATGAGTTAGCGGTGAGAGGGAACATAGAGGAATTCCAGATCAAGCTACAGAACAGGTATTCGGCTTTAACTCAGGAAGAGGACCTTAGTGTTGAAGCAATGAACGACAATCTTGTGGGCATCATTAGGGAATGTGCAATGGAAGTCGGTGGTAATTTCGTTAGGCAGGATACCAGCAAACTATCGCAGGAGACCAAAGATCTGATCAAGAAACGACAATGTATGAAAGCATCTAACCCTGCAGCTAGAATAGAATTGGCAGAACTTTCGAAGTTAAACAACAAGCGTAAGACAGCTGACATAAGGAAGTATAATATGGATAGAATTGAACATGCTCTCAGGAACGGAGGAAGCCTAAAAACAGTGAAGCAGAAACTAGGAATTGGCAAGAATCAGATGTATGCGTTAAGAGACAAAGCCGGCAATATCATTACTAATATGGATGAGATAGTTCAAGTGGCTGAAGAGTTCTATAGAGATTTATACAGTACCAGTGGCACCCACGACGATAATGGAAGAGAAAATAGTCTAGAGGAATTCGAAATCCCAAAGGTAACGCCGGAAGAAGTAAAGAAAGCCTTGGGAGCTATGCAAAGGGGGAAGGCAGCTGGGGAGGATCAGGTAACAGCAGATTTGTTGAAGGATGGTAGGCAGATTGTTCTAGAAAAACTGGCCACCCTGTATACGCAATGCCTCATGACCTCGAGCGTGCCGGAATCTTGGAAGAACGCCAACATAATCTTAATCCATGAAAAGGGGAACGCCAAAGACTTGAAAAATTATAGACCGATCAGCTTACTGTCCGTTGCCTACAAAGTATTTACTAAGGTAATTGCAAATCGAATCAGGAACACCTTAGACTTCCGTCAACCAAAGGACCAGGCAGGATTCCGTGAAGGCTACTCAACAATAGACCATATTCACACTATCAATCAGGGGACAGAAAAATGTGCGGGGTATAACCAACCTTTATCTATAGCTTTCATTGATTACGAGAAAGCGTTTGATTCGGTCGAAACCTCAGCAGTCATGGAGGCATTGCGGAATCAGTGTGTAGACGAGCCGTATGTAAAAATACTGAAAGATATCTATAGCGGCTCCACAGCCACCATAGTCCTCCATAAGGAAACCAACAAAATTCCAATAAAGAAAGGCATCAGACAGGGAGATACGATCTCTCCAATGCTATTCACAGCGTGTTTACAGGAGGTATTCAGAGACTTGGAGTGGAAGAATTGGGGATAAAAGTTGATGGAGAATACCTTAGCAATTTGAGATTGGCTGATGATATTGCCTTCCTTAGTAACTCAGGGGACCAATTGCAATGCATGCTCACTGACCAGGAGAGGCAAAGCAGAAGAGTGGGTCTAAAAATGAATCTGCAGAAAACTAAAGTAATGCTTAACAGTCTCGGAAGAGAACAGCAATTTACAATAGGCAGCGAGGCACTGGAAGTCGTAAGGGAATACATCTACTTAGGGCAGGTAGTGACGGCGGATCCGGATCATGAGACGGAAATAATCAGAAGAATAAGGATGGGCTGGGGTGCGTTTGGCAGGCATTCTCAGACCATGAAAAGCAGGTTGCCATTATCCCTCAAGAGAAAAGCATATAATAGCTGTGTCTTACCAGTACTCACCTACGGGGCAGAAACCTGGAGGCTTACGAAAAGGATTCTACTCAAATTGAGGACGACGCAACGAGCTATGGAAAGAAGAATGATAGGTGTAACGTTAAGGGATAAGAAAAGAGCAGATTGGGTGAGGGAACAAACGCGAGTTAATGACATCTTAGTTGAAATCAAGAAAAAGAAATGGGCATGGGCAGGACATGTAATGAGGAGGGAAGATAACCGATGGTCATTAAGTGTTACGGACTGGATCCCAAGGGAAGGAAAGCGTAGCAGGGGGCGGCAGAAAGTTAGGTGGGTGGATGAGATTAAGAAGTTTGCAGGCACGGCATGGCCACAATTAGTACACGACCGGGGTTGTTGGAGAAGTATGGGAGAGGCCTTTGCCCTGCAGTGGGCGTAACCAGGCTGACGATGATGAACGTTACACCCATCTTCTTTCCATAGCTCGTTGCGTCGTCCTCAATTGAAGTAGAACCCTTTTCGTAAGCCTCCAGATTTATGCCCCGTAGGTGGATACTGGTAAGACATAGCTGTTATACACTTTTATCTTGAGGGATAATGGCAACATGCTGTTCTTGATTTGAGAATGCCTGCCAAACGCACCCCAGCCCATTCTTATTCTTCTGATTATTTCACTCTCATGATCCGGATCCGCAGTCACTACCTGCCCTAAGTAGATGTATTCCCTTACCACTTCTAGTGTGTCTCGCTACCTACGTAAATTGCTGTTCGCTTGTGAGATTCTTAAACATTACTTTAGTTCTCTGCAAATTAATTTTTTGACCCACACTTCTGCTTTGCCTGTCCAGGTCAGTGAGCATGCATTGCAATTGGTCCCCTGAGTTACTAAGCAAGGCAATATTATCAGCGAATTGCAAGTTACTAAGGTATTCTCGACTAACTCTTATCCCCTATTCTTCCCAATCCAGGTATCTGAATACCTCCTGTAAACACGCTGTGAATAGCATCGGAGAGATCGTATCTCCCTGCCTGACGCCTTTCTTTATTGGGATTTTGTTGCTTTCTTTATGGAGGACTACGGTGGCTGTGGAGCCGCTATAGATATCTTTCAGTATTTTTACATACGGCTCCTCTACACCCTGATTCCGTAATGCCTCCACGACTGCTGAGGTTTCGACTGAATCAAATGCTTTCGCGTAATCAGTGAAAGCTATATATAAAGCTTGGTTATATTCCGCACATTTCTCTATCACCTGATTGATAGTGTGAATATGGTCTATTGTTGAGTAGCCTTCACGGAATCCTGCCTGGTCCTTTGGTTGACGGAAGTCTAAGGTGTTCCTGATTCGATTTGCAATTACCTTAGTAAATACTTTGTAGGCAACGGACAGTAAGCTGATCGGTCTATAATTTTTCAAGTCTTTGGCGTTCCCCTTTTCATGGATTAAGATTATGTTGGCGTTCTTCCAAGATTCCGGTACGCTCGAGGTCATGAGGCATTGCGTATACAAGGTGGCCAGTTTTTCTAGAACAATCTGCCTACCATCCTTCAACAAATCTGCTGTTACCTGATCCTCCCCAGCTGCCTTCCCCCTTTGCATAGCTCCCAAGGCTTTCTTTACTTCTTCCGGCGTTACTTGTTGGATGTCAAATTCCTCTAGACTACTCCCTTTTTCATTATCGTCGTGGGTGCCACTGGCACTGTATAAATCTCTATAGAACTCCTCAGCCACTTAACTATCTTATCCATATTAGTAATGATATTGCCGGCTTTGTCTCTTAACGCATACATCTGATTCTTGCCAATTCCTAGTTTCTTCTTGACTGCTTTTAGGCTTCCTCCGCTCCTGAGAGCATGCTCAATTCTATCCATATTATACTTCCTTATGTCAGCTGTCTTACGCTTGTTGATTAACTTGGAAAGTTCTGCCAGGTCTATTCTATAGCTGTAGAGTTAGAGGCTTTCATACAGTGGCGTTTCTTGATCAGGTCTTTCGTCTCCTGCAATAACTTACTGGTATCCTGTCTAACGGAGTTACCACCGACTGCTATTGCACACTCCTTAATGAAGCCCACAAGGTTGTCGTTCGTTGCTTCAACACTAAGGCCCTCTTCCTGAGTTAAAGCCGAATTCTTTTTGTGTAGCTTGATCCGGAATTCCTCTATTTTCCCTCTTACCGCCAACTCATTGATCGATTTCTTATGTACCAGTTTCTTCCGTTCCCTCCTCAGGTCTAGGCTAATTCGAGTTCTTACCATCCTATGATCACTGCAGCGCACCTTGCTGAGCACGTCCACATCTTGTATGATGCCAGGGTTAGAGCAGAGTATGAAGTCCATTTCATTTCTAGTCTCGCCATTCGGGCTCCTTCACGTCCACTTTCGGCTATCCCGCTTGCGGAAGAAGGTATCCATTATCCGCATATTATTCCGTTCTGCAAACTCTACTAATAACTCTGCCCTGCGATTCCTAGAACCTATGCCATATTCCCCCACTGACTTGTCTCCAGCCTGCTTCTTGCCTACCCTGGCATTGAAGTCGCCCAACAGAATAGTGTATTTTGTTTTTACTTTACCCATCGCCGATTCCACGTCTTCATAGAAGCTTTCGACTTGCTGGTCATCATGACTGGATGTAGGCGCGTAGACCGGTACGACCTTCAATTTGTACTTCTTATTAATTTTCGCAAAAGGACCTGCCACCCTCTCGTTAATGCTATAGAATTCCTGTATGTTACCTGCTATATCCTTATTAATCACGAATATGGCTCCTAGTTCTCGTTTCTCCGCTAAGCCCCGGTAGCACAGAACGTGCCCGCTTTTTAGCGCTGTATATGCTTCATTTGTCCTCCTAATCTCACTGAGCTCTATCATATCTCATTTAATGCCCGCTAATTCCTCCAATAGCACTGCTAGACCCGCCTCACTAGATAACGTTCTAGCATTAAACGTTGCTAGGTTCAGATTCCTCGTTCATAGGAGGTCACTTTTGTTTGCTTGAAAAACGAATAACATTGACTACACTGAGCGGCTTGTCTTATCTAATTGGCTGACAAGACGCGAAGAGCACGCTCAAGTGCAGAGGGATTCGATGGGGCCGAGCCACTGCACTGAAAATCGATAACCGGATTGAGAGGGTGGTGCCAACGTCTGCGATTGGTACGATTTCCCTTACTTAGCTTGCGGTGGCTCGTGGAAAATCGCGGCGGCATGCAACGGAAGCTTTAGAATGACGCCGAATCGCATCCTCAGCAAAGAAGAGTTGGCATAATGAGGTCTTAAACGTACCGAAAGTTATTGGAAACGTTACACGGCCACGCAAAAAGTTTTATTATACGCAGTTAAACCCATGCTCTCCGGCATGTGCGAGTCGCCAGTACCTGAGCGATCAGCGGCAGCCATCTTTTATTGCTTTCGGATCGGGGCAGCCTGCGGCTATTCAGAACAAAATTCAGTTTTGTTCGGCATATTGATGCATCTTCATCGTGTACTCGTCACTTTGACGCGGTGAATTTTTGCGGTTTCGTGACGTCGCATGACAGGGAGATGAAGTGGGTGCAGCCCGAAAACTTTTGACCAATAGCCGAGCGCTAATGGCCAAAAAGGGGTCGAACCAGAAATAACTATTTTTCTTTTGTTCGATCAAATCATACATAATCAGTGTGTACACTTCATATCAGATGTGGAGCTATCACGGTTCTCGTGACGTCGCGTGACAGGCAGGTTAACGGGGTGGTCCAAAAATGTTTTTGACCAATCGCAGAGGGCTGATTGCAGAATTGGAATAGAAAAGTTTGGAATAGTATTAGGTTATAGCGCCCTGTGAAACAACAAACGGTACCTAAATGGCCTCACTGTAACAAATATTACACCTTCTAGCACATCATTCCTTTACTCAAGCGGATAGAATACCGTCGATGGTTTATGCACTAATCACCACGACTTACCAAGAGTGAGTGCTGAACAGTAACAGAAAAAGCCACAAGTCCAGTCCGGTCGCTGCTGTATACCATGGGCAGACAATCCAGCAAAAAGTTCGGCAGCATGTTACATTCCTGTAACACGTGAAGGCGAAAGCCTGCTGCACACTTGTTAATGCATTACGTCATACGATTGGAGGGGGTCAGACTTCTTGCAAGACATTACGAGCCGCAGTGTTAAGTACACATGTGGTGCTTTAGCTCGACCTTCTCAACGACACATGCGAGCACTTAATGCACTACCTAAAGGTGCAGCATGCTTGTCGCCAGAAAGTGTTACAAAAGTGTAACACAAGCCGAACACAGTTAACATTGCATCCACTCAGCACGGGAAAGCAGCACTCGCGGTCGAACGCCTTGCTCCCGCCGCTTCGCATGTTGCACGTCGTTTTTCGCTTGGTGCGCGTCCTCGGCCTTAGCGTACTCCCGAGGCCTACCGCGGAATCCGCTACGCCGCAGGCGAGCTTCCTCGAAGACGAGCTTCCTCGGGAGTGGCGATGGCAGAGCGTCGACTGCCTCCCGCCCGTTGTCGCCTGTCAGCTAAATTACGGCCTCGCGAAAAAGCTATTGAGTTGCGACCGCGCAATCGGACCTTTGGTACAGCGTCATCTATTATAGAAGGTGCTCTGAAAGAGTGGACGCCTTACCCGGTAAGTCCGCTGGACCCGAGCTGCGAGAATTTGGTTGATCACATTCCTAGATCCGCCTTCTAATGGTATGCTTCCTCTTTGTCCCTCATGTTGGCACGCGAGGCATCAACTAAGATGATGATGACATTAGTCAACTATAATGCCTGCTTTTACCGCGAATTAATTACTTGCGCATTTAAATCGCATTTAAATTGCCTTCCGCATTTATACGTAGAATCATCGACTATCCTCTCCGACATCGCTAAGGCGCGGCACCAAATTTATTCACTTGGCGCCGCTCATAATTCGTGTTCAATGTCTTCATTCCACAGCCACCGCTTGAACAACGAACGTGTTTCTCCAGCTTCCCTCTATTAGCCTTACTGTTGGTGGATATATTGTTAAAGCTAAGCTTTCTCCGGTTCCTCCACTCACTCAGCGGGTGCTGCTGTGTGACAGAGTAAATAGGACTCCATTACCCGGTTCCCCATCACTATACCAGAGCCAAGAAATAAAGGAGTCGGCAAACCGTTGCGAACCGTTGCCAATCTTCGCTCGTAGGTATACGTCTCATAAGTAAATGACTCCCCGAAAGAAGTCCATATACTGCGCCATTGAATCAGAAACGCGAGGCGCAACAACAAGGCTTGCCGGTCATGTGCAACGAGAAGCGGGACGAGCACCTAGCGAACACACGTGAGGCGAAGCGGCAATAGGCAGCAACGTTGAGAGAGCATGCGTGTTTCATTTGAAGGTGCAAACAAATACTTGGACGAGTACTGTGTGCGGGACCATGAAGATTCGTCCGGTGTGCAGCCAGTGGCGTAGCTAGGTCATCTGGCACCCGGGGCCCATAAGTCTTCTGTCACCCCCCCCCCCCCCCGCCCTCCCGGGTGTAGTCGAGGACGGCGAGCATATCGACAATTTCCGGGTTTCAGCACCAGTACAGCCGCCTTGGATACCGCGCAAGTCCCCCGGGTCCCCCTCTCCTTCGCTTTCTTTCCCAGAGATCGCGAATGCAGCACATGTATTGGCGGCAAAGAGTTACGGAGTCGCCATCTATCGGAAGCGCCTCGCTGGCGTAGTATGAGGGATCACGCGGCGCGCTCCTCATAAGATTTGCTGTCAGCGCTCACTGAAAACACCACGCGGGAGCTCTCCCGGACGTTTCTGTAAATACTTTCGAAACGCGAGAAGTTTTTTACTGTCTAAATAATAATCTTGGGCAAAATGAAAGCACAGAATCGTTTAGAGACGCTATCTCTTTACCGAATACGTACAGTGAACGCCACTGCGCGCGGTCGCCACGATGGAGACTTCCGAACCGGCTTTCTTGCGTGAAAGAGGCAAACGCTGAGAGCAAACTATGTGAAATATGTTCTTATAGTGCTTGTATAACTAAATGGAGCGTAATAGAATGAAGCCTCAATGCAGCGATCGCACAGCTTCGCAGCGACCGACTGCGCGTGTGCATGCTTGTCCGCGCACTGTTTCGCTTTCACCGTGTGCGCGTTTTCGCACCTTGCCATGAGCTTTAGGCCGCAGAATATGAGCATTTGACAGTATACAAGTAACCATTGTTGCGTGGGCGCTATCGGAGCTGTTAAAAAATAATTTCATTGTAGAGACTTCGACACCTACGGGGACTGTGATGTGCCGTCGCGACGATTCAATCTTTTTTTGTTTTCTAAATTATTGGACGTTTCAACATTATTTCTCGAGTTGCGTCGCACTATATGTTTATCACTGTTCTCAGCGTGCGATTTCCTGCTGCTTTTTTTTTTTTGTAATGCAGTGCATTAATTCATAGCACAAACATGATCATATGCCATGCTTCTTTTTTAATGTGCTTCTTACCGCTCCCTTTCTCCTCCCGTGAACTTGCAAGTATCTATAGCATCGACAAGTTCATAGACCAAACCGTCATGACATTAGTCGGGCAGCGGACTCGGGCGAGCGTCTCAGTGCGCGTTTTCCGAACATCGCAGACCCGGCGCTGTAGCAGAAATCTTCCTCGCGTCTGTGCTTGCTGCATACCCAAGTTGTAGCCGATGACTGTTTGCCGGTTTTATGTTTCGCGAGCCAAGCTTCACGCAGTTCCTTGCCCTGCGGCTACGTATGGATAAGGCTGACACCGGGCTCCGTTGCGTACGTCCAGCACTGCGGCACTGAGCAGTAGCTTGCCATGCTGCACGCCTCCAAAGGCAGCCGCTAGCTATTATAGTAGTTTCAAATGTTGTCAAGCAGACACCCAAGGCGGCAAAACCTCAACACTTAATCAGAGCTGCGGCGCACGTGGGACTTTACACTTTCGTTTTCAGCTCGCTTCGGCGCTCCCGAAGCAGCCGACGCGGCCGCTATGTGCCCGTGATCCCTAATAGCACGTCACGCCGACGGTGGCGCCAGCTTTTCCAGTGGTGCAACTCGAGGCCAGTACATGCTGTTTTTTCTGCACCAAATAATACAGGGTGCTGCACTGATAACTTCTGATAAGCGCATGTGCACATCTTCTGTCAAACTTTAAGGCTTCGCCACCAATACAAATGCGGCATCGTAGAAAATACGGGTCACGTCAAAAGTAAAAAAAAAAATTACAAGGTTTTAACCATGTTTTAACTGCCAATTTTAGCGGCACCATTTCATTTACAAAATTGAAGGCCGACATTCATATCTTGCCCAACGACTTCACGAAAATCGTCGTAGGTACTGTGGCCTGCAGTATATTTTGGCTGTGGGCAGCCCTGAACGAAAACGAAAATTAAATTGTGTCTGAGTGACGCTGATCTCCCCACCATATTAGAAAAACGGAAAACGCCACCCGCCTCCCTGCTGCGCGGGCGCCAATGTTATGACAATTACGAGTTCTCTTCATTCTGAACAATAAAGCCTTGTTTTTATTTGCTGCTATACGGACAAGCGTGATTATCCGAGCTGCGGTACCACCAAAAGATTGGGAACAGAATAGAGCACGCTTCGCGTCGATTCTTGGCGTCACCATAAAAAAAGAAAAGACCGCGAAGAAGTCTGTGCCAGCGAAACCTGTTGGTCTGCACTCGCAATTGAGAGGGTTGAGGGATCAACCTCACTGGTCCACTATTTCATATTTCTTTCGCTACTGCCATACTGGGCGCCGCCCGCACTGCCAAAGTACTGTAGGTTGTAGCACCCAAAACGATTTTGTTTAAGAAGCTTTTGTTGAGTTAATAATATGATTTTGAGTCCTCAGTTCTGGAATTGAAGTGCTTCCTCTATAAGTACTAATTGAGGGATTATTAAGGATGTGATTATTACTTATCTGCCATATTTTTCACGTTACCGAATTCCTAGTAATCACAGACGCATACCTTCATAGAATATCGGGAAATATCCTTACAATATTCACTTTTTTTTTTGTAAGATTCTGTGCAGCTGGCACAGACACTGTACTTGTGACATGAAGTCACACCACAATAGTTTTCTTAAACGTTCGAGGGTAAGAAGGAAAGCGTGAAACATAACGGCAGGTTTCGCAGCGGCTTCTCGGAGCGAGCGGGACAGGGGAAGTAAAAGCGAGCTGAACATCGCGGCGCCCGCGACTATATACAGCCTGTCGAGTCATACGCCGCCAAACTCTTCGGCCGCACCGAGTCTGAAGACGATCCAGAGAATCCCATTCGCGACTTTTGACGGGCCTACTTATGCAACGTCGCTCTCAACGAACGCTTCGCCGTAAACGCGAGCACCGGGCGCGCTCGTTGAACGTCCTCTTGCTGCTGTCTTTGTTCGTCTTCGCTGCGCGTTCTGAACGGAAGAGGGACCCAAGAGCCTCAACGCCTTACAACGTCTCACTGTACGTTTAGCGACTCCTGCTCCGAGCATGAACGCACGGCACGAGCACACCCCACACGAAACGTTCCGCTAAGGCGAATAGTTTAGCGACCATGTTGCGAATTAAATTTTATAGCCCGCACATTCGTGCAATTATTTCGTGGGGTGTTCATAGAGCTGCAGCCGACAATTCTTCGGCGCAACGCATCGGGTACATGAGCTCGGGCTACTTGATACCGGAGCATTCTTTGCCATTTTCGCCCAGTCAAGCCGGCGGAAAGAGGGGCGTCTTCAGGCGTATGACACCCCCCCCCACCCCCCACTGGCCCCTTGCACCCGGGGCCCACGGCCCCCCGGCTCCGCCCCCCCCCCCCTGTTGCTACGCCACTGTTGCGCAGCGTCTGTGGTAGACTGTACTTTTCAAATCGACGTCCGAGCGCCACAAGGTTATACCGAGTGAGCTTTTCTCCGATGAAGACGTGTCAAGCTTCGTGGTACGCTCCACGCGGCGTCAATGAACAGGAAAAGCGTGCCTGAGCCCTCGTGAAGCAATGGCTTCTTTTACCCGAACCGCCGCGCCTACCTATATACATACGCTGAACGAGATCAGCGAAATTTTGCACCCCCTCAGATCCCGTTCGTACATGATAAAGCGCCTCGCGTACAGCAAACAGTTCGGCATCGTCGGGTGGGCAACTACCAAATGGTGACGAGTCTTTCGCGCAGTGTTTCCAACGAGGCATCCGATTATGTCCATCTAAAGAGATACAAGTTCTAAAGTCGGTATGCAAGTAATGCATAGTGAGTAAGGTAGATATGGTCTGGCTTTATCTATCACAACTTTGCTTGTCACAGTTGGCTTTCTCTGTCACAGCAGCCTATACTGACGGTACGGGTAACAGTCCCCGAATGTGCGCTCTGGATCGCTGCGTGGACGAGTTGAGGTGTGCGGCCGAGATGGAAGAAGACGAGGGTTTGTATGTCCGCGTCGCGGATCAGGTATACGAGAGTCGCTTGCTGACCTTGCGCCAGTAGACCCTATCTGTGGGACGATTTCGTTGAGATGTGGCCAGACTAGAATCGAACACCGCACAGCGTGCTACTCGACGAATACGCCAATGTGAGCCCGCTTTGGCGATTACCAACATTGACATTTCTGACGATTCTTGACGTAAAGGAAATATGTACACTTAAAGGGCCCCTCCAGGTCTGGCTATTTTAAGCTGACAAGCGCAGTGCATACAGTGCGCGCTAACGATCGTGTCTGCTATTACATCGCTACACGCCGCGGAAAGAGCTGAAATTTCAAACCGAACGCCATTTGCTCTTCTTGCGGGCGCCGCCCTCCAAGCCGAAGGGATGGCGTATACGCGCTAGTGCGCCTACGTACACGTGTATTTGCTGTGACGTCACTCTTAGTGACACGTGACTTGGAGGATTATTCAAAGCAACATCTGTTATTTGTGTAATCTGTTGGTCGAATAAACGAATTAAGGTTTGGAGAAATAATAAAACACACAAACCGAATGTCTGCGTCTGTTTCTTTTACTTCGCACCGCAGCAAGAGAGATGTACTTCCGTTTGGTGTGCTTGTTCCCACGCCGTGCAGTCGCGCGCGCATACACCGAAACTATGTCCCTTTCTACCGTGTTCCAGCGCGCGATCATGCTCTGTGATCCGCTTGTGTCTGCCTCAGTGTTCGTATAGAACTGACATATACCGCTATCCAGGTGCCCTTGTGCACAGCGCGCAAAATCTTGCGCTGCGCGAAGCGAGACAGTCGGAACAGCTCGCGCGCGACGCCTTCAGCGCAAGTGCGCCGGGCCGCAAAAAACGAGGGAAAAAACAATTAAGGCGGGACCCGTGACGCATGCGTCACGCGATCCTCGAAGTCCGGTATGGGAGAACGCAGGGAAGGAATTTCGCTTGCGAAAGCTAGACGGGGCGAGTGGAGAGAGTGTCTCGCTATGCAGTAGAGCTCGCGTTATGAAATCATGGGTCGGCGGCACTGAAACATTTCTATCTCAGCTATTAATGAGCCGATTTGAAACATTTTTTTGCAGCAGAACGCTCCCTAGAGGACACGTAACAACTTCCAGCGTATAACCGATATTTACTATGTGGCACGGTGAAGGGCATTTTAACGTGCATTCACGTCGCGTTGAAATAGAGGCCGCACCTGCTGGATCGAAACATTGACCCTTTAATGACGGCACATGTTAATATTAAAAAAATGTTTATTTTCCATCTAAATGTGCAAAATACGTCGAGAATGAGCATAATCAACGGAAAGAAAAAATAATTTGCGGGATATTTTCGAGCAATAGGCGGAAAACACCAGACAAAATACTGGGCGTGGGCTTCACCCAAAGCCACGCACAGCTTCGTTTAGGATTTGTACAAAGAGCTCTCGTCACATGTGAATCATAGGTACACATCTCATTAGCTTTACATCGGGCATGGGGCAACCGTGCAGCCGGAGATCTTGCATCGCTATGTCTCCCCTGACCGTGCTTTCAAAAGAAAGCGAGTCGCACGCCAAACTTCTTCCTCGTCCTGTGTTCCTGCTCTAAATCAGCAAATGACGCTTGCTGCTTGTCTTTCATTGGTGGCCTAAGACATTTAGCTGAAAAATTCCTACTGGATGCCGAAACTCGGCTAGAAAAAAGTATGTTCTGGTGTGTTGTCTGTAGGCAACACCCGTCGATAAAGGGCTAAAGCTTCATTACGTCCACGTGAACAGCCGGTGTTTGAAATTAGAGGCCATACACCATCTGACTGAGAAAGGACACCAGGTCATTTTTCAGTCGCTGTAGTATTAATGGCAATGAACATGCCGTAAAGCTGCCCGTTGAGCCTATGCAGAAGACCGCCATCTATCAATCCTGCTTCCTGGGACTAGTCGCAAGGAAGTTCCACATGCTTGCACGCCAAAGCACCTTATGTTAACGGAACGAACCACACTTGACGCATGCTCGAGCAAACGCGGAACACGTCTGGTTGACCTCCTTGCGTTTACTCTTTATCTCTCTCTCTCTCTCTCTCTTGCTTCGTCATAAATTTCGCGATTTGTTTGGTTAGGCATTGCATTTGCTTGACTATAACGCTACATTTATGTAAAATAACATTCTATCTTTTTTTTTTCATTTTGTACACATTTACGCCATTAGGTTACGTTTGCGTAAAACTTGAATTAACATTTACACCAATTTATTTATTTTTTAATGCGTTAGCATTTCTATGCCTACCTAACAAAGAAAGCTGTCCGTCACGTAGAACGAATCAATATAAAGAAAATAATGCATAAAACATTGCGTCTATGAAGGTTTTGTTGAAAGATTTGGTGATGGTGGGATAAAAGCCATCTCTAAAACCACATGTGTAGAGCCGACTTGGTGCATCGTAAACATAAGGAAAACTCTGATTTTACGAAAATTTAATGCCAAGCACACCACATACCCGTTGCGTTTCGGTGGTCGCGGGATGCGCCTTTCGTTGGGACGATCCTTCACCGACCGAGAAGGCCGCCGATCTATGAGGGTTCGTGCCCTCAACGTCGCGCAACGCAGACATGTAAGCAGTCAATGACTTCATAAGGAGAATTAGGAGTGATGATTTATATGGGTCTTATCACGGTTGATAGCGGTTCGGCATGCATGGATAAGGTACTAAAGAGCGATGAGGGCTTACAGTGTCAGGATCAGTTCTGATAATGTTAATAAACACTGATAACGGTTGACAAGGGTCGGATCAAGTCCGATATGGTTGATAAGGGCCCGATCATGTCTAGTAAGGTTGATAAGGACAGTTAAGGGTTGATGGGGGTCGGATTTAGTCCTATAAGATTGATAACGACTGAGAAGTGTTGATGAGCTTTATACTGGTCGGACCAAGTTTCATACCACTGATAACGACACCGGGCTGCATGTAAATGAGCAAGTGGCACAGTGCCTCCGCATACTCAGACAACTCCCAGAGGAATTTCTTGCTGAAGTTTTTCCATCTATTATGTGTGTCTCTTATTTTGCTCATACGTGTCTCACTGTTCTTTATCCCTAAAGGCTTCACAGATTTGTAGATATTTTAAATATAATTTCCTCCCGCCGCCCGATACTTGGCCGATCTTCCTCTGCGTGCATGCATCGCAGTTTCTGACGTCGTCATCATTATCAACTTGCCTGGGTGCCAGTGAGGTGATACAGGAGATTTGCGCGATCGAGTCGAGTGAGGTGTGGCTCCATCAATTTTGGCGTGACCAGCCTGAGCATGCGAAGCATCATTTTTCCTTTCCGACTTTGCTCCCATGGGCTGCGATGTTCGCCTGCGAAGTCGGAGCTCCTTGTCTACAAACCATCGAGAAGCGCTCCCAAGCCAAAGAGCGAAGTCAGAGACACACGCGCCATTACTCTCAGAACAAAAGACGGAGGACCCATTCCGCACGTCAGCAAAATCAGAGTCCTTGGGATGCTCATTGAGAGCAACGGCTCTAACGCCGCGACAGTGGAGAATATCGTGACAAAGTCGAATAATGCCTTGAATCTCATACGACGCGTAGCAAACAGACAACACGGCCTTAAGGAAGAAAATCTCCTCAAGCTAACACGCGCCTTTGCGCTATGCCACTTCACCTACGAGGCGGCTATGCTCAGATGGAAGGTAGCGGAGAAAGACAAACTCAATGTGCAACTGAGGAAGCTAGTCAGACTAGCGCTACGAATCCCCAAGGACACCGAGACAGAGCTCCTGCTGCAACTGGGGGTGCACAATACACTTGAATAAATCGCCGAAGCTCAAGAACGGGCTCAACTCACAAGACTCTCTGGAACCAAACCGGGTAGAGAAATCCTAGCCAAACTAGGTCATGACACCACAGCAATCGAGAATCTATACAAAAGTTTTCCGACGGACACACGCAACTCCTACGCAGTTCGCCCACTCCCGCGGAACATGAACCCCGCGCACCATCAACCCAGAAGGCTGGCACGCGGATCGTTCATCCTAGGCGAAGTACGTGATAAGAAGGTCCTAGCCTGTTTCTTACACGCGGCACAGTACCCGTCCAGGAAGGCCTTCGTTGCCACCACGGTCAATAAGCAAGGTCAAGTCACAAATGCTCTCACAGTCAAGACCCACAAGTCCGAGATAGCAGAACAGGTCGCCATCGCACTCGCGCTCACAGACCCGACCACCAGCCACGTCTACAGCGATTCACGCTCGGCCGTCAAAGCCTTTCAGAAAGGAGCCGTTACAAGCCAAGCACTGCAAATAATCAATAGATACGCACCGCTGCAGCATCACACTGCTGCATCATCTGCTGGTTCCCGGCACACCTCGGAGAGATCGAGGATGCCCCTCCCAATCTCAATGAGACGGCTCACAGGAGCGCGCGAGACCTAACCCTCCGCGATGCCACCTATTCCGCTCGTGACCATCCCAGCGAGAATCGGTACCCTCCCTCCACATATAACGAGATCACAAAGCACTTTTACCTAGACCGCAGAATATACAGCACACCTCACAATATGCTCACCAGGCCTCAAGCCCTCACGTTCAGAATGCTTCAAACCAACACGCACCCCACGCAGAACAGACTACATCCCTACATGCCTGACCTATACTCATCATCACCTTGCGAAAATTGGCATAGCACACTAGACGTATATCACTTGCTCTGGCCGTGTGGTCGGACCCACGCAAACAAGGATCAAGACTCCGCCAGGCTACAAGAAGCATTACGCAGCACAGACCTAGCGGAGCAGCTCTGGGCCATCCAGCGAGCCCACGATGCGGCCAGGCATTTACAACTTCCGGTCCCAACGTGGGAGTAGCCTGCTCTATGGGGCCTTGCGCCCCGCAGCTCGCAGGACCTTTCATTAAAGTTATTCCGTCCATCCATGCAGGAGTATGATGGTGTGATCCCCATTGCCGTCTTGTTGAATGTAAACACCGAGAATGCAAAGGCTGCGTAGTTGGGGTGATGTCTCCGTCCAGTGACATAGAGATAGAGTCAAGAGAGGTGTGACTGCGAGCGAGGAGGCAAATTAGAAGCTGCGATTCCTCGGCAGAACCCGAAGGGCCCTCAGTGGCCGCACATGGGGCCTTTCTCGCGTTCTGCCAAGAAATGCAACTTGTTGCCCTATAGATCTACTGTGATCTGTAGTGTCGCCTCAATATCCTTGTCAGAGACGAATAGCTCGGCCTAATAGCACGGCCTAAATTCGATGCCTTGTGGTCTTTGTAGCTGCACTTCATGTGCAAGAGCTCGCATGACAAAGCTTGTCGTGCAAGCGAATTAAGAGACTGTGTGTGCATCGCGATATGCATGGAGCACATATGTGTGCATGCAGTGTCCGTAGAGTACTATACAGGGTGTCCCAGCTAATTTTATCTAGATTTATTAAAAATGCAAATGTCACGTAGCTGGACAGAATGAAGGTAATGTTTTTTGCCGTTGCTTGGAGGTACTAAACTACATTTCTCATTCTGCGTAATTAGATACTGTTAATTAATCAACTTCCCGAATATTATAATTAGATTAAAAGTGTGAATGAGAATCTTGTAGAGCTATATGAAAAACTCCCGATACAGCTTTCTGTTCCTCAATACATGCTGCTACATAAACGTGTTTTTCCGAGTGAAAGAAGCACGCGAATACAAGCAAAGTGCCTCGAGCGGCCAATCGCGCGGCCATTTTGCGTGCGTTTGTGGTCTTCTTTCGCGCTCGGAAAAACGCTTTTATGTAGCGCGTATTGTGCGACAGAAAGTTGTATCCGGAGTTTTTTCATGTCGCTCTAGAATTTTTTCATTAACGCTTTTCATCTAATTATAATATTAGAGGAGTTGATTAATGAAGACTAATAATCTAATTAGGCGGAATGAACAAGATAGTTTGAGTATCCCCAAACGACGGCACACAACATTACCTTTGTTCTGTCAAACTATGTGGAATTAGCATATTTTTAAACTCTGGCTAAAGTTATCTGGGACACACTGTATATGCCGTGCTCACGATGTAAGTACGTTGCGGTCGTGCTGACCCGCGTAAGATAACTTGAAGTAGCGCGAATTTCGCCCCGCTGGCGTAAGATTCTTGCCACGCTTATTTTGAGGCTGAATAACGTGAGACTGCATTTGCATGTGCGATGCGCATTTAGCGTTTGTCATGAAAATTATAGATTTGTCAGAACCTGTTCATACGTACAATGCTTAAGAGTTGTTGAGAGGCCACAAGGCGTCTGGTCCAATATTCAGCACTCAAACAATAGTTACCCATGTCCCATTTCTAAAACTTACATAGTACAGGTCTGTATTTCAGATACCAGAGCGAAGCCACAACAGAATCAGTCAATTGTGACCTGGCTGCACAGTTCTCCGGTAAGTGAACTTATGCGATTCAAGGAAAAATATTTTCAACTACGCATACAAGACTCATTGATCAATTCACATTTTATGTTTGGCAGAACCAGTAATCTACTATTGCAGCATTTCACAACAAGGCATTCCAATTTCTGTTGTGTTTGTATCTAAATAGTTCAATAAAATTCGAAAGAATGAATGAGCTGCAATGATAATTTGTCTACAAAGCGCTCGCCTTCTGTAGCGCGCTTATAAGATACGAACGTGTGGAAGAATTAAACAGCAAATTATACAGGGTGTGTTTTCCTCTGTCAGTTTTTTTCTTCTTTAATTCTTGTTTTTCTTTAATTCCTGTGCAATTCCACCCGGAGAGCGCCAGTTCGCGTTTGGGGAACAACAAAAAAAGAAAAGTCGCAGTGGGCTGAATCTGGCGAGTAGGGAGAGTGTTCCAGCAGTGATGGAACTGCGCGCCAAGAACTCACGCACTATCAATGCAGAGTGCGCCGGAGCACTGTAATAATTCGTAATAATTTGTCTTCATTACTTGCGCTCAATTCGTTGTTGTATTCGTGATGATTCATTATTCTGCCTCAGTTCGATGTTACATTCGTAAATCCATGTTTCTTTGCCGGTGACGAGCCATTGCGAGAATTCATTGCTGTAGTCTGAAGTTTTCCAATCAATGCAACATTATTTTCATCGCAAATATTCCTCAGGAATCAGAAGTTACGCCGCCATCTTGACGCAAACCTTTTTTCATACACAAATTTTTAGTAAAAATGCGGTGAACGGCAGGCTTTATCAAACTACGTTCTGATATAATTCCATAAGTTGACCATCATTCGGCGGTCACTGAGCACAAGAGAATGCACATGGTTATTGTTTTCATCTTCGCACATGCTAGATAAGCGTCCCGGGAGGAAGTATTCTGTAAGTGTCCACTAAGTGGACTGTCCCTTTCAGCACACACCGAATGGGTACAGCTTCAGAGCCAACGGTGACGACTGGCGCCTATCCTACCGGCTTCGAGCGCTATCCAATCAGTGAACGCTGAAACTGATCAGCCCACATAGTAGACACTTCAGGTATACCCCCCTCCCCCCCTTGATCTTACATAGTCCTTGGGGTTTTCACGGTTTCCCCGAAAGACCACTTGAACAGTCGTTAAAGCGAACATTCCTTTGCCTCTTCCTTCGACTGCTGCCGCTGCCGCCGCTGTAGGGCGCTGTGCCGCGCTGCTGCATTGCACGCCGCGTCGCGGGACGGTTGAGAGCTCACGGTAGGGGTGCGAGAGTCGAGACGGTTGGATGGATGGATGGATGGATGGATGCTATGAGCATCTCCTTTGGTACAGAGCGGTGGGTTGCGCCACCAAGCTCTCGTTACTGCCTAATGTTCTGTGTTAAAGAAGAAAAAGAAAAATGAAAGAAATAAAAACAAGATGAATTCTCATAGCCAAAGTTTCTGAACCCCTATTGTGAACTTTGTTTTTGTACGTCTCCGTTGTTTGTCGTTTGCCTACTTTTCTTCCACCAATCTTTCAATCGCCTCTTATCTCTATCGTGGACATGTTTACTTTCCGCCTTCTCTCTCTGAGCCCGAAGGCTTCAAGGAGGCCAGCGTTGCCTAAATCGGTAGAGCGGGGCCGCAATGCCCTCTGACGCCACCTGGGGGACGCCTTCTGGAGAACGCCCTCTGGACGCCGCAATTAGGCGCGACACACCGAAAAAGCATTGCAGGAGCTGCCGAGGTTGCCTCTGCGCTCACGCGCAGCAGCAACGACAGTCCAGGGAGGAGGGAGGGAGAATGTCAGGGAGGGAGTAGAGAGAGAGAGAGCATGCAGGGAATGGGTAGAGCGGGATCCCGCACCGACGTAGTCGGGAAACAGGTGATTGGCCTTACCCCTCTGCGTTCGTGCCAGTTCACCTAACTGACACGGGAGGAAGAAAACGCATCAGAAAAGCATAGGCAGAAAGCTATTGTAAATTACTCAATTCGCTTCTCATGGATTCCGTATGCGTGGAAAATTGCTAAAATCATCCCTATTCTTAAAAAATCATGGGGAAGGATATACAACAGATAACATTAGGCCAATTGCGCTAACTTTAAGTTTGGTTAAATTAATTGAAAGAATTCTATATGCCCGTATGATTAAATTTATACAGAACAAGGACTTGCTTAGCCCTTGCCAAATTGGATTCCGACCATCATGTTCAATTTGGCATGCTCACGTGGACCTAGACAGTGGAGTAAAATTAGCACGGCGGCAGAGGCAAATAGGTGCTCTTGTGACATTAGACATTTCCAAAGCCTGCGACGGTGTAGAGCATTTAATTTTATTAGATATATTGCGAAATCTAGAGAATCCAAATTATTTTTCAAACTGGATTGGTGAATTTTTAAATGGAAGAACATTTTAGTGCAGTCTGAGGGGCGTTTCCTCGAGTATATATAATCAATCACGAGGTGTTCCTCAAGGAACTGCCACTTCACCATTACTATTTAATATTCTGATGTGTTCCATTCCTCTTTATCAAGATGTACAAACGCGGATGACATTGCTTTCTTCGCATCAGACAGTGATATTCACTCTCTATATTATCGACTACAAAAGTACCTCAACGCCATAGAAACCTGGTTAAACAAAATTCGCCTTTCACTTAACGTTAGAAAATGCTCGATATTGGTTTTCCCTCTTAACAATCCCGTTAATATATCGATATCCTATCGCCTCGAGACTATACCTCAAGTGGAGTCGGTGAAATACTTAGGTGTAGTATATGACGGTTCCCTCAGCTGGCTCGGCCATATTGACCATATAGTTAAAAAAGGAGTGCGAGCAGTTGGTATGCTACGTAAGCTGTGCAGCAATCGGTCGGGAATGCGGAGAGATCCACTTTTAATGATATACAAAATGTATGTGCGGCCCATTTTAGAATTTGGATGTGTTTTATTTTCTGGTGCTCCAGCTTATAAATTACGTCCCTTTGTTCTACTGGAGCGGGAAGCGCTACGACTGTGTTGCGGATTACCGAAATATGTTGCCAATAACATATTACACCAAGAAGTCAGGTTGCCCTCAATATTGTGTAGATTTCGGTTACTGACGGTGCAAACAGTCTTAAAATTGTATCAATTCCCTATTACAAGATTGAAATACATATTCATTTCCCAGCCTGCACTTTTCTTCGGAGTACACTGGCATCGTTTTCATACACCACAGGTGGTCTTCGTACAAACATTGATAAATCCCTTAAATGTACGTCTCTGGGAGGTACCGCCTATTTGTGATGTGCGAGAGAACCTACAAATTATATATGATGACATCTACCCAAATAATGCAAAACGTCTCTCTTATAATATATTAAACGGCTTATTGCAGGACCATTTGTTGAGTTTATCTATAAGTACGGTCATTGCGACAGACGCCTCACAGTGTGAAGAAAAATCTGGAATTGGCATTTTCTCTCCCGCTCTAAACAGGTCATTTGCAATCAGGATTCCGGACTTCTATTCCATATTTTTGGCTGAATTTCTAGCTGTAGTTCTAGCCTTACGCAAACTAAATTCGTCAATATCGGCGGTAGTAATAATAACAGATTCTTTATCCTTATGTTCCTCGCTCACAGCAAATGGTGTCACTAACCTTTTACGTACATTTCATTTTCTAGTGCCTGCCCACATAAATTTAATTAGATTGCTTTGGGTGCCTGGGCATAAAGGATTAGTCATGAACGAAATGGCTGACAGTCTCGCGAGAGCGGCCCTCAGTGGCCCTGTATTACCATTACTTCCTACAATAGCTTACCTGACGACTATTAGATTCAGGAGATATACAGTTATTGAAGACTTTTTGAAACCAGCTATAGCTAATTTTTCAGAATATCGACACCTCCTATTCCCTTGGCCCAAAAATTCCTTTCACACCAGAAAAACTGAAGTAATCTTTACCCGATTACGTTGTCGAATACCAAAATTAAACTTCTATCGTCACAGGGCTGGTCTGGTTCCCTCCCCTCTGTGCCCAGTCTGTGGAGAAGATGAAACAATAGATCATTTTTTTCATATTCTGCCGCCGTTTCACTTCTTTAAGAAAAAATCTAGAATCAAGATTTACACAGCTTGGTTTGAGCTTTTCAATTATAAATATCCTTTCTCTAGGAGCCTCCTCTCTTGGAAAGTGCCACAGGGATATTTGCTCAACCGTGGAGGATTTTATAATTGCTACAAAGAGATTGTCTTGAATTCTTAAACATTTTATTTTTGTTCATTTCCTCCAGTTAGCTTTACCATTTTCAGTTTTTAATAAAGATAGCCTAATTTCATCCAAATCTTGGCCAATCCCCCACAGTGGGTGTGCGCCGTCGCATAAGGAATACCATACCATACCATACCATTGCTCATTTGGGCCCTCTTCAGTAAAGGAATGAGTGAATTAATGACAGGTCTCTCCGTGTTCTGTGTCGTACGTGTACCAAACGAATCGCGCACGCATGCCAACGTTTATCATCGCATCACGACTGTCGTATGCCGTCAACATCACCGCCAAATACCGTCAATGAACGCAAACAGCGCAGAAAGCTTCGCTTACATCGATTCCTACAGTGCGTAGGATCTGCATTTTTTTTTATGCCGAAGCTTTCTTTGCCTCTTCCTTCGACTTTTTCACTGCTAGTGTAATGTACATTGCAGGAGCGCGGGATACATTTCCGACGAACTTCGGGGGCGTCGCAACAACGCCCTCTGGAACTCCCTCGCCGTTGCCACAATGATCTCTGGAATTATCTGGCCGTCAGCATAGTAAAGCTGTAATTACGCGTGAGCCCCCGCAAAAATCATTGCAGAAGGTGCAGCGCTTACCTTTGTACTCACGCGCAACAGCCCAGAGGGGAGGTAGTTTTGTACAAACAGGAGACAGAGAATGCGTAAAGCCAACGCCGTGACGAAAGGGGTGAATAATACACACTCTTCGCTCATGGCAGCTTGAATACATGGGATGACCGCGGGAGAAGGGAAAGGCGCCGTCAGAAAGCATCCTTCGTTTGGAGTCTCTTCACTAAAAGAAACGCTACTACTAGACATGGCGACAGTTGGGGACAAACTGTATAATAATAATAATAATAATAATAATAATAATAATAATAATAATAATAATAATAATAATAATAATAATAATAATAATAATAATAATAATAATAATAATAATAATAATAATAATAATAATAATAATAATAATTAAAGGTATGGTGCGGCACGTTTCTGCTGTTTCTGAAAAATAAACACCGTGCAAGTTTGCCCATGCCGACAAGTGACGCAGAGCGTGCAGACGCAAAGCCGCATTAGAGCACCACGGCGTCGGAACGGCAGCACGCAAGCGGTGCTCCAGCACAATCAACGCTTCAGCCACGATGCCCCATACACTGCAAAGCAGGGAGGTCGTGCTGCGTGATGGAAGCAGGGTGGCCAGCGGGCCCTGGTCCGTCGGGCACGGGACGTGGCGGCAGCTACTTCTCCTAAGGCTTCAATACAAGGATTTCTTCATCTCACCCAACATACGATGCGCCGGGCGAGGCCGTGCTAACGTCCTCGCAGGCTACGGACTATTGCGCACAACAACGCCTCGAGCAAGCACGTCTCGCTGTGCGTTCTGCGTACCGCTTAGACAAACGCTATAGCGGTACCCACGCAAGGTGACATTTAACGCCATGCCGTCGAAATCACCGCTAAGTACCGTCTATGAACACAAACAGCGCTGAAAGCTTCGCTTACATCGATTCCCACAGCGCGTGAGGTCCGCATAATTTTTTTTCTCTTAAGGTATCCTTTTCATAGGCATTTTGCAAGGTTTGATGAATCTCTTAATTGTTGCCCAATTTCGCAAGAGACTCTGATCCTTAGTTTTGTCTGTTCGTGTATCCCCATTATTGCTGCGCGCAAAAAAATTCTGCCTTGTCATACAGCAGTCCGGCTTGTACTAGAGGTCAGCTGCGTCCTTTCGAGTAGAAAGAGCGAGAGAATGGCACCGCTAAACTCTCCCCCACTTTACTGCTGATTCGATCACGCACTGCAGGAACTTTTGGGATAGACCCCATATTCAAGAGTGTGATCGGCGACTATGAGCACATGTGCTGTGGGTCGGAGTTCAAGCGTCGCAGTCCAGTTGCGGCTCCGAGAACCTCCATGTCCCTCGCGACCCGCCTGGATGAGATGGAACGAGTCATAAGACACTGTCAACCTGACCACGCAGGGCCAGCGCGGACTGCCTCTATTGGCCCAGTTTTGGCGGGACTCGAGCCCTTGCTCGAGCCTGTGAGATGGTCCTCGTGGCCGCATCAATGCGTTGGCGGGCTCGTACGCCCTGTCTTGGTGTCCCAAGGCAGCGCATCATGCGATTTTCTGTGCACTGAATTTCCTTCACTCTGGGTTGCGCGATCGGAGGAACGCTGGACGAAGGATAGGTGGGCCCTGGAGACGGCGTCCTTGTATTTTTCGCTTTCGCGGTGCGCCGTCTGCGGTCCTGACGACCATTTGATTACTTTGTAATTATAGGCTCCGATACGGTTGTGTGTTAAATAGGGTTTAACCCCAATTAATGACTTATTGGAGATCGTTCCGCAGGCTATCCCTTGCTGCGTGCGCGGACTCACCTAGCTTCCCCAGGCTAGAAGCTCCCCTGGCTTGAGAGCGCGCGCGCTTGAGCCCGCGGTTGTTGTTTGGAACGCAATAAGACAGCCAGGCGTGCGCGCGTGTGAGTTTGTGTGAACGCGCAAATGAGGCGCTCTCACTATGCAGGGCGTGCGGTCACTTGTCGCCACCTTCCAAAATATTTAATTAGCGAAGTGTCGAATCACCAACCACCTCACTTATGAAAACCTTAGAGGTCATGCAGCTGTGTAGACTACCCAGACAAAGCTTATCTAACAAGCCCGCTACATGTTAAAAAAAGCACACACAGATGTTTAATGCCAGAAAACAGTCAGTTGCAGCATGCCACTATGGTGACAAGCAGTTCAACCACAGAACAATATACCAAACCATTTTATTTGGTGACTGCAGACAGCGTTCTCATCCATATACAAGCCATCTGGAGACACAAGAAGTTATACTTCCTCAACATCCGTATGAAACTAGCATGCTCATTCGTCTACCACAATTCGTGGTAAATTTAATCGGCTAAAAGTGATAGGCGAAATGTCGAGTGACTAACGAGCAGTCGGCATGCAGAGAGTACTGTCACAATACGCTGGAATCGCGACGCGTGCACTTCGCGCTATCAGCCTCGACGCGTTCCTGCCGAAAAGACACTCGGAGCATATATTCGTGGAGGTACGCGACGCGTAACCATTCCGCTGTCTTTCCTTCACTGCGGCACACCCGCGGGAGCACGGGGTCGTATGCTCTCGAAGTAACGAATCAGCGAGGACGCCTTGAAGCACTCCGCCGCGACGGCCGGCTCCGCTGCTGGCGTCGACCCACGGCGAGACGACGCGGCCCAGCTTCCGGCCTCGGAGCAGCTCGCCGAAGCAGCCTGCCGCGCGGCCGACCTGCGGCTCGACGGGTCGCTCTCGAACGAGTACCACGACGTGGACGACTCGTGCGGCGAGAGCGCGGCGCCGGCTCGGCTCGCCGCGATGCGCTCGACGGCGAGCTCGCTCGCCTCGGTCGGCATCGTGAAGTCCAGCTTGACCAGGCTGCTGGTGCAGCCGTCCTCGCTGCTTCCGGTGCACGAGCGTCCCTCCGCGACGACGGCGCCCAGCTCGCCCCCGTAGTAGCGGCGCAATCGGCGACGGACCAACTCGGCGGCCGGCACCGGCTCCAGCTCGCACTTGTCCAGCACCTCCAGGACGGGCCTGTCCCTTATACACTCCGCGTCGTCTGGTACGAGCTGGTCGCGGTCCTTGTAAGCGTCCTCGAATTCCCGCTGCGGTAAAGGAGGTGACGGCAGCCGCTGTTCGGGCTCTCGCATCTGCCGATTCGATGGCTGCTGAGGCTTTGCGGCGGCGCCGATCACTATCTGCGTTATCTTGGATAGCTTGCGGGTAGCCTGCTCGCCGTCTCCGGCACGCAGCAGCGACGACTTCTTGAGCGTCAGGGTGGCGATCTGGGACTTGACGCGGCCCGTGTTCAGCTGCGACGGCGAGTAGGCTGGCGGGAGGGTAGCACACCGGGTGACCGGAGGCGCGGAAATCGCCTTCTCCCCGACGGCCCCTCCGCTGATCCTGGCGGCGATGCCGCCCATGTGCTGCAGCCTGGAGCAAGAGGCGCCCCTGCGCTCCAGGACGGGCCCTGGGGCGCTGCGCACTTTCTCCTTGAAGTAGAGCATCTCGTCCGAGCTGGACAGGGCGCGGGGGCTGCTAGTCGGCAAGGCAGCAGCGGTGGCGGGGAGACCTTTGACCGCCGCGACCGGTGGCGGGGTCTCGGAGGGCGGCTCCTGGATCGTGCCGAGCAGATGGTAGCGCAGCGTGATGTTCTGCGTGGCTTCCACGAACACGGACAGGTTCTTGTCGTCCAGCAGCAGCGTCTTGCGGTCGGTCAACGTGGGGTTCTTGAGGCGACTTTTCTTGAGCAGCTCGCCCACCATGATACCCTCGTCGAGCGCTGCGTCGCTCGGTAGCAATGGCATGGTGGACTCGGCCGGCTGGGGGAGCACGTCATCGCCGTGTTCTTCGACGAGCCTTGAGGGGACCCTCTCCTGGCCTTCGTCGGGGTCCTTGTCCCTGGGCGGCTGGTCGCCCTCAACGAAGGCCCCCTCCGCCATGCTCGCCTGCTTCCGAGCTCCTGTGTTGAAAGGCGACGACGCTCGAAAGACTGTAACTAGTGACAGGTTTAGCACAACGCATATACCGGTTACCGGGACGGGCGCTATGATATCACGGTGGGCGCTATGGTAAAGCTGTCTAATCAAACCGCGCCGCTATACTATTATATTAAGATTCTCACACTGCACGTGTGACAAGAGTTGACCATGTTGTGAACATGTGGCGCTCCGGATTAGTGTTTTGCACCCCAACCAGAGCTTTGCAATGCTAGGTTTATAAAACCAGATGTGTGTCATGATCGGATTAAGATTTGTCACATCTGCCAACATTTAGAAATAACTGGACACATTCTCTCACACAAATTGCAGCTCTTGCAGCGGCGACAAGAGGCTCGATCGACTTGGCTCCGTGCCTATATACATATAGATATATTCACATCTGTGTAATCACCGTAGCACCGCGTCATCGTCTTTGTTGCAGAAGTCTGAAGCACGCTCGATTTTTGTATTTTACGCACTTTATGCGTTGCTATGCCGTCGTCTGCTCTTGCGAAGCGCCATTCAAAGGACAACTGTAGCACTTGAAAATGGGTTTAAAAAAGGAAGAGGTGAAAACGTCCGCGATGTGTAAACAAATGCTGCAAGAAGCATGCGAACCAAATATTCTTTCGCTGCATGCAGGAGGGTGCCCATGCCTTTTTCTCTCTCCGGCGGCTTTCGAGGTCCCCTCCGTTTTTCTGCCGTCAGTGACGTCATCGACCGCGCGACAGCCCGTAGCCATCAGCGACTGTTCGCGAGTTACCCCCGAGCGAAACCTCACGCACGTATGCACACCGACTCCACTCTCCTAAGAAATATGGAAGCGACGGTTCTTAACGCGTCCCTCCCGTCGTGTCCCCGCTTTTTTGTCGTTGTTGGGAGCTTTTGGCATAGGCTAACCGTGCTCAGAGAAAATGTTCAGCTGGGGGGAGAATGGGGGAAAGTAGACGTTGAGCTCTTCATAACTCCGTTATTACTACAGCGAAAGCTGTATATGACTAACCTTTCGTAGTTCTTTCTGCGTGCGGCAACAGAAACGGACTTAGCGATTTGTAACAAACCCATACGGGTGCAGTGCGGCGGCGCAGATGTCAAAATGCGGAACAGATTAGAACGCTCACCGTAAACAATAGCGTGACGTCAAGGTTATCGCAGTATATAACCAGGAGATGTATTGGCGCTAAAACAGCTACGTTATCCATGGGCGGACACGTATAGTTCGTACAACTGAAGAACAACATGCGTACGAGGAGCGCTGGAGGGAACAGCAACGAGAATGTAAAGGGCGCCGGCGCGAAGCGACCACCGACGAAGAACGGTCCCGTGATGCTGAACGAAAACGACAATCGCGATCCCGGGCACCTCAGAACGAGCAACGACGCCAGACTCGCAACGAAAGAAATGACACTCTGTTAAATGGAATGGCAGCGAAAGCACTTTGCTTTTCGTTTGAGAGCTTTGACTGTCGTCAGCTTTCGCTGCCATTCCATTTTCACAGAGTGGAATGGTTGTCAGTTTTTAGACCGCTTTCCATTGTGTCAGGAATATATTCATTGATAGGCATCGCACTCACTGAAGTGTGTTATGACATATCAGATTTGAAGAGAATGGCGTCGCAGGGCCGCATTATTTCTTCCCGTTGCGGTATTCGAGGAGACAAACAAGATGTAACCGACTTCCGAATCACTACACGTGCCTGATTAGCCTTTGCGTCTCCTTGTTGAATAACAGTAATAGTGCGCGGGTAGCAGCATATGAATGCACGTACCGCATGGTTGCTGCCGCTGACATAGTTCTAAACCATGAAGCAAGACGACAGAAAACAACTCACCCGAGGAGCTCTCCGCAATGAACCCGCGGTAACTTGGCTCGTTACATTATACGCTGTGGACTCACGGGACCAACTACGTCGACATCTTCGTCGTCTCGCCGTTCGCGGTGCCGTTGGCGGATTATACATGATCATGAAAGTTGACCATGATGATGGTGGTGATGATTTATTGGCACCCCTTAGGAACGGAGCGGGGGAAAATAGTCCCCTATAGCCTGCTTGCGTTAATCAGATATGCTTTACACGCCTTCATCTCCTAAATCTTTTTACAGCCGAGCTGTCTTATATAATAGTTTACAGCGTTTCGTGATGTGCGTGGGCAAAAACTATCATGTGTTCCGCATTTACGGGTGTATGAGCCTGTAGGGGGTATGACTCTGTAGGCGAACGACGTACAGATCACGTACAATTGAGTACGACGAGCCGTTCGGCGGTCTGGACATCATACTAGTGATGTGCGGTCATCTACGACAACTGCCTGCGGTTCGTGTTAACGAGGTCTTTAGGCGGGCACGCGGCCACAAGGTGTTCAGCCCGAAGGTGAAGTGGCATCATCTCTCCTATAATTCCCGTTGCAGCAGGTTGGGCGTCAAAAGGACGCCACGTTCTCTGCAGTCCTCACGAAAATCGGGGACGGGAGGGCCCCCCCTACCTGAAGAGGTGCGCGTCATCGAGAGTCGGTTCGTCAGCGCCGATCGTGCCTTGATCGTTGCGCCCGGTGCTGTGCGACTCTGGTATATATATATATATATATATATATATATATATATATATATATATATATATATATATATATATATATATATATACACACACACTCCAATAAGGACTTCGGTGCATTCAACACCGATGCTTCCCTACGCTCGAGGCAAGCACTACGTGGTCTCGTTCAACATCGACGTGAATGATGGGCTAGTGAACGGTGCCGTCAGTGTACTTCGAGAGATAGAGTACAGGGAAGGCGACACGCGCGACGCAGTGTGCATTTGGGTGAAATTTGACGTGCCGCATACTGGCCGTCTGGCTGAGGTCAAAGCCAAGCCCCTCGCGCATGCTGCTCGGAGACGAGGGATCAATATCATGGCCGACTGGGTGCCCATCGAGTTGCGTACCTCCACCCTCACCCCGGATAGAAAGACTGGACTGAGTTGCAGACGAAGGCATTTTCCGGTGGTTCAAGGTAAAGCCCCTGCATCCACGCGCCACCGCCGCTTTCTTAAGTAGCGACAACCTTTGTTGCGCGCCGCATTTTCTCCTCACACCAAATCCGGTTCCGGTATTTCCGGTTCCGGCATTTCCTGTTTAAAAATTTCCGGTTCCGGCGTTTCCGCTTCCTGGAGTTGCGCTGCGGGAATTTCCGCTTTGACTGTTGTTAGACGATGGTGAGACGCCCGCGCGTGCTTAGTAGAGCTGTGGCAGTCACCATGAGAAGAATGCAAAGGAGACAAGCTGTTGTATTCCGCTGAAGTAGTAGTTCGCGGTCACTGTTTTCCAAATGCATGAAAAACGGCAGTGTTCTCCAAGCGCCCAGGCACTACATTCCACTGTACGTTGTCGCTCGTGCCACAACCGGTCGCAGGTTGACGCGAAGCAGCGAACACGAGCAGAATGCTGGTTACAATAGGCGGTTGTTCTTGAATGGAATCACATTCACAGTTTCAACCGCAGCTGGTACAATTAAAACCTTTCCGGCGACGCGAAAGTAAACAACGCTAAAAAACAAAATGTCACTTCCACTCGGAACAGGAAGCTGCAGCTACGTAAGTTCCTCTTGGCGCCGGAAGCTAAGGGGGTGAGTGGGAGAGGAGCGTGGAGGAGGAGGGCAAGTTGGCGGTACTTAACCTGGTCGGCGGAAACGTGTATGGAGGGGCTTTAGTTCAAGGTAGTGCGGTCACCGTACAGACTGGAGACGGAATCGTTGTCGCCACCGTATACGTTCATCCCGGAACGTCAAAGAGGGATATTGAAGAATTTATGAACGACACATTTTAGTGGACCCTCCCGACGGACCCCAATCTCATCGTCATTGGGGGTGATTTTAACGTCAATGTGTCTCGTCTCGAGGGAAAGTGATTCTTGGCGTTTCTTTGGGAAGGGTCGGCCTTCAATGTTACACCAAGACCAACGTCTCCACGACGCGCCATTAATCATGCACAGACCTAATGTTCGCTAAGAAGATCTCCAGTGTCGTGACAGAGCTCACGGCTGTCTATCATAGCGACCATAAAGTAATAATTACTGTGGTCACGAGATAAACGTTAAGAGACATAAACATAAGAATGCGCACACTTGTGCAAGATTGCGTTTTGTTATATATATATATATATATATATATATATATATATATATATATATATATATATATATATATATATGTGTGTGTGTGTGTGTGTGTGTGTGTGTGTGTGTGTGTGTGTGTGTGTGTGTGTGTGTGTGTGTGTGTGTGTGTGTGTGTGTGTGTGTGTAGAGAGAGAGAGAGAGAGAAGAGGAGGAGGAGGAGGGGAGAGCTTCGCAGGTCATCCACCTTCACAGTGTGGAATGGCTCTGAATTGTTTCTCTTCCTTAAATCTTCCATATCTGCCTTGTGCCGCTATACCTATGCCTGTAACGGATCCGTTAGTATCAATCTCTTCCCTGCTGTTTTTCCACCAATACTCTAAACGTTTCTTGCTTATCTCGACTGCTCACCGCTGAATGTTTCCATCCACTTTAACTTCAAGCACTTCTGAAAGGTGTACATTACGTTCGAGTCTCACTAGGTGAATCCCTTCGCATTCCATTAGGATGTGCTGAGTGGTCTCCGGATTTTTGCTGAAGCGTACACGTGCCTCATCTTGTTGCGAGTTGGAGCGCCCACTAGCGTGAAAAACTTGCTATACTTATTATATCGAGAATTATGGGTACTTTGTATAGTACAGTCATTTGGTATATAGTACTTTATCTTTAGAAAGCAGCCGTTGGGGCCGTGATCAGTTGTCGTGCTTCATGTGGAATGTTGTGACCTTCCATATAGTCGCACTGGAAATTGTTACATATGGATCACCTGGTGAATCGGCAGCCGCACTTCGGCAGTCACAGCTAGTGCAGAGAGGCAAGCCTCGCGAATTATCATGCAAGCATCCATGCATCTCGTGACATGTTCTTGAAAGTTTGATGGAAGAGTGACAATCACCTCTCCCAAAGCGTAAGTCAGCGCCTTCGTAAGTACTCGGTGAGAGTTGAGCGCGGCTGTGAGCGCCTCGGTTATGGCGTAAGCACTGAAAAGGGACCAAAACGAGGATTAACATGCGTCGACCGGCTGCATCTGTGGTAGATCTCTGTGGCATCTCTGGTTACGGTGACATTTACCATAGCGCTTTTTACTCTGTGGTAGTTACAGTGTGGACAGATTATCTCAACTTGTCGATAGAAGGATAGGCAACAGCAGGGACTCATTGAATCAAGAGCTGCGTTTTGCTTTTTTTGAGTTGCCAGTGCATTAAACACTGAGGCTGACGTTGATTCTGCTACGCATGCTTGCTCTTGCTTGTCATGGCAGGCTGCTGCTACACCGCGTCATCCCGGAGGCGGAGGGTCATGTCCGTGGCTGTTTTGGCTTTTCGCAGCTGAAGCTGCAGCTCACGCATCGATTTCTGGCTTGGTTTGCACTCTTCCGCCTAAGGCTCACGTCACTTTCCTTGCCTTGTTCGTTCTTTGGTGCCTTTGAAGGCGACGGCATGGAAAACTTTTTAGGCGGCTAAGCACCGCTGTCTGCCGCTGTGGCGGGAGCAGCTTGGCGGCTTCGTGATCCAGCGGCCGTTTGCGGTTGCCATATTCGAGCCAGTGCTTGTGCCCAGGGCCGAATTAACAGTGCTGATGGCCCGGTTCAAAAAATGCCTCGCCCCCCCCCCCACCCTTCTCCCGGTCCCTCCTTACGCTCTCGTCATTCTTGAGACTTCACACTTTTTAGAATTCGCTACAAAAAAACACATGCCGTATTTACTCGAAGAATCTCCGGAGTGTTTACGAACATCGCCTGGGCGACTACTTTCTCGCAGAGCACGTGGAGAGGTTGTCATCGGAATTGAACTATACCAGGAGACGAAGCGACATAGACAGCATTAAGATTTGTTGGGCTACTCGGCTCATGCTGAAAGAAGGGTAAATGTTTTTAATAACATCTTCGAATAAATAATCATACATAGTTTCATTTATGCACAAATACTTCACTCTTAAAGAGGTAATAAACTTGCGTTTTTACAGGCTTTTGTAAGAGAAGGAAACACATTCATATTGCACACACCTTTTCTGCTATTAAAATTGTGGAATAAATTTACATTTTTAGAAAAATTTTCTACTTCAACACAGTGTAGAAAATAGGTTACGCGTTTCGCAGAAATTCAACCTTTAAATGGGTCGTGTATACGTATTAACATGTTTTCTCTTTTTATTCATCTTTTAAGAAAAGAAAGAAAGGTATGTACGTTTTTACAAGCGTGTTCGTGCCCTTTGCTGGGACAGTTGTTGAGATCTTCAACATTGACCCTCCTAAGAATCTCCGTCTCTACGCTCAGCAGCGACAAAACGCTGAGGCGGCTGTCAGTCATCGTTGATCGAAGCGTGTTCTTGATCAATTTCAGGTTGCTGAATGATCATTCACTAGTGCAATTTGTGACCATCAAGCACAAAAAAATTATAACAGCAACGTGACCATCTGAGAATGAACCTTCAAGATTTTCACGAATGAGAAGTTTCAGCATGTCTGTCACAGAAGAACAGCTTTCGTTGCTCGCAAATGAAATAAACTGTTCAAGCTCATCGGGAAATGTGCCAGCCAGATCAGAAGGATACTTCTTCACGAGGTGCATTACCTGCAGGTGCCTCTGCGCTGGGATAAAGCAGTTCCAATCTGTAATAACAGCAAAGTGCGAGCAGACTTCGGTGTAAGCGCTCAAGCTGCTGTGAGAGCGTGAAAGATAGAGTACAATCATGACGAAGAAGGTTTCACAGCGGAAGGTTCTTGTGGCTCTGCCGTGCTCGTGCCTTCAGTGCTGTCGTATCGTGTCGACTCTTCTCGCTTTCTCCTGGTGCTTGCTTTGAACGAAGCATTGTCTGATGCTTCCTCCGCAAGCTTTTCAATTTCATCGAACCTCTCTCTTAAGACGGATACATAATCACACAACGATTTCATCAGGCTTACGGCAGCATTCAATGACAGTATTGGACTCTGAAGTACCTTGCTGGTGGCGTTGAAGCGCTGCAAAACTCCATCTTAAAGCTCGGCCATCAACACAGTTTCCAACGTTCGCATTGCCTTCAGCAAAGAATTTGTCTCATGCTTTGTTTCTGCTCATTCATCATGATCTTCGCATAGTTGCACCAAGGCGGCTTTGGTCTCTTTAGAACCTTCCACGAGAGCCCTCGCTGCATCCGCTCGTGCTGGCCACCGCATGTCTGAGACTTGCTTTGGGATTACCGCTGTCACGTTTTGTTTTAAGTGAGCCTGGAGTACAGCCTAGCAATGTGTGGACGCAACAAGGAAAACGAATATACGCTGTACAAGCCCGAAAAAACTAACGGCTTGCCCACGAGAATCTACAGCATTCGCCGCGACCAGGTTAAGAGAGTGAGCAACGCAATGGATAAAATTTGCTCGCGGATTGATTTTTTTTTCAAATGAGCCTGCATGCCGGAGTATTTGCCAGCCATATTGCTAGCGTTGTCGTATCACTGGCCACGACAGTCTTGGAAGTTAACTCCCAAGATTTTTTAAGTAGTCGAGCGTTGACTTCGCGAGACCTTCCCTTTTGTGACTGGTGATGGGTAAAAGCCCGAGAAAATGTTCTTAAGGCTCATCGTTAGCGGCATAGCGAATGACCACTGTAAGTTGATCCCTGTGACTTGAATCAGTTGTAGAATCAACCGAACGAGCGAAATGCTTGGCACTTGCAATCTCGCAAGCTATGTTTTTTCGGACTTCAGTTCCAAGAGCTTCTACAAACTCTTCCACAATGGTTGAGGAGACGTAGGATGCTTGCCACATCCAGCGTTCCCAAAGGTCATTATATGGGAAGCAAGGAAAGCATCAAACTTGGCGATCAGGTTAAGACGCTCAAGGAAGTTTTATTTTGGGGAGACACTATTAAATCGTTAGATCCTCTGAGACAGTGCCCTCGTTCTGCCAGGAACATTACAACAGCAACTACGCGTTGGACATTTCTCCAGTAAGCTGCCCGTTCCGAGCAGTGCTCTTCAAGTGATCGAATGACTGAGGTTCAAAGAAAACGTTCCTTGCACAGGTCAAGCAAGCATTGTCTATGACACGCACTTTTCTCGTGTGTCATTAACTTCGCATGTGCCTTGTTCCATGAACTGAACACACCTGGCGCCGAAAATTGGTCCTTTCTTGCCGACATCAGAGTACAAGGAAGCATCATGTTCACCTCAGCGGTCAAGCCCTCGGTGGGGCCTCCTAAGCCCGGAGGGCCCGGTTCATTTGAACCCTGAATAATCCACCCCTGCTTGTGACTCGTTCATCCATGGCGTTGTCGCACGCGGCATATAGAACGACGTACGTATTGCAGCTGCCGCCCTTCTCTGTCGCTCTTGTTCACGAACTACACGCGTAGGGCACGCTGCATCTGTTGCTAAATCATCATCAGCAGCAGCAACAGCAGTAGCCACTGCTGCTGATGCCTTCGTCCACTGCAGGGCGAAGGCATTTCCCAGCGATCTCCCATTACCTATGTCTTGCGCTAGGTGATTCCAACTTGCGCCTGCTCATTTCCCAATCACCCCATCAAATTTTCTGCCGTCCTCGACTGCGCTTACTTCCCTTGGCACCCATTTGCATAGATTGACGTAAGCCGCACTATAAGGCTCATTAGAGGCATATTTCGGCGGCTTGCGTGTGCTTCTGTGAGACGAATTTGGAGCAGACGACGGGATGTGGGTTACCTTGGTTCTGTCCAGCTACGTGGCATTCGCATATATTAAAATTCTGGCTAAAGTTAACTGGGACACTATATATGGAATGTCCGTTCGGCCCACATTGGAATTCGACTGATTCTCTCGCACGAGCATCCCTCAACGGCCCTATCATTTGTTTGGCCGACACCAGCTTATGTCACCGCGACTAAGTACAGAAATTTCTCTATATGGCAAATTCCACTCTAACAACGTCTTTGTTTCCCGTGGAATAATAATTAGTGTCCTTCAAGACAATTTGAAGTTTCGTTTGCAAAACTGAGACGCCGTATTCCGCCCTTAATTTTTTACTTGCACAGGTCTCGTATGGCTGTGTCCCCTGTGTGTTATATTTACAATGTACCTGAATCTATTGAGAGAGAGAATAAACTTTATACACACGAGCATAGCTAGCTCCTCCGCACTGCAGTGGGTGGTCCTCTCAGTCCAGCGGCATTAGTTACCCTTCTCGGTCGGTTGACCACTTTGAGCTGGCCCGTCTATTTAGCGTTTCTTATTTCTCTCGCGCTGCCGGTAGTTAAGACAAAGAAATGTCTCAAAAGTTTCATTTCGACAACTTGGGATACCGCTAACTTCACTGACCATTCCTTCATCTGGGGCATCTTCACTGGGAATCAGCCACAGGGATGTTTTTCTCAGTTTATAAATTTATTAGGGACGCAAAATTTCGGAAATTATAAGTTATTTCTATTATTAATTTTCTTGATGTTATTTTATCTCAAAATTCTTAAAAGGTATCGTTTCTTCTTATTTCTAAATTTATCTTTCTTTAACCCACGCTCTGCTGTGCAAATTCAGTTTTGTAATAATCCTGATAAAGACACTTGAAACCACCTGCTTCTCGGGCCAATCCCCCGAAGTGGGTATGAGCCAGTCTTTGGACACGATAACAAAGGTGCCAGGCTGTGCTTGCTCTGTGCTTAGGAATCGCGTTCCTCGGTTCTGGCTTCTCCTGCTTTGGGGGCTTAGGTCAAGTCTCGGGTGGTATTCTTTGGTCAGCTTGTAATTTCACATAACCTTCATATATATATATATATATATGTATATATATATATATATATATATATATATATATACATATATATTTTTCTGGTGTGTTTTTGTGTTAGCCTTGCTTGATGTCTGTAGCATCACCTGGCTACGGGGCTTCCCCGTGGTCAGCCTCGGTAGCTCCTCAGGAGCTGCCGCTTGAGTTTTTTCTTCGCAGTGGAGCCGGCACTGTTCCTGTGGCCATGGTGCCGATTGACGGCGGTACGATCAATATGAAAAACCCAAAAACGATTCAGGGCGAATTGCAGAAGGCCTCTGCCCACTTCCGTCAAATCACAGAGGTCCGTCAGTTCGGCAGAGGTGGCATACTCTGCTGCTCGCCAGACCACACCGTGTCAAAGAACTGCTGAATTGTTGCACATTCGCTTCCCATCCGGTGAGCTGTTTCGTACCACCACATCTCGCATGCTCTAGAGGCAGTGTACGAGGGATGGACGTCACTTTAACCCCTGAGGAGATTTTAGAAATGTTCCCGGGGGCTGGCGTCATCTCCGTTTACCGGTGCAGTCGAGTGATTGACAATAAGAAGATGCCAACAGAGTCAGTCATAGTTACTTGTGCTGGAACGATGCGGCCAACAGAAATTAAGGTCTGGCCCCTAATTTACAAGGTAGAAGCTCTAGTTCCACGCATTCTGCAATGTAACAAGTGTTGGCGATTTGGCCACAGCATCAGAGGCTGCAGATCTGCACCCCGCTGCCGTGCTTGTGGAGACAGCCACAGTTTTAGTGATTGTTCCTCCAAAGAAGAGAAATGTTGTCTCTGTGGTGGTGGTCATTCCGCCAACTACTCGAACTGTCCTGCAAGATCACAGGAAATGCAAATTGTAGATTTAATTGAAAGGAGACGTTGCTCACGCCGTGATGCTGTTGTTGAGGTCCAGGGGAGGTCTAAGGGATATGCAGGAGTGACAGCCCCTCAGCAAATGGTTGCAGACTCAGCCCTTTCTGATTCTATTGCGACAGCGGTCGAAAAGGCGTTGTCAAAAGCAATGTAACGACTAACATCAAACCTGTCGGAGACTCTAGCTCAAGTGTTTATATCACAAATGATTCAGCTTTTCAGTCCTTTAGTGAGTTCTAATGCTAGCTCGCAGATTATTACACAGACCCAGCATCGAATGCTGAACAACTAATGGATCCCTCATCAGTTATTGTACAAGACGCAGACAATGCGAGGCCATCAACTTCAACTCAGCAGACCGACAACGGATGCTTCTCTAGATCAGTGTCGGAAAACAACCAGGATGTAGAAATGGACCTCCCGACTCTTAAACGCACAAGATCACCTAACGATAACTCATCGATCTCTGTCCCGCACTCAAAAACCAAAAAGTTTGTGAAAGATAGTCTTTCCAAGTCAGATTCTAATCCTAACCCTTCCAGCTATGACCCTCAATCAAAACCAACAAAGTACGGTAAAGACAGTCTTTCGAAGAAAGATTTTTTAAAAGACAGTATTTTAGAGCAAGCGGTTTCTAAAGCAGGCATTAATTCATCATAGGTTATTTAAAGGTATTACAGTGGAACTGCCGTTCCATTATTTCTGCAGCTACTGATTTAATATATTTTTGCTCACAACTTTCTCCCGACATTATTCTTTTGCAGGAAACTTGGCTCCCCAATAGCCAAAATTTTCATATAAAAATTATCGTTTATTTCGATTGGACCGTCCATCGAGAGGCGGAGGACTTGTTTTCTTGATAGCAACTAAAATATGCCACAAAGTAAAAGTTTCCTACCAGTATATGTCTACGGAGTGTGAGATACTAGCAATAGATGTAACTATTCCTGGTTGTTCCCCATTTTCCTGAGTTAATATTTTCCCACAGGCGTGCATGATAATCGTTTCCTCGATACCGTTGTCAACTCTTGTAGGAAAGAAATTGTGATAGCCGGATACTTTAATTCGCATCATGTGTCTCGGGGTTTCAAAACGGACTCATGTGGAAAGCGATTATCTGACTGGGCAATTAATCAAAATTTTTGTTGCTTAAACACGAAGTCAGCTACCTTTATTCAGGGTCTTTCTAAATGGGCATTGGATCTAACATTTGCCAGTTCAGGAATTTCCGTAACTTCCTGTCTACTGTCGACTCAGCTTCATATAGTGACCATCTACCTATTAGGTTTGACATTGTCTGCCCTGTTATTCCCCTGGAGTCTCCGACGCGTACTTTTGTCAATTACCAGAAATTTCAGAGTATCTTGAAAACGGTCCTCAATTCCCAGAAAACGCTACCGAATGACATCAAAGCCATGAGGCTTTGCGCAGTAGTAAAAAGTTCCATTAAAATGTCCCAATTTAATGTTAAGATAAGCAAAAGTACTACCTCTCCTTGGTGGAATTCGGATTGCACGCGGGAATATAGAAGACGAAAAGCCGCGTGGAAGAAATTACTTTACAATCAGTGCCCGAGTAACTGGAGTGATTATAAATTCGCAGCTGCTGCGTTCAAGAGAACAGTTTCGAATGCCAAACACGAGTATGACGAAAAACATCATGAATTCCTCTCTAAGCCCAGCAACAAAAAAGCTCTGTTCAGATTCCTTCGATATAGAAAATTCATGCCAACACCAGCGAATATTGAATCGATAATACTTTCACCACGCGAGTTATCTGCTTCTTTAGAATTCATAGGAAAGGGCTTAGCGCAACGCTTAACATCACGTTTGCCGAATGGGCCACAAAGGCCTCCCATCGCTGATGACTTCGTGGAAGTCACAGTGTCAGAGCTCTCTAATGTCCTTAGATCTCTGCCTGCCTCAGCTCCAGGTCCTGACGGTATTTCCAATGCCATGCTAAAAATGTTGTTTGAAATGTCTTCTGATGACATTCTCAACGCAGTTAATTATTCTCTAAAATGCTTGGATTCCACCAGAATGGAGGACAGCCAAAGTTATTCCGCTACTTAAAAAACAAGGAGCTGGCTACAACCTTGACA
Source organism: Dermacentor variabilis (assembly GCF_050947875.1). NCBI lineage: Eukaryota > Metazoa > Arthropoda > Arachnida > Ixodida > Ixodidae > Dermacentor > Dermacentor variabilis. The sequence goes on from NC_134573.1 coordinate 65,153,293, forward strand.
ACATTAGGCCTATCTCTCTTACGTCAAACATGGTAAAACTAATTGAAAGAGCTTTATATGATCGTATGATGGATCATATATCTGAAAATTCGTTACTGAGCCCAAGTCAAATAGGTTTCCGGCCCGGTGTCTCCATTTGGTGTGCGCATATAGATTTGGAAAGCCGCATCCAACTTGCTCAGCATAGAAAAGAAGTTAGCGCTTTAGTGACACTTGACATAGCAAAAGCTTATGACAGCGTTGAGTACTCTCTACTGCTGGACATATTACAGTCCTACAATTTTCCGAAATATATAACGGCATGGATTTTTGAATTTCTAAGAAACAGAAAATTTCATTGTTTTCAAAACGGCTTTTCTTCAAGAATGTTCGATCAGACAAGAGGAGTGCCCCAGGGGGCTGTTCTGTCGCCTATACTATTTAACCTGTTGACGAGTTCCGTACCACTGCACCAGGATATGAATCTGTACGTCTATGCAGACAACATTGCATTTTTCGCGACAGCTAGAGGCATCAATTCCCTTCACCTGTCTTTGCAAACGTACATCTGTGCTCTACAGGCGTGGCTTCACAACCTGCACCTGTCACTAAACGTAAACAAAAGTGCAGTCCTTGTTTTTCCGCTTTCGGGGCCGTTACAGTTATCATTAGTATATGAACAGAGAACCATTCCTCAGGTAGAGTCGCTTAAATACTTGTGTATCACATATGACGGAAAACTGAACTGGCGTTCTCACATAGAAAATATTGGAACGAAGGCGACACGAGCCGTAGGTTTACTACGTAGAATCAGTAACCGACGCTGTGGTATGCGAAGTGACACATTAATTATGATTTATCGTATGTATGTACGACCGATTCTAGAATTTGGTTGTTTTGTTCTCCGGAAGTGCAAAATATAAATTAAGGCCCCTTGTTCTGTTAGAAAGAGAAGCTCTTCGACTATGTTTAGGTCTTCCTGAATTCGTTGCTAATAATGTATTATACCAGGAAGCGCGCCTACCTACACTTCACACACGATTCCGCATGCTTACGGTTCAAACCTACTTAAGAGCTTATGATTCTTCGCTACGACGTGGACAATATGCATTTATCGGTGAACCAAGTCCATTTTTTGAGACCACGTGGTCACGGTTCCATACCCCGCAAGTTGTATTTGTGAAAGCACAATTAGCACCTTTAAATGTTCGCCTTAGAGAAATAATTCCGCTCCATAGGTCTCCGGGGTCGCTAAAAATAGAATTTGCAGACATTTTTCCACAGAATGCGAAATTTCTGCCCACAACATATTTGAATGACCGTCTACAAGATTATTTGGCCCGTTTCAAAATAAACGTAATAGCGACCGATGCTTCTTCGTGCGAACAGAAGGCAGGTGTGGGTATCTACTCACCATCCCTCAATTGGTCTTTTTCACTTCGCCTACCAGATTACACATCAGTTTTCCATGCCGAACTTCTGGCAATAGTTCTTGCCTTGCGGAAATTACCCATTCATATTACAAGAGTTATTATCGTCACAGATTCTCTATCTGTATGCAGCGCACTTACTGCGTCTGCAAAGTTGACAACCGGAAACACGTTTTATTCATTAGCTCCACCTCACTTAAGTTTAGTGCATATAGTATGGGTCCCTGGCCACCGAGACATTCATATTAACGAAAAAGCCGATTCCTTAGCACGAGCTTGTTTAGCAGGTCCTGTGCTATTTGTGCTGCCGGCAACTGCGCACATTACTGCAGCCAGATATCGGCAATTTTCTTTGAGCGAGGACAAAAAAGCTCTGTCATTAGCAAAATCTTCAGATTTTTTACACTTAAATTATTCTTGGAACCGACAATGGTGTCCTAACCGGAAATTTGAAGTTTCATTTACTAGGCTGCGTTGCCGTATTCCAACACTTAATTTTTACTTGCACAGATGTGGTCTGGCGGTATCCCCTCTATGCAATGAACCAGAAACTATAGATCATTTTTTATTATCATGCCGGCGGTTTTCTAATCATCGAAAACTATGTCTAGAATTTCCACTTCAAAATTTAGGATTACCTTTAAGCAGCACTGTTATACTCTCCCTTGGAGCAACAGTTTTGGGATATAGCCACAGAAACGTTTGCCTAGCCATCTATAATTTCCTATGTGGCACAAGAAGAATGCCTTGTTAATAGTTTTTAGTTTCAAGAATTGATTTATTTCGACTGCAGTTTAGAAAATTCAAAAATAAAAGCACAAATTCACAGTTCAAATCTTACTATTATTATTCATAATTTACCTTACTCAAGTTTAAGTATATCTTTTTTAACATTCCTATCAACGCAAGGCTTACTATAGTATTGATCAATACTTTATCTCATGTATTCATAGTTTATTTTGCATCTTGGATTATTTGTTTTCCTTTCTTTTTTCGTGTTATTTATTTACTAACCAATTTATTTTATTTTATTTATTGAATCATATTACCACCCGATTCGTGGCCTATCCCCCTCAGTGGGTTTGTGCCATTAACTGAGGCTTCTTCATCATCATCATCTTCTACTTCTTCTTCTACAGGAGGCTATGGCCTGTGTCAAGATTGTACCGTGAGGCTTACCGGCTTGCCGACATCTCAAGATCGCGCCAGTGTCCGCCACAGGAGCACCAATCACGCAAGAACTGGCTAGCAGAGGCAAGTCATCGTACGGTTGTGGAATTTACTTTTGCCCCCCCCCCCCCTATTAGTATTTACACTGGTGGTCCAGCCAATTCAGGATATAGAGCAATTTTTTGGAGCAAGAAAAATGTCGTTCTGGAGCAGTCACACCTGCATTTCGGAGCAGAAAAATGTCTTTTTGCAACAATTGTAGTACAGCAGTAATCTGCAGCCACTTGGCGAAGCTTGTTATTACTGTGCGCAATCAGTAAGCGCTGCTCAATAGTGAAGCAAGACACAAAGCCATCAGCGACCAATTAACCTTGCCTTCCCGCGGACAGTGTACCATGCACGGTATGTTGCGAACATTTTTATTTGGGTAGGCAACGAACTTAATTTTGTAAACTACATAAAATTTTGTAGCCTAACGAGAATAGCGAAATGCGCCTGGCCGCAAGATAGATAAATTTACAAATGAGCTAGAACAATTTGCGCCGTCAGGCACAAGACAAAAAGTGATGGCAACTGTCTTATGTGCATTCCAAATGACAGATGTGCTTTGATACGCTTTACGGCATTAAACAAAATGTGTATTACGCCCAATAACAATGCTAGAAGCTCGACAACAGACAACAGAGTATGCGTCTATGAACGCTGCCAGGTTGAAATGCCTCCGTACGGTGTGTCGCAAAGATAGTGCAGGGTGTCTACCAAGTTGACATTTCCAAATTCCCCGAGTTTTACAGGTTTTCCCCGAGTGCCATTGCAAATTTCCTTGAGTGACCAAGAACTATGTTTTATGTTAAGACGGGCTGAAACCATATCGCCCGATGCTGTCACTCTCTAGTAAGCTGTAGAAAAAAAATTTAAGAAAACGACTTACTCTAATTTGAATACTAAGGAGTAGTGTTCATGTTATTCAAAAAGAGAATAGAAGGGGGTTACTAAAATGCACAGCAAATAAAATGTCTTCGAAAAAAATTGCAAATGGAGTCGGACATTCTCAAATACGAATAAAAAAGAGATGGATATAGAAGCAAACATTTTCGAATATAAGCTATTTCTATCAAATGATAGCAAGCTCAGTGGTGTGAGGCCCGAACTCTGTCACAATTGAGATTCTCTCCCAACAGCTCATAAGTCAACCTCAACTGTCCTGGCATACTCTCAGCCCGCGCACGACTCTCGAGTGTTGTGTTTCACTGCTTTAACGAGTTTATATTGGTTTGGATGAGGGACACTTGCATCTCGGCATTAGCCAAAACTTAATTTTTTGAGCGTAAGCTCCTTCAAAACGGCGGCAGCAAGCTTCCTTTTCTGTTTATTTCTCAATGCGTAGGTCATTTCTGTTCTTGTTTTCCTTCCGCCACTCGTTCGCCCCAAAGACCATTTGAAGCATCTTGGCCAGTTGCACAGTCTACGGCCGATTTTTCGAACTCCCAAGGGCCAGATGGAAAAAAAAAAGAAATGCGTGTCATTTAGTGCCTTTAGGGGCTCAAACCGCCACAGGTACGTTCGAAAACGCTCTGAAGGCCTGTTGGTACACATATTAGGCATATCGGTGCTCGTACTGTGACAGGAAATACCGGGTGCACGCGTGTATAATTAAGGAATACATACTGCGTTCCGTGGCAATAGCCCCTTCCCACGCTTGTTATGCTTCACTGCAATACTTTTGCGTATTCTTCAGCAAGTAACATTTCTGTACAGAGGCGAAGCTGACTTTCAGGAACCGGCATTATGCAACGCACCATGTTTTCCAAGTTTCTAAGCCAATCGCGAGGACAACAAAGGCGGAGTCCGTGCCATTGCTGACAGCAGCTAATTCTATCAATAAAAAACTCGGCATCCAACGGCAAGAAGCTTCATAGCGAACGTCAAAGCAGCTAGGCCTCGCGTTGCCGCAGTGGCGGCAACGGCTGCCAGCGGATCTGCGTGCGAGAGTGCCGGTTCGAGGTGGTGAAGTAATCAAAATGGCAGCGGTGGTGCCTTTGATTATTGCCGTTTCGGACCTGCGGTCACGGCAAAACGTCCGGAAAATCGGACGGCAAAGAGTTCTTGCGTCGGAAATTTCACACGTTCTGTTACGTTGACTCTATGGGGTACGTGGCGGTGCCGCGAAGCCGTCCAAATTATCGGGAATCCGGAAAGTTGGTCGTTGAGTGTACACTGGAAACTCCTCCAGCCGACGACAGGGCGTCAAAGACGATTCATTACGATTCCTATCTGTTACTCGAGCCAGCATTACCGCGTCTTTCGACCCTTTCAATAAAATTGCCGCTAATTTTCCCTGATAGAGGCCCAAATTCCTTGTGTTTTCCCTGACTTTTTCCAGACTACTCAAAATCCCTGAGAATTCCCGGTTTTCCCGGTTGGTAGACACCCTGTAGTGATGCCGGTCGAGAACAACGTTCGTACCATCGCGTACACTTGCTTTCGTCGCGATGCGGTTTGTCGGCTTCCCATGTCCTGTGGCCTCTGCGAACAGATACGAGTCGATTCGGCGTAAAATCGCAGCTTTAGTCGCCGATACCCGACCGCCCTTTCGAAGCACTACCCTTTACTGCCCCCGAGGCCTCAAATCGCCACAGACATGTCCGAAATAGTTCCGAAGGCCTGCCAGTAGATAGACGTATCGGTGCTCGTACTATGGCAGGAGATGGCGGGTGCACGCGTGTATAATTAAGCAATACAGTGTCCCGTGAAAATTGCCTCTTCCCACTTTTGGTATGCCTCACCGCGTAACACTGCTATATCGAGGCGAAGCTGACTTTCGGGAACTGGCATTATGCAACGCGTCGTGCTTTGCGAGCTTCGAAGCCATTGGCGAGGATTACAAAAGCGGAGTTGGCTCCATTGCTAACAGCGACGAATTGTTTTAAAAAAAACATGACACCGAACAGGAAAAAGCTTCGTACCGAACGTCGAAGTAGCTAGGCCTAGCATTGCCACGGTGGTAACTAAGGCTGCCAGCGGATCTGCGTGCTAGAGCGCCTGTTCGAGGCGGCGAGATAATCGAAATGGCGGCGGTGGCGGCTTCGATCAATGCCGCTTCGGACCTGCGGTCATGGCGAAAAGCCCGTAGAATCGGACGGCGAAAGGCTTTTGCGTCTGAAATTTCAGACGTCCTTAGAGATTGACTCTATAGGGTGCCGTGGCGATGCCGCGAAGGCGTCCGAATTATCTGGAATGTAAAAATCTATCGTTGACTGTAGTTGCATAACCAGACGGAAAACATTGCGTTGCAGTGAAAACGCGAAAACACCGAACTTTTCCGCAGTTGGCGCAAACGGCACTCGAGTGGGCGCGGCCAGGAGCAGGCAAGTCGAAGTGTAGCGAAATGGCGCAGTTGGACCACCACGGTATTTATTGTCACTCATGCAGTTAGAAGCGTGTTAAACGATTGCTAGAATTCATTAAGTTTACGGTGTCTGTTCCGACTCCTCGTGTCCCGTATATTTGAGTTGGTAACGTGTTTCAAAAGAGTACAAGTGTACTACTGTGCATTAGCAGGAATTGAAAAACGCAGAGACGGAAACAAACATACTCGGAACGTCTTGTGCGCTTTTATTGCGAAGGAGACTTGAACGAGTACGTGTCGCAACACGCTCTGATCTCGCGTGACGACGACATATATTCAGAACGAGTCACTTCAGTGACTTTACTAAGAATCGAGAACGAACCTTTAAAATATTTCGATAGCGTTCCTTCTAGGTATATTGGTTAGTTTAACGGACAGTTCACATCAGAAAAAAAAGTTACGAAACGAAACAAGGACACCGCATTTGTCGCCTCTCCTCTCAGTCCCGGTATACGGCGACGCTTACCCGAGATGCCCGGATTGCGGTGTTTCTCCTCTTGAAGCACGGCGGTCTGTACACCAGAGGCGTTTTAACGTAGAGGGCCTCGAGAACCTGAAAACATAATCACGGGTTGCATGGCACGTCACGTAGGAGGCGCCCGTGCAATACTTGGTCGCCACCGCGTCAGCGGCAGCGTCTCTTTGGTCGAACGCGTGGCAATATTAACGCCGTCTCCCAAGGCCAGTCCCTAGCAGCATCTGTCGGGCTGAAGCAAGGATCACGACGGCCTTCGATGTCTGCCTTCAACGTTTCCGCTCAAAAACCGCCGAAGGCTTGCAACTCGTCTCGCTTGCTAAACGTCGAAAGTCTCACGATTGCCTATCGAGGAATGTCAGGCCCAGGGACCGTAAAGCGTGGCAAGCATTGCAATGAGTGATGCACAAGCACAGGGATGGACTGCTGAGGCTGTTGGACGACCCTGAGTAACATCCGCATGATGCGCGCGCATCAGCGTCACAACACTTGTTCATGACGTCGGCGCATGAGGTCCGCGAGGGCGAGGTTTCCTAGTAGAGCTTGAGGTGTCCCGTGACGGTGTCGATGACCTGCTCGGGTGCCGGCCCAACACCCAGCACGGTGCGGGTGCCGGGCGCCAGCTGGGTGCGGCCGGCGTCCCGCACTAGGCTCGTGATGAGGCCCTTGGCGCGCGCTTCGCTCGCCAGCGACAGCATCTCGTCCTCCGTCGATGCGCGAAGCACCACCTGCCGAGAAACAGAGGAAAGCAGCAACACTGCAGCCTCAGTCGATGGACGTCGGAAAACTTCGGGACGCATTTACACCGTCGATTGACAAAGATCGCGCGACCACGGCTAGCGACCGGTGTTCACACCAGCAGGAGACGCTCAGAGGCTGCCATAGCATAAACAGGCTTTAGTGCCACGACAGCGCTCCACTGCGGACTTTTCTCCCCTGCCAGTTCTCCCTTACCCCCTCCGTAAGAGCTGTGGGACGATGCCCTACACGACGGACCTCCCAGTCCGCTGCACCATGATACAGTGGGCCCAAAGCGTCGCTCGCGTAATCCTATAGGGACCCCGGACTATAAGGGCTTCTCCCACGCCCACATTCCCTCTCAATTCCGAATAAAGATGTTTTACTCTCTATCCCTCTCTCTAAGCCGGGCGCGCTCCCACATCGCTCCTCCCCGACTCCTGCCTGCTTCCATGATGTCCAGCAGATCATCAGCGAGTCGTTCATAGAACAGAGCCATGACAGTGACTCACGCGCTGTTCTAATGACGATTGTTCAGGGGAGAAAGGGAGAGAAAACGACAAGAGAACGGTGCGCAGTGGCTTGAGTGAGAAGGGTGCCGATTCGGCTAAAGAGCCAGACTCAAAATGAGCCCAACCAGTGTCCAACCCATAGGCTTTGTCAACTGCGGAGTTGAATAGCGGTTGATAAAGATAACTTTCGGGACAGACCTATAACTGTCGCCGCCCACTTCCTCTGTTGCTTGAGCTTATCAATTTATAAGTATGCCAGACTGTGCTCGCACCGGCGGTCTGAGCGGTAATCGTATAAGAGTCAATGATACTTCGTGCCTCGCACGCTTGTCTTGCCTATAAGACTACTTGTAAACGCAGCGCAGTTTTTCAGCGTTCGTGCGCACGACCATGCACTGGCGTTCCTGTCGTGTAGCTGCGCGCATACCACACCGTGGTGCGTAAAGTGGACTGAGTGCGGAACGAGTGCACGCCTCGAGCTACGATCGCTTCCCTTCCGTGTCATCTCGTGCACCACCGAGGTTCCCGGGCGCTGCCCCTGCTGCACTGCAGCATTTGCCTTGCGCGCAGTGTAACGCTGCACATCGATATCTCTTTCGATGCTCCGTCCTTTTGTTTGTCTACCCTGTAAATAGCGAGATTTAGAATAGGGTCCCCAATAGTTTGGGGCCACAAAGAGCTTTGCGGGTGTTATCGTTGGGGCACGCAGGAGTGAAGAGCTATAGAATAGGGTTTTGCGTTTGCGGATAGCGTGTTGCGCTGACAGCGCCACTATGGCGTCAAAGAAAAGCTATTACGAATAATTAAATAAGCTATACCATATTATGATAGGAATAGTAATTGTGACTTGCGTGTATTCGCGTTTAATTACAATTTAGAGGTTATTCTGTAAGCAGCAAACAATTAGTTGCGCTTGGTTTTGAGCAAACCAACTTTACGTGCCTTCACAAGCCAAGCTTAGCCGTGTTAGGCCTACGAGCCATAGAATCCACAATCGAATTCGGAATCAGCGGCGTCAAATGAATAAATCTTCATAACGCACGCTAGTTGAGAGAAAGCGATAACCGCAGTCACTTCTCCCAGCTTGCGAACTTCACACGTTACCACGAATCGAACCCAGTTTGGTGCTAGGTTAGAGCCGTCGCTTCGATGGGTTCCGCCATGTTTGCTGACGCAAAGCTTTTGGGGCCGCTATTTGGGCTCCCGCTAAATCGGTGAAATAGCGTTCCCAACGCAAAACCCAAACGCAGTTTGCGTCTCGCGCATGCGCAGTGGCTTCGACGCTATTTCTTTGGGGCCCCAAAACGTTTGGGGCCCCTATTAAACCGTTATTAAAACTGTTAAACTGTTTTAGGATTGGGGGCGCAAGGCACTGGGCCCCCAAGCCGCGTTGCGTCGGTTGCTCTTGGGTTTAGATGAGCAGCAGAGTTTGAGGATTGGGTCGAATGCAGACAGCGTTGGGTTGAGCGCTCGGGACGCCGCAGTGTGGAAAATAGAAAGGTGCTTGAAAGCAAAAAAAAAAAAAAAGAAGAAGGAACCTCTTTTCTTACAAGTGAAAACGAATAGAATGCATTTTTGAGCAAAAAGAGCGAACAATATTAGAAACGTAATCACTGTGTTAGTACCGATTAGTATTACGAATTAAGTGTACAGTTCTAAGCCAAGCAAAGCCAATCGAAGCGAAGTGCTCTTAGTTGGTGTTTTCTTGTGTCGCGCTGCGAAAAAACTGAGTTCACCCGCGTGAAATGGCGAAAATCAGTTGAAGTAAATAATGTTTGCTCTGCGACCATCTGCTGTACGTCATCACCGTCACCCGCGAGGGCGGCCCAAGACGGCTTGGGGGCCCACGCTAGTTTTCGATTTTTGGGTCTTGGGTTAACGCGAACGCAAGAACCCAAGACTGGCTTGGGTTCTGCGCATGCGCACTTGTGGCGCGCAATTTTCTTGCGTCCCCAAGCCGCTTGGGCCCCCAATTCTAAAACACTCTAATATGTCATAGCTTCTTTCTCGGCGCACTTCACCTCGTGCGTGTTCACTCCAAACCCACCGCTCGACGTCCGAAGAGACTTAGTTATTCGGGAAGGACCAACCATCACTTTTAAAATTAAAAATTTTACTGTGGGACTTAAGGTCCAGAAACTGCACGGCGAGTTCGCCTTAATGGATTGATCCGGATTAGTTAACACTGCATGGTGTTCCTGAACGCGCGCTCTTGCATTCCGCCCCCCGTCGGACCCCGGCCGGGAACTGAACCCTCGACACCGTCCTCAGTAGTCGAACGACACGTGCTGCCCCCTTCCGAGGGAATACGAGTCCCCCCCCCAAAAAAAAAAATAATAAATGACCCACCTTTCGCTGTCCCTGGCGTTCCCACTGGCGCAGCGAGCCGGGCGCGTCCCTCTGCGCCTGCTTGTAGGCGAGCACGGCGGCGTGCGAGCACTGGGCGGCCGCCTTGCCCTTCTCCATCTTGATGTCGCCGCGCACCACCAGCACCAGCTTGTACTCGCTGCTGTCGGCGCCGGCGCACTGCGAGTCCGTCGGAACGAGAAGGGCGTTTTCCTTTTTTTGTTTTGCAAATGCAGCCAGCGCTGGAACTTAGCGTGTAGGGTGCCTCGATGCGCGCGCCCCCCTCCGCCGCTCGGAGCGGCGGAAGGCGGCGCGCGCATCGAGGCGCAGCCTAGCGGGCGGAGGCAGCAGTTTTTCTGCAGCACGCGCTGCGATTTCGCGTCAGCGAGTTCCCCGCTCACCTTAAATGCACACTAAAGAGAATTATGCTGACTTTCTTAGTGCATGTTTCCCTTCCACAACACACACACACACACACACACACACAAATAAAGACAGCCATCCTTCTGTGAGAAAGCACTTGGTACACCAGAAAAAAATTCAAATACAAAAGACGTGTGCCGACTCCGAAATTCCCGCACCAGCTGGCTGTGACATGTCTTTGACCTGCTTGTTTTTGGCAATGACATCATGGCCAAAGAGTGAACTTACGAATTCTCAAGAATTATTATTGGATCAATGTGCAGATGTTCTGTTCTTGAAATCTCAGAAGAGCTGTCCCGTACATTTACCGAACATTAAAATGCGCTTTTTCCTTTGTTCTTTTTCTGGATGCGCGAGTGGATGTTGCTTGGGGCGCAGCCTCACTCCAGCCACGCCGTTTGCAGAACCGTAATGTATAGCCGGAACCCGTGGTGTGAGCTAGGACATAAAAAAATAGAAATACAGGGCTTTAAATGCCAGAACCACGATCTGACTATGAGGCACGCCGTAGTGGAGGTCTCCGGAACCATTATGACCAATTAGGGTTCTTTATCGTGCACCTAAATCTAGGTGCACGGGTGCTTTCGCGCTTCGACTCCATCAAAATGCGGCCGCCGCGGCCGAGATTCGACCCCGCGACCTCGTGCTTAGCAGCGCAACACCAAAGCCACTAAGCATGCAACCACGGCGGGTGTGAGGACACGGTCTGACTGTCATGTCGTCCAAATCAACGAGCCGCCCCGCGATCGAGTCTTGCGCACGCGTCAAGCGCAGTTTCACCGACGGGCTAACGTCAATCTACGTGTGGACGGCGACGTCTAAATGACAAATGTGAACTACGACATTGATTTTTTTTTCTCGAAGCACTGGCGAAAGAAATCGTCAAAACATTGTTTCGCAGAACTGATAGGCCGCGTTTATGAAACACATCATATATACAGTGAGGTGTTGCAACAAGGCGACGTTCTACAATGAAGCCGCTGTAGCAAGCACGTATACATACCGAGTGTTTCTACGAAGCCTTTAAGTAACATTTCAAAATGGCTGTTGTGAAATAAAAGAACGGTTATTTCGGAGACATGCCGTCAGCATTGGCGGCCATAGGGTGACGGGTGATACGGGGTAATTGCTAATGAAACACCTATTAAGCAGCCTTTATTTTGTAAATTCCAGTGGGCTCACCGTAAATAGGAAATTGAATCGAGCCCTCAGTACAAGCTGTATCAAGTTTTGGATGTGGAAAAACGCGATTACCCGCAAAAGTAGCACAAAACTGGGAGGCTGAGGCGTGCACGAAGCCGAAACCCTCAAGGTGACGTCAATCCTTAAAGGGGTTGGGACACCAAATTTTGAGGCTATAAAAAGCATGTTGTAGGCTGCTTCCGTATGCAAGGACACCCAGAACGAGGTATTGGACGCTGCAAACATTTCAAAATAATTTTAATTCAGCTCCAAAAAGTCATTAAAAACTCCTTCTCGTGGTCGAGACCCATCGCTAGCGTGGCAGTTATGACGTCACAGAGAAGGAACGAAAATATTGACGTCATAGCACACTAGCACAAAAACGTGACGTATGATGAGTAGCGATGAAATGCCGATTACGGAGCCTGCTGAGTCGAGCGACCGAGCATAGCTTCCACTATGACTGAGCTACAGGCATATAGAAATCCTTTCTTAATGCAAAGAAGGGGTAACGCGTGCAGACACGGGCACAAGAGGAGAGAAGTGGACAACACAAACGCCGCACGGCGCCCGCGAACGGCAAACTGCGTGGAACACTAGCCGGCCGACTCCGAAAGGGACCAGGATATGCGGCGTTCGTGTTGTACGCTTCTCTCCTCGCATAGTAGCATAGTTCGGCAGCTCGGAGCGGCCTCTGGTTCGCTTGGCCTTTCTCAATGTGAGGGCCCGTGCACGTTACCGGCACGGAGACTCGCCGCACGCCGTTTGCCGTTCGCGGGCCCCCGTGCGACGGCGGTTTTGCTCGCGAACGGCGAGATTTCCTTGCCGTAGAGAGGACGGGCCCGGGACCCATTTGTGCGGCCGCCGTACGGCGAAGCGGCCAATCAGCGACCGAGGAGTGGTCACTCTGGCACCGACGGCAGCCTCACCACCTCTGATCGTTCGGCGCCGCCGATATCGTCGCTAGGCCTTTTCCGGTTCACTTCAAAGCTAAAGCATACGGCGCTTCGGAATGAATCACCGACTCTCACAAGCCGCAATATTTTCTTACCGTTGTTGTCGCTCTTCGCAATAATTATAATAATCGCGACATGCATTTCGAATCGCCAGCTGTTTACTTGTGCTGGCAGAGCACGCGTACGCGCGAGCAGACGACGCAGCATCGTTTTACGTCACTATTTTTTGTGGCCCATGTGACCAAGCCATGTTGCGCTTCCTCCTCTGTGACGTCATAGCATCCCCCAGAGCCCAGAAACCGAAACCGAAATCGCTCGGTATAATAATGCTATTATTAAATTATTTATCGGATATATACGAATCCCGCTGTGTGTATCGTGCTCCCTGAAGCATGACGCAACGTTTGAATCAATAAACGCATGAACGAAAATTTTGATGTCTCCACCCCTTTAAGTCAGCGTCGCGAGGCTCGCTCAGGCGATGAATGCATCAAAAGTGAAGCGGCGTAGCTGCCAGAGCACTGCATGCCTGCTACTCGGTGACGTAAGCCTGGATAGTTGCGTCTACGAGCATTCTTGAGTCGCCCAGATTCGGCTTTGCGCGCTCCGTGAGCCTCAATTCGTCCTACCACAGTTCAGCGGGTAATGGCATTTTAAAAAAAAAAAACTAGTTGATATGGCTTGTACAAGAAAAAAAAACTTCCATTTTCCAGTTACAAGCACACTTGCATTAAAAATTAAATGATTTTCGTTAATTAATGACTAATTACTAAATATCACCCATCACCTCATAGTCGCCACTATACTGACTGCATGTCTCCAAAGGAACCGTCGCTTTATTTCAAAACGGCTATTTTGAAGTATTGGCCTCGAGCTCCACCACTGGAAAAGCTGGCGCCACCGTCGGCGTGACGTGCTAGGAGGGATCACGTGGACATAGCGGCCGCGTCGGCTGCTTCGGGCACGCCGAAGCGAGCTGAAAACGAGCTTAAATTGCCTCGTACGCTGCGGTCCTCATTTAGTGACAAAATTTTCCCGCTTCGAGTGTCTCCTTTAGAACGCTTGAAAGCACTACAATAGGTAGTGGCTGCCTTTGAAGGCGCGCAACATGGAAGGCTACTGCTCGGTGCCGCAGGGCCAGACGCGCGTAACGGAGGCCGGTGTCAGCCTTATTCACACGTAGCCGCAGGACAAGCTGCGTGAATCTTGGCTCGCTAAACATAAAACCGGTAAACAGCCATCGGCTACAACTCGGGTATGCAGCAAGCACAGATGCGAGGAAGATTTCTGCTACGGCGCCCGGTCTGCGATGTTCTGAAAACGCGCACTGAGACGCTCGCCCGAGTCCGCTGCCCGACTAATGTCATGACGGTTTGGTCTATGAACTTGTCGATGCTATAGATACTGGCAAGTTCAGTGCAGTGGAAAGGCAGCGGTAAGAAGCACATTTAAAAAAAGCATGGCAGATGGTCATGTTTGTGTTATGAATTAATGCACTGGATTACAAAAAAGGAGCAGCGGGAAATTGCACGCTGAGAACGCCGATAAACATACAGTGCGACGCAACTCGAGAAATAATATTGAAAGGTCAAAGAATTTAGAAGGAAAAAAAGATTGAATCGTCGCGACGGCACATCACAGTCCCTGTAGGCGTCGAAGTCTCTACAATGAAATTATTTTTGAAAAGCTCTGATAGCGCCCACGCAACAATGGTTGCTTGTATACTGTCAAATGCTCATATTCTGCGGCCTAAAGCTCATGGCACGGTGCGAAAACGCGCGTGCGGAGAAAGCGAAACAGTGCGCGGACAAGCGTGCAGACGCGCAGTCGGTCGCTGCGAATCTGCGCGATCGCTGCATTGAGTCGTTCTATTGCGCTCCATTTAGTTATACAAACACTATAAGAACATATTTCACATAGTTCGCTCTCAGCGTTTACCTACCTTTCACGCAAGAAGCCGGTTCGGGAGACTTCATCGCGGCGACCGCGCACAGTGGCGTTCACTGTACGTATTCGGTAAAGCGATAGCGTCTGTAAACGATTGTGTGCTTTCAGTTTGCCCAAAACTATTATTTAGACAGTAAAAAACGTCTCTCATTTCGAAAGTACCTACAGAAATATCCGGGAGAGCTCGCGCGTGCTGTTTTCAGTGAGCGCTGACAGCAAAACCTATGAGGAGCGCGCCGCGTGATCCCTCATACTACGCCAGCGAGGCGCTTCCGATAGATGGCGACTCCGTAACTCCTCGCCGCCAATACGACTTTTAAGATGTTGTGCAAACGCACCAAGTCGTTAGGGCAAGTCCTGATAATTAAGTGAGATATCTAAGCGTTCCGCGTAAAGCGTGTAATTTATTATAAGGTTTTAAAGATGTGCACTGCAACCGATCGCAGCGGCGGCAGTCCTCTGAGGTTTCAGCGGCTACCCTTCAATAGACATAGCCCAACTGACGTCACTTGGGCGAGCTATTTGATTGGCTACCTAGGTCGCGCCATCGATAGTTCTTACAGCTTTGCGCTGAACAAATATTGTTCGTAATACTTGAAATGTTGGTTAATTTGTTTCTATAAAAAAATTTGGAGAAAGAGAATACACAACAATTTATCACTACACATGCACTTCTGGCACACAGCCAGTGTCGTCTGCTTCTGTTACAACGTTTTCCGTGTTGACGCGCCGGCTACTTGCCGGAAGCGCCAAGTCCAGAGCTCGAAAATTGCAAGAAACTTTGCGGGGGGCGCCGTCACGCGGTATACGTAATGTGAACAGCTGCACTTTTTTCGGACAACGAATCAGCTCGCCGTTCGCGGTCACTGCTGGAGCACGTGTGCCGAAGCCGTTCTGGCGCAGCGTCGCACAATTTCAGTCGATTTTTCTGGGTTTGGCGCAGGAATTTGCACTTCTATCAAAATGGTGCAATTGGCGCGGGAGCCCCACCCCTGATACGAGAAAACATATTTCTGTGGCACGGAAACTCAGTGACAAAGCCCTTTTACAGCTGCCGTTTGAGATCTGAGTGGCCGCTAGGCGGCGGTACTGTTTTTGGAGTGTATGACAACGTAGACCGCAACATTTTGAGGAAGGGGAACGCTTAGGCGACGATTGTCGACAGCTTTTGAGAGATATTTACCTAGGAAATACCGCTTGCGTTGAATGGGGAGGGATGAGGAGCGAGGAGAAAGTTGATATCAACAAGGGGCTGAGGCAGGGGTGCCCTTTATCCCCACTGCTGTTTATGATGCACGTGGTGAGGATGGAGAGGGTGCTAAAAGGAAGTAATAGCATGTTTAATCTCTCATACAAACAGGCGGGCACAGTAGTAGAGCAGCAGCTTCCAGGTTTATTTTATGCGGATGACATTGTGTTGCTAGCTAACAAGCAAAGTGATTTGCAATGTCTGGCTAATATCTATGGATAGGAAGGTGAGAATTTAGGTGTGAAATTTAGTGTTACAAAATAAGGTGTTATGGTATTCAATGAAAACAGTGAACAGACAGTGGTGATACAGGGCCAAGAAATACCTCGGATAACAGAATATAAATACCTTGGTATATGGATAAACGAAGGCAATCGATAAATGGAAACACAGGAAAAAACAATAACAAAGGGGAAGAGAAATGCAGCCTTAATGAAGCACAGAGTTCTATGAAGATACAATAGGTACGAGGTGCTCCATGGCATGTGGAAAGGTGCAATGGTTCCAGGACTTACTTTCTGAAATGCGGTTGTTTGCTTTAAATCAGGGGTACAATCAGGACTCGACGGGAACCAAAGGTCAGTGGGTCGCCTCGCACTGGGTGCTCATGGGAAGACTACAAACGAAGCTGTGCAGGGTGATGTAACTGGACTGGTATTGAACTGAGGGAGGTTAACAGTAAAATTGATTATAAAGAATAACTGAGGAATATTTAAGAGAGTAAATGGGCTAGGAGAGTGTTGAGGTATCTGTGCAGGAAAAACATTGATACACAGTGGAGGAAAATAACTAGGAAGCTTAACAGTAAATATGCGGCCTGCAGGGTGAGCACACAGCAACAAAGAATGTCAAGTGGAAAGTCAGAGGGGCTGAAATAATCTCATGGGTGGCAGCAATGGAAAAGAAACCTGCCATGAGTAACTACTTAAGACGAAAAAACGAAATCCGGAAAGAAACAATTTATGATAACTCAAAGGGAAGCTCAATACTTATCGAAGCGAGATCAGGATGCCTTAGAACACGCACTTATAAAGCGAGAGATAAGAAGGAAGAAGAAGCATGTGCTTGCAGCGGTAAAGCTAGGGAAACTATGGAGCACATTTTCTTAGAATGTGAAGACATCTGCCCAGCGGTCGATTTAGGCATCACTGGCCTCCTTGAAGCACTTGGGTTCAGCGAGAGAAGGGAAAAGTAAACATGTCTACAATAGAGATTAGTGAGAGGCGATTGGAAGACTGGTGGAAGAAAAGTAAGGAAACAACAAATAACGGAGACGTACAAAAGCAAAGTTCACAATAGGGGGTCAGAAAATTTGGTCGTGGGAGTCCATCATGGTTTTTTCTTCTTCTCTTTAACCTAGGTAGGATTAGGCAGTATAATAGCAAGAGTTTGGTGGTGCAACCCACCACTACATTCCAAAGGAGACGCTCACATACATACATACATACATACATACATACATACATACATACATACATACATACATACATACATACATACATACATACATACACACATACACACACACACACATCCAGCCATCCATCACCCACCTACCCACCTACCCATCCATCCATATCCATCCATATCCATCCATCCATCCACCCACCCACCCACCCATCGAGCACAGAACGAGCCCACAAAAAATCCCTACCAATTAGAGGCTAACAGCTGCTCTGTAAAACACCTGCAATACTTCGGTTTATAAACACACAGCATGTACTGTTTCATATTTGTACTGTCCCTGCTTATGCGAACGGAAATTTAGCTGACAGCCTGTCCTGCTCATGAAGGAAGGTGGAAGGGGTAATGAAAAGGAACGGAGAACAGGGTGAGTGCTAACTTCCAACTGATGGTTTATTTCCTGACACAGAAGGCTACTTATACACTCAGCAAACCATGTGACATAAGAAGAAAACAGCACAAAATCAAGCAACACAAAAAGTAACCATGTGAAAAAAAAAAAAAACATTCAGACAGACTGTGGCGGCAGTCCAAGATACGCCAATTCATTGCTGATAACGACAATGAAGGTGAGCTTACACATGCATGGCCAAGACCTATGATAACTTTTGCTTCAATGATTTCTGTTGTAAGCCAATTATGACTACGACCTAGAATGATGCATTCTTCTAAAAAAAGTTTGCAACCACATGTTTTGCAGTGCTGCGCAAGAAACCCCCCAGCTGTAATGCAATTCTTAGTATTGTAACTATATTCGCGCAGCTTATCATTCAGACATCAGCCAGTTTGACCGACGTAATTTTCTCCGCACTTGAGTGGAAAACAATAAACCACACAATGTGTGCAATTAACAAACTTTTTTTATGATTCTTATCACAGCTAAGAGAAGCCTCCTTATTCAGATTAGGGAGCTTGCAAATCTTCATAAGCTTCTTAGGGGCAGAAAACGTCACACAAATATTTACTCGCTTGGCAATAACCCTGTTCTCCGTTCCTTTTCATTACCCTTTCCACCTTCTTTTTTTCTCATTCTGAGCTGTGCTACAAGCTTAAAAAGCCATGACATACCAGCTCGCCCAAACTGCTATGCTTCTGTCTTGCTCATTTCTGACGTGTTCTTTAGATTGGAAACTCCTATCTAAATATAAGGGAATGGATAAATCGTTTTCCATGGCAACCACTAGACATATTTTGGTGAGGTTCATTGCAATAAAACAAAGTTTGCAAAAAAAAAGTCTACGGTCTATAAAAAAAAGTAACTATGGCAAGTGGATTTTCAATTTATGGCATGTATATTTTTTATAAAAAGCTCTTGAAGATTTCGAAACTGCAGAAAGCTGAAGTATCAAGTTTACAAATCTAACCGAACACTGTAAAACGATATTACAATTCTGGAAACTCCATCTAGTAATATACGCAAAGTGGAAAAAGAAACTGGTATATTAATTCATTTGCACGATTCTACTATGCACCCGATTTTAACGCGCAGTTACCCAAATATCTGAAAAAATAACTTAGTGTCAATTCTACCATGCATATCAAGTAACGCAACCCGAGTTGACGCGTACAGTTGTAGAAACAATTTTATGGAACATACAAAGGCACACAGACATGCACACAGCTGAATCTTGGCAGCTAGATGCTCTCGAAGTCTGACGACACCACTTTTTCGCTGCCTACCGACCACACAAAATCATCTTCAGTTCCATCTAATGTACTACAGAGATGCCACACGTACAGCAAAATGCAAAATGGTGATCGCAAATCAAGGCAGAAAAGAAATAACGTCCGTTCGATGGCGGTGTGGCTGGCTACCTTGCATGAAGCTTTTTGCTTTAGTAAGAATCGGCTTTGTTTTTGAATTTGAGTACAATTAGTAAAGACTGTAACGGGCAAACAAATTTGAATGCACTTATCCAAGAAAGGTGCGCTTCAGAATAATGTAAATGTGGTATACACTGGTCTGAAATATACCTCGTATCTGTGAGTAGGACTTGTGCTAAACTCTCGTAAGCATTGTAACACTTTCTTGTAAGTTTCAAATTGATGTATCACATTTGAACGCTAGAGAGGCTCTAACAGGCGCAATTTACAGAACAGTGATATGCTGTGTGTCCAGAGTTACGGATTCGTAAAATTTGTGCTGCCATTTTCGTTTTCTCAACACCAATTTTTGACAACTTGAGCAAATATATGTATATATATATCTGATGTACCAGCTAAGTATTAGTTCTGGTTCCTACAGATGCTAGAAATTAACTTTCTCGCTCAAGTGGAACACATTTTAATCAGATCGGTCCATCGATTGTGTAATGAAGGCACTTCTGCCTTGTGCATACTATATCTTAACTGGGAAACTGAAGTTGGCCTCAAGCTAAATAAGCTACATCTCAAGAGCTCTGTGTGTATTCCATCAATAATGTGGGCTAGCGTCAAGAGGAGACACACTCAATGGCGGCTTTCTGTGGTTTCTTGTTTGCCCCGATCATGAACTCCTTGACCAACCAGCTTCAAGTTATGCACGCTAACAACTGGCATTCTGTGTTGACCACCACTGCACCAGGCATGCATAGTAGAGTGCCGTCTCTGCCTTCTGCTCTAATCTAATTAATGACCTGTCCACCAATATTTCTTGAAACATCAGAATACTTGAAGACGATTCCGTTCAGTATCGCTCAATTAAAAGCATCCATGAGTGGCTAGTGTCGCTAAACTCGGGGAAGACATGTCTTGTTTTGTTTCACCACCGACACTGCTACCCAAGACCTAAATTCATCCTTTGTAATTTCGAAATTTTATCTGTTACTGATCTAGGCAGTTGTGTAATGAAGGCACTTCTGCCTTGTGCATACTATATCTTAACTGGGAAACTGAAGTTGGCCTCAAGCTAAATAAGCTACATCTCAAGAGCTCTGTGTGTATTCCATCAATAATGTGGGCTAGCGTCAAGAGGAGACACACTCGATGGCGGCTTTCTGTGGTTTCTTGTTTGCCCCGATCATGAACTCCTTGACCAACCAGCTTCATGGGCATGGGCAGGACATGTAATGAGGAGGGAAGATAACCGATGGTCATTAAGGGTTACGGACTGGATCCCAAGGGAAGGGAAGCGTAGCAGGGGGCGGCAAAAAGTTAGGTGGGCGGATGAGATTAAGAAGTTTGCAGGGACGGCATGGCCACAATTAGTACATGACCGGGGTTGTTGGAGAAGTATGGGAGAGGCCTTTGCCCTGCAGTGGGCGTAACCAGGCTGATGATGATGATGATCTAGGCAGTTAGGGACTTAATTGTATTGCTTTCCATCTTTATCCCACCCTTTAACCAATATTGCCAACAATAACTGTGCCCTTGAGTGTACCGGTACGATCTCGAACGTGTGAGGTTGGTCTTCACCGAAAGGATCAGGAGACAGTGATGAAGGCGACCATCATGATTATGAAAAAAAAATATAGCACGAATGTATTCACTTCTTTGGTACGTGGTTGTGACTGTATCCAAGTTTCTAGTGGTTTTGCCTAACATGGGCGCTAGGATGGCCTTAAATAACTCCTCACGGTCCTGTTGTAGTCGATGTCTCCTAGGGAAACTTGTGGAAGTGTCAGTGCCTTTGTCAGGTTGTGAAGTTGACGACGTCTTCCCCTTCGTATCTTCTCCTTTCGGTCTCCCCTTTGTGTCTGCTCAGGGCAAAGAGGGGCAACACTTTTTTCGGGGATGAGGGAAATTATCTCGACATGGGAAAGCACGCTGGAATGTTTCCCACACTTGATAGGTCGAAGTCCAGGCCAATCATAACAGTGCCGTATATCTTCACCGTAACACGTCTATAACTCCTCTTCATGTAAAATTATTATTATTAGCTTACCAAATGCTATTCAGACAGACCCGCCGTGGTTGCTCAGTGGCTATGGTGTTGGGCTGCTGAGCACGTGGTCGCAGGATCAAATTTCGGCCACGGCTGTCGCATTCCGATGGGGGTGAAATGCGAAAACACCCGTGTACTTAGATTTAGGTGCACATTAAAGAATCTCAGGCAGTTGAAATTTCCGGAGTCCTCCACTACAGCGTGCCTCATCATCAGAAAGTGGTTTTGGCATGTAAAACACCATAATTATTGAGACCGAAATTTTAAAACACATGCACCACTTGGAACCCTGGCCAATCTAACCTCGTCAAAACGTTAGCTCATCACCTCTGACTGTACTCATACCACAGCAGCATCACCGAACTCAAGTCCCATACCCACCTGTAGCCCTCGTACTTCGTCGCAAAGCCTTTGTTTGGGATCTTTGTTTAATAAGAAACAAAGTTGGAAATTGTTTTACAGCAATTATCATAAATATTATTGTGCATCGCCTCATGCCCAGTTATCACCCCAGCTGACCTAATAGCAACTAATAGCAACCGACGAATAGCAGCCCATGCGTGCACAATAGTAAATGATAAGCTTATTTAGGATTGTCTTGCTCGAGTTGCTTGCAGAATGGGTCGCTTCCAGTCACTTGTCGGGCTCTATTTTTTTTTTCCTATCTCTATTGGAGGGGGCTGTAATGACATGGGTATAAAATGGGGTGGGGGGAAGGCGTACTGGGAGACTGACTGACATGGGTTTGCATTTGCTTCACAACTCACGAGGGGGCGACTGGTCAGGTCAAGCTCTACGAGCTAAACATGCCACACGATTAGGTGAGTAACACAGTCTGAATGACCCAAACGGCTTGCACACCTTTCTATGAATTCAATTTGGCTTCCCACCTGGGCTCCATGTTCAGTATATTACGCAGATTTCATCATCATCATCATCATCATCATCTTTCAAGTCAACTGCAGGATGAAGGCCTCTCCCTGCAATCTCCAATTACCACTGTCTTGTGCTAGCCGATTCCAACTTGTGCCAGCAAATTTCCCAATTTCATCCCCCCACCTAGTTTTCTGCCATCCTCGACTGTGCTCCCCATAGAGTTTCTCACTATAATACCTAGAGGGTAATCTGGCGCCATTGTCTATGGCAGTTACTTAAGGGGGCACCGTGCCGTCATGGGAATGACGGTGTATGTGCCTGCGAGGCTCGTGTTGGCTGGTGTTGTAAGAGGCTTCATCTAAAACGTGGATATGGCTACACAAATAACGCGTTCTCAAAGTAAAATCTTCATAAAATGTTTCCGTTCACGCATATTACATCTTTACTCACCCACAATGCATGACCAAGCGAAGAAAAGCAATAACAGACGACCAACTGTTTCAAAGCGAGCGCGAACCTCGTCGTCTGTCTTCCAACTTTAGCGGCCCGCTGATACTTTTTACGTAACATGCAGTCATACACACAATAACAAGTTCTCATAGTTAAACAAAACATGTTTTTGCGTAATAATAAAGCTAAAACAGCTTTTTAAGTGCTGTTTTAGTAGAAAATGAACCATTGTGGCAGACGGAACGGTACTTGCCAAGCGCGTCTTCAAGGTGTCCTGTCTCTACGAGAACGATGCCAATCCGAATCCACAATATACTGGCATTCCCATGCATACCACAGCGCAGCAGCACCAGATTTCCCTCTAGGTAATGTAGTGAGAAACTCTATGGTGCTCCCCTTACGTTAGTGCTCATTCTGTAAGTCTAGTGGCCCACCATTTCTCTACTCCACGCATTACATGGCAATGTCAACTAGAAGGTCGGCTATCCCCGTTTGCTCTCTGATCCACACCGCTCTCTTCTTACCTCTTAAGGCTAAACCCCATGAGCGCGATTTTGTGCGCGACAGCGACGGATCGGGCCGTTGCGCGAACAGATCGCTCGGTCTTGTCACGCGATTGCTCGGTTCTGAAAATCTAGAATTCGTCGCTCGTAGCCCGGAACTGCTATGAGCGACTAGCCAATAGCGTGAAGCCGGAACTGGATGTACATCTTCCGATTGTCGCACGGAATGAGCAAACGATTGAATTCTTATACGTGCAAGGATAAGAACCTACTGTAAGACTTTCAGGAATATTTTATGCTGCTTTTTACAGTAAAACACATCAACTTAAGTCAGCGAAGCATGCATCACGCTAGCTTCGGCGCCTATATTGCTACCCTCATACCGGCAACACTGGAGAGACGAGCGAACGCGACAGCCATCTCCATCGCGTCGCTTGACGCTTGCAAGATCGCTTGCATGGGGTTTGTACTTTAACGGGGTACCCTAACATTTTTCGTTCCATGACTCTCTGCATGGTCCTTAACTTCTTTTCGAGCTTCTTTGTTAACCTACATGCTTCTGCCCCGTATATTAGCACCGGTAGAATGCAATGATTGTAAACTTTTCTATGTCAATGACAGTGGTAAGCTCCCAGTCAGGATTCGGTAATGCCCGCCGTATACACTTCAACCCGTTTTTATTCTTCTGGAAATTTTCTTCTCAAGATGAGGGTCCTCTGTTAGTCTGACTGGCGATCCTGAATTCTTTTTCCCTTGCCAGGCTATTGCATATTATTTTCGTCTTCTGCATATTAACCCCACTCTTACGCTTTCTTAGCTAAGGTCTCAAATCATTTGTTGTAATTCGTCCCCGGTGCTAGACAGATTTAGCGTGGTTTTAATGCTTACAGATCCCGGCACCGCTCCGCCTGAGCTTTGTGTTCTGAACATTACACAGATTTAGTGTGCCTTTAAAGCTCACAGATACCGCTATCACTCCGCCTGAGTACTGTGTCCAGTACGCTACACATATTTAACATGGCTTTAATGCTTACAGATACTGTTACCACTCCGGCCACCTGCCAGCATTCATGCATCCGCGCCGTGCATGCAGGTAGCACCAACGCTGACTAGCAGGATCGGCATAAATTTTCTCCATTCGCGGAGCGGATTGGCTACCAATCAATCAGGTTTATACAGCAAAAAAGTTCAGAAATTGGCAGCCACTTAATGCTAATCGTAAGAAGGGCCAGCAATACCTCAGACACAAAGTCAGCCGAAAGTGCAAGGGCAGTTACACATGCTGATGAACTCTGCTGCGCGGAAAGGCACCATTAGCTGCGCAACAAAAACGCACGTGTCTCTATTTAAAAATGCTGAACACAGAGCACGCACGACGACAGACAGATGTCAGGCCCAGTTGTGGTTATTTAGTGTCAGGGACACAACGGTGATTGGCAATGTTATGCTACAACGGTCTACTAAGTACACGTGGAGGCACAAAAGCGCAAAAGCGCGCCAGCACCCACCTCGCCGGTGTCCCGTATCGTCACCCCGCTAGAGCAGCCCAAGAGCTTCGACAGGCCGCTGCGGAGTCCGAACCTCGCTCCCAGCAACCAACCCAGGGTGAGGCCTGAACCCAGGCCTAGTAGAAGTGACATGCTATTTGCCATCAAAGCTGAGCCTAAGGATTGCATGCCGTCCCTAGAAATTGTTACCACAGCCTACTTTGCCGCAACTATGCCAATGCCGTGAGCTGCAACTTGGGCGCCGCCATATTGCTAACTCCATTGTTGCCAGCGTCATTCCAGAGTAGGCTAAAACGCCGCAAATACATAAGGGTGGCTGATTACCACTTCTTTCGTACCTCACATAATATGAACAAATATAAGACGTATCACGCATGATAAAAATATCTCGTAGAGTTACATCTAAACTAGTAATTGATGCATACAGCTTCTAGTGAAATTTTTGTATGCGGGCCGGCCGTTACAGCTTACCACCATCGACTTTGCCCTTGGTTGGTCGTTTTTTCATAGCATAAACTAAATAACAAGAAATTTAGATAGTAGTATTACATAAATTATTACACATTGAACACTTTTTGTGAAAACCACATGCGTCGTCTGCTTACGCAGACGACTTAAGTGGTAGGCACCCAAATCATTTAACGGGCGCATGCATCCTTAATTGGGTTTATACAATTAAAGAAGTTGAGGATTGGCAGCCACTTCAAACCTGATATCACAGGCTTGTTTTAACTTAGGACTGGCCAGCAGTACATCTGATAAAAACTAAGTGAAATTGCAACGATAGTCACTATTTAGCTACGCCCATTACTACGCCACAAAAACGCACTTGTCTCTCTTAAAAGATGCTGACACATACGAATTTCATTTTAACACTCGGTATGTATGCTCGCCCTAAAAACCTTTCGTTTATTTGCGTTCGTCTAAATTCTTCGTTGCCGTGCTTTTCGTGGTCCGTATATAGGCGGCGCTGTAGACATCACAACAGC
Source organism: Dermacentor variabilis (assembly GCF_050947875.1). Lineage (NCBI taxonomy): Eukaryota > Metazoa > Arthropoda > Arachnida > Ixodida > Ixodidae > Dermacentor > Dermacentor variabilis. The sequence continues at coordinate 65,178,761 of NC_134573.1, forward strand.
AAAATGAAACTTCCTTTGCTGCGCGATAATTCTTTTTATTTAATTCCTGGCGTCGATACAAGTGCAATATAAAATCTACCACGGCGACGTGTGCATAGACCATTGAGTCAACAGTAATGCGTACAGCATACTGACATTTATCATAAAATTGTACAATGCGAAGCTTCAGGGCGTGATAAATGGTGTCATGACTACCCAGTATGCAAATTCTTCAGCGGTCGCGCGCTCTTTGTTTTACTTGTCATTGGTGCTATCAATACTGTTATTGTTTTTCGTACCTCGCAGTAGGAGGAAGTATACGTGTTGGTACGGGGGAAAGGCTGGCCTAATGTGATACGATATACTGGATTCGCGCTTTAAATACCTACAGCGAAAGAACCAAGCACACAAGCATTCTATTTCTATGTTCTTTGGCCCGCCGCAACCCCAGTTGGAATGTGAACTCTAATTTCCCTCCGAGACACACGAGTGCCAAACCTCACTCTCCCGTCACAATTATTTGTTGATAGTAAACACAGCATGGTGCTATGGCTGGTCTGCCCATTCAGCAAGGAAGAGCGGCGCTGTGCGGCTGCCGTGTTTTGCTCCATATTTCACGTAACGGCAAAGCGGCGGCACGCTTCCTGGGCCGTCGAACTGGCTCGCAAGAGCGCGGCTGGCGCGGCGACGACACAGGAATGCGCATTCCTGCGCCCGCCGAGTCTCGACCAATGGGCGTCGTCGGCTCCTCCCACGTGACTCGCGGCATACCACGCGTGCTTCTGCAGTCGTCGGAATGCGTGCTGCTGTTTTTGTCTAAACTTCGGCGCGGCGGCAGCGGATAGAGGTTGCCGCACATAGGCGATCCGGAGGAGGAATCTCCTATGCTTCGCAGCGTGGACGAAGCGACGTGAGTGAAACGAAAAAGACTGTCACCGCACGTTGTAAATCTGCGTCACAAGTTGCGCGCTGACCGCCTCTGCGCGACCGTGGCCAGGCCCCGTCCGCGCGGGTGTAGCTCTGCCGGCATTCCTGCGGTGACGAGCGGTGGTGCGCCAACGCGCATCGCTCCCCGTTGATCAGCTGACAGCCCGAGAGAACACTGTGCTGCGGACTTTCTCGCCTGTCTCGTGGTTTCGCTTGCTGTCCACGCTGGATAAGAACTGTATTCGCGCTTAGCACCGAGCTACAGCTGGATCTCCTCTGCAGCGCCGTGTGCGCGCTCCATCAACCGTTCATGCCTGTCCCAAAAATGTAGGTACACGTTGTGTGTGCTTCTTCTTTTTTTTTTCTTTCTTTCTTTTCAGATTGTGCTATCGATTGCTGCATGCTGCTAGTCAGTGCTCTCCTTGCGCTCACTCTCGTGCAGCCGTTCAACATTATTTCTACTTGCTCTGTCTTTTCTTTTTTTAACTACTGCGGAATGCGCGGAGACACAAAAGTAGACTACACACAGCCATATCACCGACACAAATGCGATCGAGCTAGGTGTGACATCGATATAACATACTACTCAGGCTAATTCTATGGTTTCTAGTTTTTCTGACTTTTTCCAAGTGTCGAGGCTCTTGCACATGTATAGTAGAAGTATGCTACCAATTTTTTAGATAATTTTAGATAACGACTGAAACAAACATTGTTAGGTTTTCACTTTCCCGTAATTGTATCTGTCGTAAAATTTGTCACTAGCCATCATCACGATTATAATGTGAAAGGAATTCGTGATATATTCATTTAATGATCTGCATGCAAAGGCATGTAACACACCTGCGCTTCTGATGTAGCTTGCAGAAGTGATTAATGCATGGGCATGAGCTGATATAGGGAAAAACCCTTCTTTCATGAAAGAAAGAAGAAAAATAAATAAATAAATACTAAAGCTAAGAAGGCGCACTTCTGGCATTGCTTGGATCTTTCCTTTTAAAATAGGGAGATCATGGTATCGGGATATGTTGAGTTGAAACTGAAGCATTCATTTAATGTTTGTTGAATAAATGAGATGAGCTGTCTATTTGCTGGTATAAACTCAATAGCTCCTTTTTTTTTTCGTATTGTTTTTTGTGTGCCTTAGAGCTTTCTTCAGTGACTTGAAGTGCTGTTTTTAAAGCGTTTTTCTTCTTAAGAGCGGCTTGTGGCCAGTCGGGTAGCATGGTGATCTTATTCTATACCTGCATGGCCTCTTGGCTCTGTGCTTGCCCCTTGCACTGCTGGTTGACGACACTGTTTTAATAACACTGCCGCATTCTAGTCCTGTATGCTTCTTCACTGCTCTTCAGCTTGAAACGGTGCTTCTCGATGATGAGCACCAGTTAGCATCATTGAGCTTCTTTACGCTACCTGTGGTCAGCTACCTGCAAATTGACTGGCACTGTTTTTTCACCCTTCTTTTAGGCATGTTAGTGCTGAGTACTGATTCGCTGTTTTGCAACCATTCTGAATTTTCACACTCATTATGGTAACTGGCATTCAGAAGCATGCTCCTTGGGTGTTGTTGCCTTTGAGCTTTGATGTTTTAACTCTACTTTCGCTCAGCGACCTACTCTTCCAACGTCACCGCTCCTTCTCTGGGCTTCCACTCCTGCTGCACCTACTCGTAGACCATTATCTTGGGTACCTTCTTTCAGTCAATCATTTTGTTGCTGCTACTAGGTAACAAACTGGCTCCTGAAGTCTGCGGCATTGCTCTTTGACATGTCCTCAGTGTACTTTTGCCCAAAGATAGGCTCTATTTGTCTCGGTGACAGCACGCTCATTTTGTTTTCACCAGGTTTGACACTGTTGAAATTACTTCTGCGGTCACTAAACACTTAGGTATCTGCCTTTCATGCTTCATCATTTTATTTCCTGCAGCTACATGCTTTGGCACAACTTGTTCTGTCTGGCCTCACTAAGTTTTCATTGAGACAGTAGTCTTTCCATTCCAGTATGAATTTGTCCTCTGTGTGTTCCTAGGCTGCATCAACACTGTCATTTGTTTCGGCCATCTGCTTGAACATGAAGCAGCCTAACAGTTGACTTTTCCATAAGCCTTGTGGATATCGCTATGGATCTTGGCTTTCTTCAATTTTCTTCTCTCTGTTGGACACAAACGTTGATGTCTGCATCCTCAGCGTTGCCGACTTCTTTGATACGACTTCTTCGTTCATCTTTGAAATAGGCAGTTGCAGGTTGTTTACTATTTTTTGAAGCTTACACACCTCGGATCCCTGGTGGGCTGCCGCCATTGTGAGCATGATGATAATGACGTGACGACTGTGCACCTACACTTTCTTCTCTATTCATTTGCTCCTAAGAGGCCAGATACTTACGACCATTCGCTTCAAAATCACACAACATGAAACACAATGGATCTCAACAAAACATGCACGGTGGACTAAGGCAGTGAACGTGCCCCGCACCCACCACAGAGAAGTGCGACACCGTGCTCTTCTCTGTGGTACTGACCGTACTGACCAGTACTGACCGCAGCCCTTAACCCTTCAGATGCCACATGTCTGAACATCTGAGCAAGACAGCTTCATACCTGCCAACTCCCAAATTTTTTTAAAAGTTCATGATTTTGGGTTCATTCTATAATTTTGCTGATGTTTCATCAAGTTTCTTTAAAAATAAATATTTTACAAAAACGTTATCAAGCTATTGAAAGATGCAGCACAACATTGCAAATAGTGCAACAATTAAAAATGAAATTGTGATGGTACCAGCACTGTTCTATTGCGGCAGCGTAAGATGTCATATATATCGCAATTATTTGAGATACGGCGTCAGATTGCTGAGGTTGCGCATGATCACAGTGATAATGGATATTTACTACTGCGGACAAGACCTGAATGGAGTTTTGCTCATCAGTCTCTGACCATACTGTCTTCTCATTGTGAAAGTACACCAGAGGGGTATATGTTATAAGCAAGTTTATTCAGAAAGCTTCACGAACCAGATAAAATTGTCAGCAAAGTCGCTGGAAAAGTAACTGTACTCTAAGAACAATGTGGTGCTTATCACTCTCTGCTATTGCAAGTTTGCTTGCGTGCTGCGTTAGAAAGGTAAATTATTATTTGACGTTAAGTATCCCACAAACATGGCAAGGGCAGGGCTAACATAAAGAATACACATGCTATGTCCTCCCCTAATATCATGTTCAAGGGGCTTTTTACAAATTTTGTCTTGGTGTACACGTTGTTATACATCTCTATTTGTTCATAAAGATTGATTTTAGCTTTAACAGGTTGATATGATCTCTATTTGTTAAAAAAAAAATTGAGAAAATATCATTGCTCGAATCTCTTTAGCTTCTTAAACAAATCGAGTAGTCCCGGTAAAGTGGGTTAAACACATGCTTACCACTTGTGTCCCAGTGTTAAACCTAGCACCTGCAAACACAAGGTGTGGCTTTTCCTCACGACGATGGTTGTTTTGCCACACAAGACACCACAACAAACAACTCGCCCACTGTTGAGAGCTTATACAGTAACTGTGAATGTTGCTATAGCAGAGTGGGACTGACAACCAATTTTCATGCTACCTGCTTTACTTAATGCAATGGAAAGCTTACTGGTTGGAGTGTCTATTCATGAAGTGGTAATGCAAAAATACCATGGAACATTTTTTATCAAAATTTTTCTATCTGCAGTGAGGATGTAGTCATCCACTGTAAGCATGCTGAAACTGGTGATAGGTGAGCACGATAGCAATTATATGCCAGCATTAATGGGAGGCAGACAAGTGCGGCTGTAACTGTGAGGAAGCATTATTTTGTTTATCAAATCAATGTTCCTGCGATTCATGTTTTCCAAAGTGTTAAAGTATTTCTGCAATAATAGATGCATGTTTTCGTGGTTTCCTTCATGTCCAACTGCTTTGGTATCTAATTAGTCAAAATGAAACCAATCGGATCGAAAACGAAATAACGCTTTCACATATGATACCCAGTTCAGTGTGTTGCAGTAGCCATGCATGCGCTTTTGATTTCCAATGCATAAAATAAAGCGTGATTGTATAATAACATAGCAGCTGCAATATTAAGCAACAATTTTGTTGTGCTTACTTAATACAGCTTGCGTACAGCTGACTTACGTACAGTAATCTTATAGACTACATCCAAAATACCGATACATCAACGCTAGGCCTCACAACTTACTGGTTCTTGAGACATTCTTTGCCAATTTAAAATTATAATTCCTACTTAAATCACGAACAGCGTGCTGAATTCTATCATTATAAATCATAGTCCTTTAATTTCCATCAACATTTCGTAGCACATTCTGGTCAGTTGTCAGTCCTTTTAAGCTAAAATGTATAGTTTAGATATTTTCATTTACTTTCCGATAGATTATAGGCCACTTATGTACACCTGAACCTCTTTTAGGACATGGTTCTCCATATTTCATTGTTCCTTCATAGTTCTCGTAAAAGACGCTTTTTGGCGTATCTCTGTTTGATAGATTTCTTAGGTACTTTGTGATGGCTGTTAACTCACGGCCTGAAATATGGCATGGCTGTCCGTAACACAACAGGCTTTAGTATGATTATTATTCGTTTTTCTTAGAGCTTGCAATAGCTAGTATGCTTACATGTTATGTTTTCGAAAAGAATTGCTGTGGCATGCTTTGTGATAAAAACAATTACTTGAAGTTCTTGCCATAAAAGCACTGAAATAAAAATTATTAAGTTGGGTATCGGAGTGGGCTAGACACTTAAAAAAGTTTGCACCCTTTGTGGCATATCTTGTCCCACAATAATAATCATCATCTGTCTTGCTTGCATTTCCTTTCTTTACTGCTGCGAGCCTGGTACTTCCAGGTCACAAGCGCGGCATGCACATTATCAGCGTGATGTGGCATTCTCAACAGGAAAGTAGCGAGCGCAGATTTTTCAAGAAAGGAAATGCAAACGAGGCAGATGACAATTATTGTTGTGAGACAAGGTAAGCCCCAAAGGGTACAAACTTCTTTGAGTGTAGTTGCTTTCCAATGTATGGGAAAGCACGACATGAGGCAATCTGTTTATTGATTGTCCTTTGTCTTGTGTCATGTTTGCCTCGTGAATGCGTACACATTAAAGAAGCGCTTAGAGTAGTCACACATGTCCCACACACACACACATTAACAAATCATAGCGTCACAACTGCACACTTTGTTCCTTAGCTTATCATTTCAGCAATGACCATTTGCCACCAGAGAAACTAACACGCACTTTGATGCAGCAGCATTTAGAGCATGCTGACTGAAGCTCTGCACTTGGAAAGGTGGCATGTCCCGGTACAGGAGCCGCAGTACTAAAACACTGACCTCACTGTCAGTTTTTTTTTGGCTCACATAAACAGTGCAGCACATGTAAGCAGCAATATTTTCCCATGTTGTACATTTTGTTAAGTCATCTGCAAGCATGCGCACATAGATATAGTACATATATAGAGTGTTTACTTTAGCTGCACCTAATATTTAAAAATTTGCATGTTTCAAATGGCACAGTTCTAACCGTTGAACTAAATTACTCGTTGGGGCAGCCGTTACTTCTACAAGAAATAAAAGTGTTTAAGTTGAATAATTAACATGATTATGTTAATTAACTTTCATATTAATTACTTTACGACATACATTTCAATCTACAAATTGTAGCCAGTGGGTTTGCACCGCATACAGATTTGGAATGAATTCTGAGGATGGCACTAGTTTCGAGATATGCACCAACACACTTGCAGTAAATATGCACTGTTGTTCTACTTAGTTTATAAGAAAATGCTGTTTCATGCACTGGAGCACAAACGTAACTGGAACACCAATTCATTTCATTGTTCACTTTGAAAATATCTCAAAACTGGTGTAGTCCTGACAATTCTCTCCAGATGGATATGCCTTGGGAGCTCATCAGCTACACTTCATAGATTGAAATATGTGCCGTAAGGTATTTAATCAAAAAGGTAGTTAGCATAACTATGGTAATTATTGAATTAAGTATTTTGATTTCTCATACAAGTAATGGCTGATTAAAAATCGAGTAATTTAGCTCAAGGGGTTAAAATTATGCTATCTGCCACAGGAAATTTTTAAAAATGTGATGCAGCTATAAAAAAAGAACAGCTGGTATACTATCCATCTAAATTATAATAGAGGGAAGTGAAACATGATTAAGTGTTTAGTTGCATTTCGAGGCTTACGTGCATTCATAATCGGTGCTGAATTCAGGATAGAAGAAGTCGGCTAGAGTGACTGCACATTTCATTTTTATGGAATTAGGTGTGACAGGCACTCTGATCATATTTTTTCTGTCTTTCACTGTTTGCATGCCGATGCCACATGCACGCGTACAAGAATGAATGCATACACACATACGCATGTGGACGTATTTCTTTCAGTGAATACTTGTAAGTAGATGAGAACTTTTGGAATTGAACTTGAAAAGCTTGGAGTAAACAGTGCACAAGATACATGAAGGTATAAAAATTTGCAGAAACAGTAAACATATGCTGTAGATGTCTGCAACAATACAAAGTTTGTCACACACAGTAATGTGGTGATCACACAAGCCTCAGTGCAGCCTATGTGTGCACACAAAGAGGTCTTGAGTCATCTTTTTCTTGCAAACATATCATTTGCACTTTTTGAAATATACAGTCATGATATTAATGACATCCTGCGACCAGACAACTCAGAAATCTTCAAGATACGCCCATAACTATAATTATATTTCTATCCCAAGAAAAGCCTGTCAAGGAAAATTTCACATACAGTAAATGAACTGCTTCCTTCTTTTTATTTTTCTCGTGGGCCTTTTCTTTAATGTTTAAAAATAATTCATCGCACTGAGGCAACAAAAGGAAATGCCAACCTACCCATGCATCTGTCACGACTCAGACACAAAGTAATGTGCTTGAAATGTTTGTTTACTCACCGACGATTTTTCATACCGGTTCATATCGCAGCTGCCACTACTCTGGTACCACAACATTTTCTTCACGGTTTTTAACGTAGGGAGGCAGGGGTAGCTGTTGCTGCATGCCAGACCTAGCATGACATGCACGAAAGAAATGTCACGAATATTTATTGAGAAAAATGGAATGTACGTACATCTCAGCATGCTTTTCTGTAGGTCCACCCAGATAACAAATGCAGTCTGATGTGCATCATTAATGTATGCTTTAAATGGTGTTCAGTGCAAATTTTTATGCCTGAGGTGACTTCACCCAACCACTTCCTTCTTCGGTGTTCCATTTGCTGCATATGCTAAAGCACAAGTTGCATGGTGGACCCGCAATTGGCTTAAATGTACACTAAAAAGAAAGATAATTTGAGCTATATAAGCAATTTGCCCTCCAGCAATACTGAAAAAGTCATTCTTACCGTGAGATGGTCCTTGAAAAGCCACACAAGGGGCAAAAGCCGGAAGACCTGTGACAACGCTGCCTTGAAAATCCACACCAGCACAGCGCGATGTCATAGATTTTGATGACGTTTGCTCAGGCCTGGTCAATTTTTTATTTGTAATGATTGACTGCATTATTTCTCAAATAACCAAGAACAAGCTTAACCAGATTCGATAACTTTTCCTTAGCCACAACCATTCAAATGTGATAAAATACATTGAAATTTGTGACGCATGAAATTCAGAAAATTCAACCTTGACCTTAATGTTCTGTTACAGCAATCATCTTGTTACAGCAGGATTCACAAACAGAATTTTGAGAGTACACATTATCATTCTAAACTGGTTTACTGTTTCACTTTAATGTCCCTTTAAATTTTCAGTGCTAGTTACATGTGTTGAGCGATCATGAGGGCTGTAATTGTTGGTCCAGCGTTTAGTAGCAACTCAACTGCTATTGGCCTCGAGCTCCACCACTGGAAAAGCTGGCGTCACCGTCGGCGTGACGTGCTAGGAGGGATCACGTGGACATAGCGGCCGCGTCGGCTGCTTCGGGCGCGCCGAAGCGAGCTGAAAACGAGAGTTCAAATTCCCTCGTACGCTGCGGTCCTCATTTAGTGGCGAGATTTTCCCGCTTCGGGTGTCTCCTTTACAACGCTTGAAAGCACTACAATAGGCAGTGGATGCCTTTGAAGGCGCACAACATGGTAGGCTACTGCTCGGTGCCGCAATGCCGGACGCACGCAACGGAGCACGGTGTCAGCCTTATTCACACGTAGCCGCAGGACAAGAAGCTGTGTGAAGCTTGGCTCGCGAAATATAAAACCGGCAAACAGTCATCGGCTACAACTCGGGCATGCAGCAAGCACAGACGCGAGGAAGATTTCTGCTTCGGCGCCCGGTCTGCGATGTTCTGAAAAAGCGCACTGAGACGCTCGCCCGAGTCCGCTGCCCGACTAATGTTATGACGGTTTGGTCTATGAACTTGTCGATGCTTTAGAAACTGGCAAGTTCAGTGGAGTGGAAAGGCAGCGGTAAGAAGCACATTTAAAAAAAGCATGGCATATGGTCATGTTTGTGTTATGAATTAATGCACTGGATTACAAAAAAGGAGCAGCGGGGAATTGCACGCTGAGAACACCGATAAACATACAGTGCGACGCAACTCGAGAAATAGTATTGAAAGGTCAAAAAATTTAGAAGAAAAAAAAAATTGAATCGTCGCGACGGCTCATCACAGTCCCCGTAGGCGTCGAAGTCTCTACAATGAAATTATTTTTGAACAGCTCTGATAGCGCCCACGCAGCAATGGTTGCTTGTATACTGTCAAATGCTCATATTCTGCGGCCTAAAGCTCATGGCACGGTGCGAAAACGCGCGCGCGGAGAAAGCGAAACAGTGCGCGGACAAGCATGCAGACGCGCAGTCGGTCGCTGCGAATCTGCGCGATCGCTGCATTGAGGCTTCATTCTATTACGCTCCATTTAGTTATACAAACACTATAAGAACACATTTCAGATAGTTTGCTCTCAGCGTTTACCTACCTTTCACGCAAGAAGCCGGTTCGGGAGACTCCATCGCGGCGACCGCGCGCAGTGGCGTTCACTGTACGTATTCGGTAATGAAATAGCGTCTGTAAACGATTGTGTGCTTTCAGTTTGCCCAAGATTATTTAGACAGTAAGAAACTTCTCTCGTTTCGAAAGTACTTACAGAAATGTCCGGGAGAGCTCGCGCGTGGTGTTTTCAGTGAGCGCTGACAGCAAAACCTATGAGGAGCGCGCCACGTGATCCCTCATACTACGCCAGCGAGGCGCTTCCGATAGATGGCGACTCCGTAACTCCTCGCCGCCAATAAGAAACAAGGCTCAAAACTACACAATATGGGAAGAGAAAAGGACAGAAGACTAACTTTGTTTGGGTAACCAAATATTTAAATTGAATATATACATATAAAAATGATAAACTTTAAATATCAACTAAATACCAAGTAATTTATCCTTTAGTATTAAAAAAAATTCTGAGAAGAAAGCTGAAAAGGATAAATGTATTAAAGAAATAGGTTTATATACTCTAAGCAGAGATATTTACCATGTGTACCATGTAGCTTGGGCTAAAATGTAAAGTTATGCAACTGCTATCTAACTGGACAGAACCAAAGTAGTGTTGTTTGCCGTCTCTTGAAGAAAGCTGGACCATTTTTTGTATTTCACATAACTATAAAATTAGGTCTTATTAATTAATCAAATTCTCAAATATTGTATTCAGAGCAAAAGTGGCTTTGAGAAAATTGTAGACCACTCTGAAAAATTCCCAGTACAGCTTTGCGTTGCTCAATGGTTGCTGCATAAAAGTTTTTTCCTAGCCTGAAGGAAAGCCTATCAATTGTGAAAAAGTGCCACTCGACTAGTCACGTGGTAGTTATTGTGTTTCATGGGCTTTCTTTCAGATTTGCGACTTTATTATGCACTAAATGTAATTGTTAAAAAAATAAAGCAGTTGCCAGTGAGGCAGGCTCAGTAACTTTGCCTTCTGTTTAGAAGTGAAGCCTCTTTAGCAGAATATACTGCATTCATGGATGAATACATGCTAACTTGCTCAGTTTTTGATCCAAATATACCGCATCACTAAGATGAGCTGCAGAAATCAATAGGTATTTCTTACTCAGCCGTTGATTGATTGAAGTGGCCACCACAGAGGTACCATTTGCATGGACCTGTATGCACTAAAGAATCCATAAATCCTACATGTCTGAATATTTGGGCATTAATGAATATTAGATCACTGTAAATATCAAATTCTGTTGTCAGGTACAAATGAAATGGCAAAATCTATTCACATTCAAAATCTCAAATATTCTCACCCCCCTACAAAAATAAATTCTTTACACTTGTCTGAAAACTGTGCGCTTCTTTTTCTCTCCTGTGATGCGCTGTCTTGTTAGATGTTCATAACTGTCCAATTTTGTTGTGCTTTCTTCTATGCTTTGCTGCTTTACTTTACACTCTTTGTTTACACATTAAATCATTCAACTGTGGGTTTTTGGAACCAAATGTTGAAAGACGTATAACTTCTTGAAGAGACTTCAAAGTTGACAGTGTAAAGGACATATTCAGCACGAACACATTAGTGCTCCATGATTGAAGCCTGGTGGCATGCATGCTTAAGTCTGTATGAATGCTTTTGTCTGTGTTTATAAAGGCATGTTCCTTGGCATCACTAATTGTCTGCTCCTTTCTTTGCTTTCCATTTGTCTACTCTCTTAAAATACCCAGCGGTTGACCGTCCACTGCAAGCAATCACTTATGGGAGTTGGCCTGGGAGACACTTAACCCTTTGTCAGTCGCGAGAAATCTACTCATGGCTTTTGGTATAGCTTTTACGAAATGAACTGCACCGCATGGAAGAACCGCGAAAAGTTTAACATTTCTTGCACAATAATATTGTCTGAAAAATAAGCGGGACAACACCTGTCCCACAGATAACTTGAGGCCATGAGCGAAACTGGGACATGCATTGTCCCTCCGCACACCTTGGGCTTTATCCTTTCAGGCTTTGAGGTGATTATGGCTTCTTATGAAAGGGTTCAAAGCATGCAATGCAAAGAGGCACTTGACAGGCTCTACACATAAGCTTTGTGTGCTCTTCCTGCCAAGTCTTCGAGCGCCATCGCCACCTTTTGCACGTAGTGGCGGTGCACGGGTAGTGCCCGTGGCCCATCGAGCCAAACGTCTGTTGGCACTCCTGTCATGATTGAGCAGTTCTTGCCTCCTCTTTTGTGATATATTAGACTGTGCCAACCCTTGCAAGAAGCTCCTCCCATTGAAGAACTTTCTGCCCAGTATGACTCGAAAGGACGGCTATGTCATGCTGTTTTTGTAACAGTGATGGACGTCTTCTACCAGTACATTCAGCATATTTGCAGGTAGCTGAAAACAGTGGCTCACTCTCATGCCAAACCTTGTCATCAGCTGATCTAACCGATTACTGGAGTGCAAGAAGTAATTTTTCCACTTACCGGACAACTCATTCATGGCGAAAGAGCAACCAAAATCACGCGCTTGAAGAGCAAGGACAGCCAAAAAACATAGCAACAAGGAAAACAACTGGAACTACTAGTGCCACCTACCAATTCAAATAAAAACTCAAAATTATACATGTAGTTGTTTTTTCTTCTAAGAGGCAGCACTACCTGTTTCTGTGAGGCTACGTATCTCCATCTGCGTACTTCAGGCAGCTTTCGCTTGTGGTTGCAGGCGGGACGTATATGTCCCAGGGATCAACAGAGGATTAAGTGCCTGTAACCTTCATCTTGTGGACCTGTTATTTCAACTCTACATATTCACACATGTCCGGCAATGTGCATGTTCAGAAAAAATTCCGGGTGAAGCCGCCGTATTGTTGTCGAGAAACACGGAAAAAAAGGAGTTCGACATGTCTTCCCACACATGCCAAATAGTGAATGCTTATGACATATTACCAAACAGTGAGTGCGAGTGCCGCATAAAACATGTGCACGCACTTGAATGCTGTGCAGGTGTGGGCCCGCAGTAGCGGCTGCCGAGAAGCGCAAGCTTCCTTTGCCCCTTATGGCGTCGTCATCGTCCGCGCCTCCTAGTGAAAAGCAGCCCCGGCGGTGCGATGATGTCGCCGTTGAGCCGCTGCAACCGCTCGACATGCGGCGCTCACGGCCTTCGGTGATCCGGCGCTGCTCGGCTGCGGTGCAGCCCATGCCCGAGGAGCACGAGCCACCACTGCCGGCAAGGCTGCTGAGAAGCTCGACGACCACGGTGACCGGGATGACTGGCATCCGTGGGGCTTCCGACCAGCCGGACCCTGCGGTGGAGGCACACTTTCGCCGCTCGCTTGGGCCACAGTATGCGGCACTGTTCGCCGGTCCGGCCGAAGCTGCCGGCTCAGCGCTCACCGTCGATGACCACTTTGCTCGGGCACTGGGGCCGGACACCTGGCTACGCCTGCAGGACGGCCTGACCTCCTCCTGACTGCTGGCGTAGCAGCAGTTGCGGGTGCGTTCACTGCCACATTGTGTGGACTAGAGCAGCACAAACTCAACTAGGCTCACCTCCTGAATGACTTAGATCATAACTGGGCCATCAACTAAGAAGGGCTTTGCTGATCATCATGTTTTCCCTGGTACACCGCAGTGGTCTTGCAGACAATGGCAAATGCAGAAACCGAACAACCCTTTTTCGTTTGCACTTCATTCTGGCGTGATACCACACGTGTGTGCCCAACTTTCTCAGCATTCTTTTACTGCAGGAGTTGTGGTTTATGGCTTGGTCCCTCTACAGACTTTCAGCATCAAAATGAAATGGAAACGTCGTGACCTAATTTGTCACTGCTGCGGCCGGCCTACACACTTCAGGCCAAATTTATTTGTTACCCCCCTCAATGCTAAAGGCTTTAGAGGGAGCATTGGGTTATGAATGATTTGGAGTTTAAAATACCAAAATGGAGCAACAAACATGATGACTTCTAATTATACAATGTTATCTATCCAACTTTTTCTTTATGATCCAAGTGAAATGAAACATCGCAGAGGTGACAAACTCAGTGCAGAAGTGAGGATGCTGAAATATGGTGTGAAAAATACTCAAAGGAAACAACTTATGACGGGATGTTAGGAGCGATAGGTTGAGGTTTGATTTCATGACATGTGTTTGCAGTTCTGTTGGAGTTAGACAATATAAAACAAACCAAGTTGTTTTGAACCATTTCTAATGACTGTAAAATTAAATTGCCGCCCAGGTTACCCCCTTTCATAGGAAGTGAATCACGTTGTAGACATTTGCTCCCCTATGTGTCACCTCACTGCAATGTTCTGGTGTTATCACAGTGGGATTCTTGAGATTGGTTGTAAATAACGAGGGACAAAGGTCCGGCCATCAACATGGATCTGTTGCTATGGCAGCACAGAAGTGGCTCACCGTGGCTTGGATTGGCGTGACTTGAGGCAACATATACTAGCTCACACATGGAAATCATTGAAATACTCACTGATGCACACAGCTGCACGAACACTTCAAAATGATTTAATGCAGCCACGGAACACATAACCAATTCCCACCCTTTGAGATCTTCCTCTCTCACAGGAGTTTGCGTTTTGAGATGATTGAAACACTCGTCGATGCTCACAAATGCACAAACATGTGAGAATTATTCTATGCACTTTTCTCAGCTCCTAGTAAATGTGGGACAAACTGGCATGGCTAAATCCAGAAGAAGCACCGTGTCAAGTGCGAGGACTGGTGAAAGCATGTTTCGTGGCTGACCATTACCAGTGTTTCATGACAGTCCAGCATGGTTCTATCAGAGAGGGGGTCCTCTGGAGATCATCTGCTCTTGGGGAACTGAAGCATTCTCAGGGGAACTGTTGAAGCATTGGGAAATGGCTCCGTTCTAGTGAAAACTGTTGTGAGAGTGGCTCAGAACAAAATGGTAGCAGAGGCCACTTCTAACAGTCATTGAAAGAAAGGTGATAGGGTGCATATTCATACATTTTTAAAGGCTGGCGTGGAACAGATGGCAGGTTTCTTAGTACATGTGCATTCTTGCTGGACTGAAGAAGCAGTACTGGGCATAGACTGGACATTCAGTGCACAGATGCAACGGACCAGCAAACAAGACTACTGCTTGACTTGCATAACAGCTGTTAATCACACATAAAGACATGCCAGACATCCCCATCTAGACAGAAGTCTAGATGGGGATGGTGGTGTGGATATTACGGATATGGGTGTGTGTAAAACGCCACACAAGGTAATCATATACGGATGAAGGAATGCATGAGGCTCACATCACGCGGGAGCAGTTGGGTGCATTCATCTTATGGTTGTCGTGATGTGGCTTATGATTATGTAGAGTGTGCTTTGTGTGAGTTACATTGCTGTCATCATAAAAAATGCAGAATGGCACTTTATGGCCTGATAGTCTTAAGTAGTAAGACGAAGGCTGCCTGATGAGCTGAACCAAACCAGGGTGATAGTGGGGAAGACTTGCACAGAGCACACAAGAAATTGTCCCTGTCAGGAGTTTTACATACAGCAGATTATCTTCATAGTTAACACTTATGTTTGATACCATATAACTGCAGACACTTTCAATAAAACTTAATTGCGAACCGGCCCCTTTTTCATTTGTTTGATTTTTTCTTCATATAGTCAAACTTCTTGCTCTTCAGTGTGCAACAGAGAGCCGAAGGCTACAGTGCCTGAACTAATTGTGCATCCAGAAAAATGCAATGTTTGTAAACCCTTGTCGAGCACTCAACATTCTTGGTTACCATGCTGAACATCAGTATTAACAATACCAGAGTAGTACAGAGCCACAACACAAAAAGGATGTGATTAACTAACAATGTGTATACTTGCCTGTCTGGGAACTGTGATAGTGTCAGACTTCCAACAAATATAGAAGTGACAAACTGTTGTCAGAAATAAGCATTGACACCATGCAATATAGTATTGAAAATATCATACTCAATTGTAGCAAAAAAGTTGCACAGGAAAAAAGTCAATTTTCATCTACTTGTTTGTGCAGGTGTGTAAATAGTCTCTTCAGTGGTGGATCCTTGGTCCAGTGTACAGGACAACCTCTACTGTGCAGCTTGCCAGCCTCCTGCAGCCCTTACTAATCCGTTGCGACGATCATCCAGTGGCCTCAGGACTGGAGGGAATTTCTTGGTGTGACCAGGCACTGCAAAAAATTGCCCTTGTAAAGAATATGTGCTATCGACATCATCTTGAGGAACACACCGGGGAAAAAATGTGCAACAGCCTTGTAGGCTTTATGGTGTACAAGGTAGTGTAAAGGCTAACACTGGCGACCCTGCGGTCTTCACGTGGAGCTCATAATGAACATTGATCCTTCACTGTGTCTATCACTTGGGCTAGTTGGTTGTTTAAGGTTCCTAATAAAAGCGCAGACAACTTTGTGACCTTGAAGCAGTAGTTGCCAATGCCTCTTTTGTCTTAGTTCCATGTAGCTAAGCCTATTTTGTGTGCTTTCCCACCGCAGGTCGGCAAAATAAATGGAACTTGCTCAGACTAGCTCACAAGATATATATTTTGCTTAGGCTCGCTGGGGCTTAGACACATCATAACTCTACTCAATTGGGCTCACTCAGACTCCATTTCATCAGAATTCTCCCCAGCTTAAACTTGAACTTGCTGGACTCGCCAAACATCTACACAGCCAGGCTCAAGGGTCGGTCTTAGTCCGAGTCAGCCGGCTCATGAGTGAGTTTGCTGGCCAATATTTTCTACTGATAAGTTCTTCCTAAGATGTAAAAGTTTAGCAGAATAAAACATTTTGCACTGCCTTTTACAGTTTTTAGTGCTGCCAATGGTTGACACTGAACTATACTAACAGACACAGAGTTCAAGGAGAGGCACAGGCATTTCTAACAATTGAGTTTATGATGAAAGGAAAAACAAGAGACTGACATTGCTTATACATGCATGGTTGACAACACTGTGAACAGCTCGTTTTGCTTGTGTATACTGTCATATAATTGGTGCTTTAATTTGGAGGGCAGTGAAGTCAGATATGTTAAATGAACCTATATTGTTGAATTACTTTTCAAGAGACCTTACAACATAAGCTTTATCTCAAGAAATCAAATAAATTGCAGAGATAACTGCCACTGAAAAAGCCACACAATTCTGCAACTATTGCCCACAGTGAATGTGGTCTGTCGATCTCGAAGGTTGTAGCATCCGGGATCTTACATTAGAAAACTACTCAGACAGGGCATCAGACTTGCATAAAAAACTTTAGGAAAAATTTCTAGACATGGCTACAGCCAGAAGTGTGAACAGGTTGCACTAGTGAGTTCTAGAGAAAAATTCAGTAAAAGTGGCGTAACTGCATCTTTTGTGTTGCCAGGCTACATTATAACTTTTTTATCAGTCGTTCACTGCAATTCATCATTTGTAAATGGGAGCATATCACTTCGTAGGATCTACTACCATATTTTCTGAGTAGCAGTGCCAATCTTGTCCTAAGCTTATGTCCTTTTCTTGCTTATACAATCTCTGTTCTCCTGAAAGGGCATTTTGGGCACTTTTGAACATTAATGTATTGCTTTATCTTGAGTTAGTATTTGCCTTTGGTGTCTCTTTAATGAAACAGCAGTGAGCCTGGCTTCTGCCATGCCGACACGATGGCTATGCTGCCCTGAAATCGCAAAACCTGTTTCCTCTTTTGTTTGTATTATGTGTAACTCTGGGAAGCAGTGTCCCCAGACAATGCTAAGGTTTTGTTGCATGTGTAGTTAGCATCAAAAGTTATGCTTTATCAATTGGGTGTTTAGGCACCTGATCAGCTGTTCAGCGTAATGTGCCCCATTAAAGAGCGATGCCTTATGCACAACTATTGCTTCACATTTGACAAATTCATTCACACGCTTTTCAGTGCATTTACTTTTTTTTAAAACCAGTCCTTCTGTACTTTTGTCCTTCCGAAGGCTTTTTAATTTCACCAAAGATGAAAAAAACAGCATTTGGCTAGTGTTTTGGGGTCACCTCTTTAGCCTGTGTGGTATGTTGCCCATAGCTAGCATGCAAAACTTCTCGCTATTCTGTGCAACCAATGTTGCATGATTTGCAAGGTCACACAGCGACTCATATATTTTTTTTGGGCCAAGACATTTTGTTGTCTGCATCTCAATATTAAAGTGGCTACAGATTTCCCCTATGGGAGAAATTTGTCTTGCTATTGAATGTGCTAATGTCACTCGCGCGCTGTTGCTACTGTTAGGGGATGTGGAAATGAACCCAAGTTCAACTAACACTGAAACTATGTACCTTGGCTGAACTGCAGAAACTATCAGCAGGCCAAACTCAACTATCACTTAAGTACAGGGCCAAAAAAATCAACTAGCTCCAGTGAATAAAATGTTATCCACATTACACAACCGAATTGGAGACCTAGAAAGCCAATGTCATTGTCTCGGAAACTTACAATCAGAACTAGAAATCGTTCAAACAACCAGAACCACCCGCCAACTCTCTGACTTAGGCGCTCGCCTGTATGACCTCAAGAACCAGTCGAGAAGAAATAACCTTGTGTTCTCTGAACTACCCGATCCAAATACATCCAAAATGTACGAACAGTCTGAGAAGATCATCAATATACAATGCCTTCAAGATCTAATTTTGGAAATTTAACATAAAAACATAGAATGTGCTGACTGCCTTGGCCACCACAGCACAGATGACAAAAGGCCAATAGTGGTGAAATTAGCTTCTTTCAGAACAAAAGCAACTATTCTTTCCAAAGGTTCAAAACTCAAAAACACAAACTACAGTATTGGTGAAGACTTTTCTCCGGCTGTTCGTAATGCATGTAAACAACTTATTGGCAGTTTTCATAAAAGAGCACTTAAGACGAAGACGAAGGAACACATACGACAGGGCTGGTGCTAAGCAGTGTAGGTATGTGTTCCTTCATCTTTGTCTTTAGCACATTTTAATGAAAACTGTCAAGATGAACCAACTCGCCCAAATCAAGGTATTGTTAGAACTCATTGCTTTCACGAGAAACATAACCGGACCCTTTTTCCTTCGCTACAAAACCTTCCACATGGGATCAAAATGATACATTTTTGATAAAGAAACACAATCTGTAAAGGAACTTCTGTAGGAACAAATTCGTCATTCGGAAGCATGCAGTCAGCCAGGAACAAACCCTCGAGTTAATCTTCCATTTTCAGTGATATACACAAATGCACGCAGTTTTCTTCCAATGCGTGAAGCCCTAATGTCATCTCATCTACTGGCCGCAACATACTAACTATAACTGAAACATGGCTTCCACATGACGTTGCAGACAGTGAGGTTCTGGGGGACATGCAGCTAGGACTTTAACCTTTATTGAAACGATTGTAAGAGCACACGAGGACGCAGCGTCCTTATGATAAACAAACAGATATGTTCACCTATTACTCTCACTTCAGATCGAGAAATATTATCGCTAAAGTGCAGCATTCCACCCAAAAGTGTCCTACTTGGTGTCTGCTACAGGGCCCCGAGCTGTAACGCCGGTTTCACCGACAAACTAAACGACGCACTAGCCCGGATTACTAACAAGAATCCCAACGCACAAATTCTTCTCTTTGGTGACTATAATTTCCCATGTATTGACTGGCAAAATGTAGGACCACTAACTGCTGGAAACTCGGAATCAAGAAATTTGTTCATGTATGTCTAAACTTTAATCGCAATCAAATTATTTTAGAACTGATTCGAGTTGCTCATGGAACATCAAACATCCTAGACCTAATCTTAAAGAATTACCCTGAGAACCTATCGTCACTCATTTACACGTGCGAAATTAGCGACCATAAGGTCATTCACGCCACCTTCAAGTTTCCTCCCAAACCCTGCAAAGCCTTCAAGAAAACCATTCGCATCTACAACTGAGGGAACTATGATGCTTTAAACAATGAACTTCAAGCTTTGCTGCCATCTTTCCATTCTTCTTTTCATCATGGATCCACTGCAGACAACTGGTCAACTTCAGAAAATAAAATAAACGAATTGCCACGCAAATTCATTCAAAACCGTGGTTCACAAAAATCTCAAAAGATTGTAAAGAAAGAAAAAAATGGCTTTGTAGATCAGCAAAGTGCCAATCTAGTGTAGATGCTTGGGAGCGATATTATGCAGCTGAGGACACATATCACATGGCACTCCGCAACGCAAAACAAACTTTCTTCCAAACAAAGCTAGTACAAATTCTGGTAAATAACCCTAGAAAGTTTCAGGAAGTACTAACCCCACAATCAACATGTGTCATTACTCTTACAAATGCCGCGGATGATGTTACCGACACTGACTGTGCCAATCTATTCAATCATTCTTTTGATTTGGTGTTTAGAAAAAAAATTGATTTAGGATTGCCTACCTCATCTACAGCAACCTTACCAGCAATACCTTCTGTCAACATCACCGGGCAAGGCACCTCGACCCTCATCGATAAAATCAAGCTTTCATCGTCTACTGGAGTTGATGGCATATATTCGAAAGTCTTACAGAATACTAAGAACTTATCTGCCGTGTATTTGTCTTTACTATTAGCACAGTCTCTTTCAAATGGATTGTTACTGGATGACTGGAAGGTGGGGAATATTATTCTGGTCC
Organism: Dermacentor variabilis; assembly: GCF_050947875.1. NCBI lineage: Eukaryota > Metazoa > Arthropoda > Arachnida > Ixodida > Ixodidae > Dermacentor > Dermacentor variabilis. The sequence goes on from NC_134573.1 coordinate 65,199,264, forward strand.
ACAAATCAGGTAAAAAGGAGTCCCCATCTAATTACCGCCCCATCTCGCTAACAAGTTTGCCATGTAAAATCATGGAACATGTCATCTATTCGCATATAATAAGCTTTCTAGGTTCCAACAGCTTCCTTCATCATGCTCAGCATGGTTTTCGTAACGGCTTCTCTTGCGAAACCCAACTGGCAAATCTTTACTTTTGACCTGCACACTAACCTTGATGGCAACCTGCAAACTGATTCAATATTCTTAGACTTAACAAAAACTTTTGACAGGTTACCTTGCCGATGCCTGCTACTAAAATTCACCAGTCTAAATATGCACCCTAATATCATCAATTGGATTAAAGAATTCCTTGCTAACTGCTCACAATTCATTTATGCTAACAATCATAGCTCAAGTACAATCCCTGTAACATCTGGCATCCCACAGTGATCCATGCTCACACCTCTCCTGTTTCCAACATATATAAATGACCTATAGCAGCATGTTGATTGTAAAATATGTATGTTTGCCGATGACTGTGTAATCTATTGGGCTATTACTGATACCTCTGATCAAATTCCCCAATGAAAGGACCTCAACCAAGTGCAGAAATGGTGCAGCCACTGGTTAATGATGTTAAATGCTAAAAAATGTAAACTCGTATACTTTACTGAGTAATGTAACCCCCTTCACTTCTCCTATAAAGTTACAAACTGTTCTATAGAACACGTCCAGTCAGATAAATATTTCGGAATGACCTTCTGCAGTAATCTTTCTTGGTGTGAACACATAAGTAATATCATATCACCACTAACAGGTCCTTGGGATTCATGAAACATCACCTTTGTTATGCACCTTCTTGGTGTGAACACATAACTAATATCATATCATCACTAACAGGTCCTTGGGATTCATGAAACATCACCTTCATCCCGCGCCCCAAATATGAAACTTCTGGCACATAAAACACTTATTAGAACAAAACTCGAGTACGCCACTCCAATCTGGAATCAACCTCGGAAATATCTAATGAATGCACTCGAATCACTTCAAAGCTGCGCCGTCTGTTTCTTTCATCATGTATACTCGTAATCCATCAGCATTTCATCTCTGAAGATAATTTTCAGCCTCGAAAGCTTAGAATTTCGTTGCCGCATCTTTGCTTGCTGCGTAAGATATTTCGCAGCTCACTAAATCAGGCACCTTATATTGTGCATCGCACCCAGATATCTCACGGCACTGCACATCCATTTCAGATTACTCGGCCTCTTGCCTGCACTATAACTTTTTCAGGATCCTTCTTCCCATGAGCAAATGCTGACTGGAGTGCCCTTCCCCTTGAAGTCACTGCCATCACATGCCCATCTGCATTTTTTAATGCCGTGACCACTCATATCCAAACCTGCATTGTTTTTTTAAAACTCTGGCAAGTATATAACCCCACCCCTTATATAATACCCGATGAAGGGGATCATTAAGGAAGATAAAGTGAAGTAAAAGTTAAAGTAGAAGCATTGAACTGCAGCTAGGAAATAATGTGTGGTAAGTTCGCTCAGTGCGTTGATTGTTATCTGTTGGGTACTTCATCATGAAATTATACTTAAGGTGCAAGAGATGAAGTAAGTGTTGATTTTCATCATGTGCACCTAGGCATTTAGGCCACTCATATAAGTTTAAATGGAATGTAATAAAATGGAGAGATAGGTAAAACTGAAGCAGCACGAAGAAGACTAGGACAGCAATCGAAAACACATACAACAGGACGCGCACTGTACTACTGCCAACTGGAAATTTTATTGAAAGATCAACCAACTATTTATAACGTCAAAGAACACCAATAATAACCAAAAGGTTGAAAGGCATGCATACTGCCTACAGGTAGAGGTGCTTATCTAGAAATGTTCTTTGACATGTTATAAATAGCTGTTTGACCTTTCAATAAAATTTCCAGTACAGTGCTCATTCTGTTATGTGTGTTTTCGATTGTTGTTCTCTTTTTATTCACGCTGCTTCAAGTTTTACTCAAGATGAACCAGCTTGCCCAAATCAAATTGTTGCTAGGACAGATAGGCTACTTGGTATAGATTCATCCTTATTAAATAATAGTATTACTGACACATTCAGAAAGGATGGTACAAACATTGTTGTGGATAAATTTTTTAGGTGAAAAACTGCTCCCGTTGCTCCAAGGTACGGTCATTTTCAGTACTTTGACGTTAAGCAATCACTGGTGGCAGCACATGCCTGAAGGATCGTCCTCTAGCGCCTACAGCAGCAAAAGCAGAACAGGTATGTTGTCTTTTTTAATGCAAAGCATTCTTGTCTGAGTCAACCCAGTTTTGGTCATGTATCTGATATCAAGCCTATTTCGCAAAGCAGTCAGTATAAGGAAAAACGGTGGTTTTGATAGTCACCGTGCATGGCTTGTGCCTGAACGAAATTAAAATCTTTGTGGGCCAAAATAAAAACTGCATAGAACTGCATAATTAAACATTATATGAACGCGCCTCTTGAGAAAAGCTGCTTCGCATCTAAGGCCGGGCACTCTTGCTCCATATGTGAGGTCACACAAGCTTATAATAGCAGAGCTGTCCGCTCGAGTTCGGTCTCATTCTGCTCGGGTTGGCCCCAGAACACTCGAGAGATTCGCATCACGCTCACTCCGCCCTAGGGGTCTGCGGATTTCCTGAGCCACACATACCCAGTGCCACTCAGTAAGTACTTATACATACGTATACACCGGGTGTTTCTCCGAAGAATTTGAATAATATTTAAATATACCCATTTCTAAAAAAAATTGGAGGTTTAAGCTTCGCCTTCAAGAGTGGAACGCGATAGCGTTCCTGTCGACCCGCCAAGGGGTGTAAGACAATGCGCTATGGCGCAGCAATCACTTACGAGGCACCTCGCATCGGACTTTGCACCCACCAATCACGCGGTGAGCGCCGAGCAACGCAGCGTTTGGCGCGGCAACGAAACGTGCGCCTGAGCAAGCGGAACGAACCAAAGAACTCGGTGTCTTGGAGGGAGAAACGATCTACGCGAGCCAAACGTCGTGATCGGCACGTACGGACAGCCGGGCCGCGCCATGAAGGCGGACGCGATCATGGGGCTGACGCCTCGATGAGATTGTCCTCTATTTCGCTTGGGAGCACCACGCAGACGCATGACTCCTCGCCAGCAGCACGGCACACATCGCAGGGGACGCTTTACCACCAGACGCGCTATGGCGCAGCGATCACGTCAGAGGCGTCCCGCATCGGACGCTGCACCTAGGAATCGCGCTGTGAGCGGATAGAGGAGCTGTGTCGCCTAAACACGAGGGTTCGAGTGACGCACGCTGGAAGTTGGAGGGAGAGAGAGCGAGAAAACTTAAACGCAAGGGTATTGGGGCATCCTCGCACCGGTCCCTGCACGGCCCCAATGCGCTCAAACGAGACAAAGGGGAGAAGCGGGCAAGTGGCGCGCCACCGGTCGGGGCAGCGCCATACATTGCGAGGAGCGGGTCTTCTGTGTTTGCCGCAAGATGACTCTGCGTGTGCGCCAAGCGCAGAAGAAATATAGCGGAAACATATTTCGCTACTCGTTTAACTGCAACTTCTGTAATTTACATGCTCATAATTACCGATATACACCGCAGTATAACTTTCTACGGCACGTTTTTAAGGCAACACCGCATTCGCTAGAGCAATGCCCCTTTACCAGATGCCTGCCGCTTGAGCCGAGAAGCTGGTTCCTGCCCCTCTCCGCTTTACTCTTCCCCACCCGGGTCGGCTGCGAGCGCTAGCTGTGGTGGCCGCTGCAAACCTAAATCACGCAGCCCTGCCTCCGAGATATTAACAGCATCTCCTGCGATCCCGGAGGCTAGACCCATGGTTACTCGTCAAGCCATTGGTCGAGCGCACGCCAGCCTAGTAATGGTCACTTTCTCCGCAACAGGAAGCGGGTCGGCTGCGAGCGCCGTCTCTCCGTGACCACCCTGAACTACGGGAACCTCCACTCCAATGGGAAGACTAGCGACGCGGTAGGCATCTAGTAAAGGAGGCATTGACTACAGGCGCTTTTGTCGCGCTTTGAACCATCGAACTCATGGCTGAGTGTTAGCGTCTCCGTCTCACACTCCAGAGACCCTGGTTCGATTCCCACCCAGCCCATCTTGCAAGCTGTTTTTATGAATTGCCTTCCGCCATTTTTCGCTCACGGCCAACGCCGCCGACACCGGCTTTTCTGCGACACGAGGTCCTTAACGCTATAAAAGGGTGGTTCCTTCGGAGTCAACGATTGCAGCCATGAGGTGACTGGTGAATATGTGATAATTAGTGGCTCATATAACACAAATTAAATAGTATTTAAACTGTTGACTTCAGCACGCTCAATGTAATTTGGAAATTGAAGCGAGTCACCTGTACACACTGTACCAACCTTTGTATGTGGAAAAACGCGATTATCCGCGGCACTGCAGCACAACGAAGTGCAGCCCCCCCCCCCCCCACCGGCGCGAAGCCGAAACTGTGAGGTTGAAACGCTTGTCCAAACTCCGCCCTCTATGCCCCATCTCGATGTGACGTTAGTGCTTACGTCACCAAGCGGCGGGAAACCAGAGAGCTCTTCGATTTAGCTGCGCCTTCTGTTCTATAATAGCTTCCTTGCGGTACTGTGCGAGTGCAGCAGAGTGAGTGCATTGCCAGTACAGAAAGTTCAAGTGCTGCGCCTGCACTAGCGCTGCACGTTTATTTGGAAAATGAATAGAAAAGCGCAAGCCTTGTTGTCTGCTGGGCGCACTTCCGCGCTTTGCGCACCGCGTCGTAACATCTGCTGTGAATTCCCTGTGCGTGCCACGGGGCGTGTCGTAGCATCTGCTGTTGTCATCGCATCGCTCTACGGGCACTTTTAACGCGACAGCGTTAAGGTCCCCGTGTCGCTGAAAATTCTAGGTCGGCGTCCCACGTCGGACGTCGCTTCGGCGAAAAGAATTTGGAAATTTTTTCCGAACCGCGCATACCCAACCACTCTACTATCATCAGAGTTGCTCACACCTTGTGTTTCATTCTTTACAATGTTATTCCTCGAAATTTGGAGAACGGCAGCCCACAAACAAATGTAATAATAAAAACACCAACAGCGCATATATTTTATCTTAACTCTTCTCAGACTGAAATAGTAAAAGTACGAAACAATAACAGGAGATCGACCACGCAAGAGGCCGTGTTTCTACCAGCAAGCGTGCCTTCATGCATATATATATATATATATATATATATATATATATATATATATATATATATATATATATATATATATATATATATATATAGCGTTCACCGCCAACGTTTCCCGGTAAACGTTACGGTTACATAGGCTGCAGTTGGCAGGAAGCATGAAAAGCAGTCAGTTCGATAACTGTTTTGCTTTCAAATGCACTGTACGAGGCCGTGGCTGTACTTCAAGTTTGGCTCCCGTGCCGACGTGTTCCTGCAATCCGGCAGCATCTCCCATATCTGTCGTGAGCATTTTCAACATATGTTCCCGTAGTAAAATGAAGGATGTTTTCGTTATTGCAGTGGTCGCCATAGGCGGAGAGTTTTAATTTTTCACACACACACATATATATATATATATATATATATATATATATATATATATATATATATATATATATATATATATCTTGCACTTGAAAAAACTTCGTGTAACATCGAAGAATTGCTGACTGAGGTGAGGGCCTTATATGATAACCTACAAGACCCCATAGTAGGAGACAGTTCAGTTTCGAAGCTTGAGTCCTCTCTTACCACCAAGAATCTGGCGTCTCTGATTGGTGTAAGCTACCTTTGTGTAATTGTCGAAAACTTGGTTATGGGAATTCATCGTGGGGTTCCTTCTTTTTTAACCTAGGTAGGAGTATAATAGCAAGAGCTTCGTGGAGCAACCCACCGCGCCGTTCCAAAGCGGACGCTCATAACATCCATCCATCTATGTATCGAGGGCAGCCAGCGCGCACACGCGCCTCCAAGTTTCGCGTGCTCACGGAGCTCCTGTTTGTGCCATCGTTCCGCGGATACTTGCATTTCTTGAGATCAAAAGTTGATATGGCTTGTTTGAAAAGGTCGCTATAATTTCCCGATTACAATGAGCCCGCTGAAAGTAATAGTTGAGAAGTCAATTAAAGGGTTTTTGTTAATTAGCGAACCCGGAATATGTATTGGCGGCGAGGAGTTACGGAGTCGCCATCTATCGGAAGCGCCTCGCTGGCGTAGTATGAGGGATCACGTGGCGCGCTCCTCATAGGTTTTGCTGTCAGCGCTCACTGAAAACACCACGCGCGAGCTCTCCCGGACATTTCTGTAAGTACTTTCGAAACGAGAGAAGTTTCTTACTGTCTAAATAATAATCTTGCGCAAACTGAAAGCACACAATCGTTTACAGATGCTATCTCTTTACCGAATACGTACAGTGAACGCCACTGCGCGCGGTCGCCGCGATGGAGTCTCCCGAACCGGCTTCTTGCGTGAAAGGTAGGTAAACGCTGAGAGAAAACTATGCGAAATATGTTCTTATAGTGTTTGTATAACTAAATGGAGTGTAATAGAACGGAGCCTCAATGCAGCGATCGCACAGATTCGCAGCGACCGACTGCGCGTCTGCATGCTTGTCCGCGCACTGTTTCGCTTTCTCCGCGCGCGCGTTTTCGCACCGTGCCATGAGCTTTAGGCCGCAGAATAGGAGCATTTGACAGTATACAAGCAACCATTGTTGCGTGGGCGCTATCAGAGCTGTTCAAAAATAATTTCATTGTAGAGACTTCGACGCCTCCGGGGACTGTGATGTGCCGTCGCGACGATTCAACCTTATTTTTCTTCTAAATTCTTTGACCTTTCAATACTATTTCTCGAGTTGCGTCGCACTGCATGTTTATCGGTGCTCTCAGCGTGCAATTTCCCTCTGCTCCTTTTTTGTAATCCAGTGCATTAATTCATAACACAAACATGACCATATGCCATGCTTTTTTTTTTTAATGTGCTTCTTACCGCTGCCTTTCGACTCCACTGAACTTGCCAGTATCTATAGCATCGACAAGTTCATACACCAAACCGTCATGACATTAGTCGGGCAGCGGACTCGGGCGAGCGTCTCAGTGCGCGTTTTCAGAACATCGCAGACCGGGCGCCGTAGCAGAAATCTTCCTCGCGTCTGTGCTTGCTGCATACCCGAGTTGCAGCCGATGACTGTTTGCCGGTTTTATGTTTCCCGAGCCAAGCTTCACGCAGCTTCTTGTCCTGCGGGTACGTGTGAATAAGGCTGACACCGGCCTCCGTTACGTGCGTCCGGCCCTGCGGCACCGAGCAGTAGCCTACCATGTTGCGCGCCTTCAAAGGCAGCCACTACCTATTGTAATGCTTTCAAGCGTTGTAAAGGAGACACTCGAAGCGGGAAAATTTCGCCACTAAATGAGGACCGCAGCGTTCGAGGGAATTTAAACTCGTTTTCAGCTCCCTTTGGCGCGCCCGATGCAGCCGACGCGGCCGCTATGTCCACGTGATCCCTCCTAGCACGTCACGCCGACGGTGGCGCCAGCTTTTCCAGTGGTGGAGCTCGAGGCCAATATACGCATAGACATGCATCATACCCACAGGATACACGCGTCGCAAGAGCAGTAACCGTTCGCCGCAGATCAGTTATAAATATGATTCACAACAACAATCATTTATACCAAGTCAAGACTGCATGCTTCGCGTTGAGTAGGTGTCCACCGTGTTATGTCTGCATAAGTTTCTTTTTCTCCCCTGTACTCTCAGTCTGCTTCTGTGCAAACGGTACTGATGGAGTGGCACATGTTTTGCTACGCCTAAGCCTTGTCAGCACATTCTGGAGAGCCAACTGTAACGTATGTTGTCTAACTGCTTCCCGCTGTAATGTTCCGCCTTAGCTCTCCTCGAAATAATTTCACTCACATTACATTCCTCAATCACTGACTAGCTCTAATTCGACATTTGTCAACAACAATTGTGAACAAGGCGCCCCTGAGGGAGCCGAAATGTCTCTTAAATTTTCACTAAATATATTTTTTTCATGGCTGGCGTTCCCCAGGTAGCACACAAAGTCTTGAAAACGTCGTATTAAGGGATTCAACGTCTGAAAAGGATTTTTGACCAAAATCGACGCATCAAAGACGTTCCAAACAAGATAGCTTAAAAACGAGGGGTGAATACGTTTTGATAACGTTGGAAGCCAGACAGCTTAAAAACGAGGGGTGAATACGTTTTGCAAACGACTCAAAACGCCACCGCCACGCCACGGCGCGTCAGCCTCTTTAGCGGCTTCTACAATATTCAACAACCCATCAACGCGATCCAACCTTGCGCAAGGTGGCGATACCGTCGTCAAATCATGTGACCAAGGTGGCCACGTGATTCGTGATGCCGCGCAGCCGGGCGAGCCGGGGCATAGTCGCGTCGCCATGGCGTCGTCACGTCACCGCACTCGCATTGCGCTGTGGTGTGTTTGCGGCTGTTCTGAACGTGCTGCCGCTGCCCTTTGCTATGTAAGTGTTGCAGTGTTTTGCTGTCAAGAAAACGATATTCTGTGATCAGTTTGGGTTGTGCGATATGTTTGTGTGGTTTTAATTTGGAAATCAGTAGTGTTTTCAATTGTTATGTGATCAAGGCGGCCACGTTATTCGTGAAGCCGGGCATAGTTACGTTATCGCACTCGCATGGCACTATGGTCTGTTTGCGACTGTTCTGAATGTGCTGCCGCTGCCCTTTGTCATGTAAGTGTTGCAGTGCTTTGCTGTCAAGAAAACGACATTCTGTGATTAGTTTGGGTTGTGCGATCTGTTTGTGTAGATTAATTTGGAAATCAGTAGTGTTTTCAATTGGAGGGCGCGGAGTGGAGGGCACTAATCAGCTCTTCAAGTTCACTGTCATGTTATGTGAGGCGCCTTTTCACTGACGCTGTAATTAAGGCGTTAAGGGCAGTATAAGGACGAAAGTTAGAGGGACGAAATCGTGCCTGTGTGTCCCTAGCGTCGGGGTCGGCCGCTATGCGTGATCCTAACAAGAAAGCATTTTGCAGAATGCGAAGAAAGGCGGCAAAATTTCTGTCTGTGCGCACCTTGCCGATCTCCGCAATAGAGCCATCATCGTGGTATTTTAGTCTCCCGTTTAGCAAGAGTGTTGCAGACAAGGGAACTGGTTCAAACAGGCTTTTTTTTAATGATTCACTACTAGTGCGGTATCCCAAAAGGTGAGGTCAAGTGCTCACCCTATTTTCTTCCCTCGCGCAACAGCGCACTGACAGAATTTCGCGTGCACCATACCGTGCTTTTATCGTTTGCGCTTCAGGTTCTCGATTGTGTTTTCGCCCCCTTTACCCACGTGATGGGTATTTCATGGTATTACCGTGTACCACATGTGTCCATATATTGTGTCCAATATATGAAACGGCCAAATTCGATTTTATTTGACGCCTCAAATGGTAGTAATGTATTGAGTCCCTTGTAGCTTTGTGCTTGTTATCAATTTTACTATTTGGCGAATGGATACAGCATGTACGCTGCATAACTCGCTTGTGCATACTGCATACGTGAGTCGAGTATGCTCTTGGTATAAAATAACTTGTATGCTTTAGGTAGTACGATTGTTTGCAGTTTGGGAAATGTGTCGGAATGTACGCTGTGCGCCCTTCGCGCTTTACGGCGGCCTGCCGAGTTCGTGCGGGTGCCATGTGTGCGCATGGAGTTCGCGAAGCGCTCTCGCAGTTTTTTTAAATATATATATACATGTGTTCTGTTCGCGCGCTTCGCACAACAGGGCATGTCGCAGTTCTTTGTCCTTGTGCAACACATTTTCCTAGCGTACGTCTGTGCATTATTTGGTACCGGTTTCACACGGGGCTCTTTTAGCCGCTATCCAGTCCGTTACAAATCGAATTTCTCGGTCGTGATGGCTCCTCTGCGCAAGCTACGAGAGTGAGCCAGTCGCATCGATAATTTCGATCCGGATCGGGCTTGATCGCGATCGAGAGCGGTCGTGTGACACCGGTTTTACACATGGCTCCCACATAGGGAACACTTGAAGTTCAATGCGACTGAGTGAAGAGCAAGTGCATATATATGCCAGTGGTGGTATGTGGGCAAGTCTTTCTGGTGAAGCCAATACTTGTGCATTCAAAATATTTCAATTACCAGCGTAGTGCATCAATGTGTCTACTTCGACAAAATGGAAATGCAGATATCTGAGCATACCTGTCCAGGGCAGCAAGTACGTGTGTCTACATTGAAACCACTACCAGCATGTGCGGCAGTTCTATTTTCAGCAGCGGGACTGCACAATAATCAGTAGGATGCTCTCAAGCTGTTTATCTATGAAGCTCTGCCTGGACTGTGCCAAATATTTTTGGACGTGAAAGTGGGGGTGAATTGGTAAACATCAGTGGAACTGTGCCTGGACTTTGTGGCAAATGTTTTTGGATGTGAAAGTGTGAGTGAACTGGCAAAGAATTTGCTCTGGGCTACATGTGTTAAACGTTTTTCTCATTCAGAGTGCTTTTTTTTACTTTAGGATACTGGAGATGTGCGCAAAGTGGGACATGTCAGTGTGCTAATTATTGTATTTGCTGGCTTGCAAATTATTCGTTGCAACTTTGTTTTTGCCAGAGAGGTACAACTTTGCCTCTTGTAAAGGGCTTTTTAGATAAAACACTTACTATTTATTATGACCATTGCTTCCTTTGTTACACAAATGCAGCTTCCAGTGCATTCCAGTTTATTTCCATGTTTATGTAAGTTTCTAATATGAGGCTTGCATATTCATTTCTCACGTTCTGGAGTGGCAAGATGCAGCATTACTGTCTCATCGTTCGCTGTACTACAGTAGTGTTCACTTAATTGTTACACTGAATCCCCCGTTTAAGTATTCTGTACTAATTTCACTTGATTGCTTTTTTGTTGTATGGTTATTTTTTTCTCGCCATTACCTTCTTTGATATATCCTAAAGGCAATATTTCCAATTTTGCATTGTTCCCATTTTTTTTTATTTCTGTCACAGGATTGTTTTATGATGGTATGCGGTGGTATTTCTTTTTGTGCTCTTTTCAAGCTTCTAGATGATTGGTAACATTGCTTGGAGGCAGTTACCATCCAATTCATACTCTTGCATTTTTCAGTCTACTTCTTCCATTCGCTCCGATGTCACTTCTGCATAACTCTAGTCCATCTAATAGCACGCGCACTTTACTATGATAAATTAGACACTTTAGTACACTCCAGGTTTTTCTGTTCATTTTTGTATGTGTACTTGGAATTTTGTTTATGTGCTAGTGAATGTTCACTTTCGAGTTCATTACGAATCCTTTCTGCGACTTTTGTCATTGTTGATGTAGTTTTATTTCTATTTGCATTTCTCACACAGTTTGTTCGAACCTTGCATAAGCATTACATTTTAATAAAGTGTTCTTGCTTTGTCACAATGTTCTCATTTCATGCACTCTTGGCATGAAGGGCTTGGTCTGGCCACCTGCCAAGACGTGGCCATTTGTTCTTTGCAGGATGTCATTCCCATTGTGGTTGTAAGCATCGTAGCTTACTAAAGGCGGTATTAAGGATTTCTTATTCCTAACAGGCTCATTTTCGTGCGACTTGGTAGACGATGCGCCGGCCATGCGGGGAACAGTGCTTGGCACTGCGCCATGGCTCTTACAGTAAACACGGACGCTTCTACTCATCTGGGGCGCGATTGGAGATCGTTGTTCGAAACACCCGATCAGTTTCACCTCACGCGATTGGCCTAGGCCGTACCAACGGGTGCGGCTGACGACGTCTGCGCGGCATAGGCCAGTCGCGTGAGGCGAAACTAAACGCGTGTTTGAACAACGATGTCTCATCGCGCCCGTCACCCGCGAAAATTAGCTTCAGATGATCGTAAACCTTTCAAGACCGCTTCTAGACCAGCTTTTTGATAACGTCCTAAAAACGTTTAGAAATTGGTTACGAATAGTTTTGGCAAAGGGATTACTTGTGTCTTTCCCAATCCTATTTCTAGACCAGCTTTTCGAATACGTCTTGCAGACCTGTTCTAGATCGTCTCAAGAAAGCAATTAAGCCGGACATTAGCAGAGATATCCGACGTTTTCCCGCCGAAGTTCTCTCATTCGTGTCTTCTTTAACCTGTTTTTATCGTCTTGGATAAACGCTACGAAAACGTTACGTATCTCTTTTGTGCTACCTGGGTCTCTTTCTTCATCATCTTCCCGACCAGAGAGGATTTCGGCGAAACCTGGATTTCACCTCAGAGAACCAAATTTTAGACCCAGTTATAACTCCCAATGTATAATCTAATGTGAAGTAAGTTTTTTTTTTTTTGTCTTCCAGCTGCAACTTGTGGTTCTGGTGCATGATGCACTTTCTATCGTCCATTTTGCACTTTCATAACGCGCACCTTATGGAGCGCCAACTTAGTTTTATATCATATATAGTTAAGGTATACAATTACTGGATGAGACTAGTTCTGGTCTCTAAGCGGTCCACTTGTCATGCTTGTCTAGTTGCGCTCACTGATTTGTATTTTCTTTCTTTTTCGAATAAGAAAGTTAAACATATTGGTATACCCATAGGCGCCGACTACAGGGGGGCACCAGGGTCCGAGCCCCCTTCGAAATTTTCCGGAGGTGGAGGGCACAGCCGCACCCGGCGATGCCGAAGCCTAACCCCCCCCCCCCCCTAAATTGTCATTACTAGAGTTCTGTCACATCATTTTAGGTCTTTTTTTACTTGCCTCTACTTTTTCACTTAACATATTATTGTGGCTATAAAAGCTTACTGCATCATTGTTGACGCCGATGTGCAAGACATTTAATTCAGGCTTTCGCTTTATTTCTGCAAATCCTGACAATAGGTAAGACAAGCGCATTAGAAGTGCCAAGGGGGCTACCTCTACCGTGTTTTCTAATTTCAACATCTCTTTATTGCGATAGCAATTATATGGATGCGCCACACTCTTGAAAAAGGTTGCACCCTTTGGGGCTTATCTTGTCCCGCAACAATCGCCATTTGCCTCGGTTGCGTTTTTTTTTTCTTGAAAACTCAGCGCTCGCTACTTTCCTGTCGAGAGTGCTGTGTCGCGCTGATAACGCGCAGGCGATTCGCGACTTGGGGGTACCGAGCTCGTAGCGTTAAAGGAAGGAAATGCGGGCAAGACAGACGATGATTATCGTTGTGGGACAAGATAAGCCCCTAAGGATGCAAATTTCTTTTAAGAGAACCTTTAATTAAAGAATGCAGGCGTATAAAGCACAAGGGCGATAACATCGTCACCGTGCGTCATATGCTGTGAGTGTGAAAGCTTGCGAAGGTGAGCCGACGGTGGTGGATCAATCTCGCGTGCGGCAGGGAAGAAAGCGCGGAGGAAGCGCACCGTCTTCCGTCGCGCGCATGTCACAGGTGACAGCTGCGTATGACGGCGACAACTTCGTATGACGCGGCCGCGCGGGCCCTCTCTTGAAAGCGATCTGGGATGGGAGCCGAGTCTAGGTATATCGACGGCTCGGAGCTTGGTGTGCGCTGTGTTTCCGCCGCTCATGCAGTTTGCGTTGAAACGATAGGCAGCACGACGGTCACTTGGCTCGCTGCTGCTGCCGCACTTCCTCACTCCAGCGTCTTGACAGGGAGTGTCCGCGGTCATCGAGTGTGATGGGCTCATGTCTGCCTATGCACGCGTGACACCAGCTTGTTAATTTAGTCAGCGAACGCTTACAAGTTTATACGGCTGATAAAACTACTATCCTTACTTCGTATAGTTGTCTACTAATTTGCTATCGCAATCGATGCTCCGCCTTACCGGCGAAACTGCGACTTTTCTGAATTTACACTGTCAACACTGCACAGACACAGTATATTTAAATAGACAAACAGGGCAAAGCAGATTATGTTTTATTGCGATAGCGATTACTTGGACACTCCAGGCGCATTTCTGCCGTCTCCGTGATGTCCTGTATAAAGTCCAAGGGCGATAACATCGCCCCCACGCGCCGTATGATGTATGTGGGAGTGAAAACGTGAGAGGGTGAGCCGACGATGGCGGCTCAATCTCGCGCGCGCGAGGCAGGAAGGCGAGGAGGAAGCGCACCGTCTTCCGTCGCATGCAAGGCACAGGGGGGGGGGTCATTGTATACACCGGCGGCAGCTGCGTGTCGCGGCCGCGCGGGCTCTATCGTTATAGTGATTTGCGTTGGGGACACAGCCTAGGCCTCTAGGCGCACCGAGGGCCGATAGTTTGCTGTGTGCTGCGTGCTCGCCGCTCAGCTGGCGTTGAAGCTATAGGAAGCACGAAAATCACTTGGCTCGCTGCTGCTGCCGTATTTCCTCACGCCAGCGTTTGGATAGCGAGTGTCCGCGGTCATGGAGCGTTGTGTTCATGTTTGTCTGTGCGCGCGTGACGCCATGCTTGTTAATTTAGTTAGTAAGCGAAGATTTACAGACTTATACGGCTGATAAATCTACTATTCTTACTTCGTATAGCTGTCTACTAATTTGCTATCGCAATCAATGCTTGGCCTTTCGGGCGAAACTTCGACTTTTTTTAAGGAGAAGGAGGCAGCCAACTAACAATTATTTCTAATGGTATGGTAAGCCTATGCCTAGACAATGAATATGTTGCTGTATTTTCACGTCGCTTCAAGTTGCTTTGCGTGCTTTTTTGACCCTGAAAAAAAGCCTGCAGACTTCAGTGACCTCTTTGGCGGAGTCTTTCATCAACGGCGTGTGAAGTGCAGGTGAATGATGTGTGTGTCAGTATTGTTTCTCCTGCTAGTAAGCAATATGCTAACGACTCATGAAAAAGAAAGAGACTCTGCTAATAATTGACAACATTTATTAGGGATAGAAACATCCATCTCCACTTGCAACCGGGGGTCATGTATAATTCACCGAGTAACCGAAATTAGGACAAGCCGCATTCACTCGAAATCAGAATCAATAGCAGTGACGCGCAGCAGCGCATATACTCGGACTCAGAGTAAAAAAAAAAGAAAAAAAAGAGGACCATGTAGTTTCGCCGGCAAGGCGAAGCAGTATTAGTGATAGCGAAGGCATGCAATTGAACGAAGGACGATTACATCACCGAGAGACGCCAGATTCTTGGTGGTGCATGAAGGAGGACTGAGACTGTGAAATAAAACTGTTTCCTACTATGAGGTCTTGCACATGTCCTAGCCGTCACTTCATGAACAATTCTTCGAGGGCACACGAAGTTTCTTCCAGTGTAACTGTTATTAAAGGTAATATTGTACAGTACAACTTCTTTCATAGGTTTTCGAAAAAAAATCGCCAGAAAAAATGTACGATCCGACGTAACTATTCCAGGTAGCACAAAAAGTCTTCAAAACGTCGTATTTATGGATTCAACGTCTGAAACAGGTTTTTGACCAAACTCTGCATTAAAAACGTCGCAAGCAGGATAGCTTAAAAGCGAGGGGTGAATACGTTTCGAAAACGTTTTCATAAGACTGGCCGTATCTGTTCAGTTAGCGTGCTGGATTTTCGACGGCGCAGTTCTTGGCGAGAGCATTCTCCATTTATCAAGCGCCACTCGTGTCAATTGCTGCTGTATTCGTCCTGCATGAGCATGAGTTCGGCTAGGAAAAAGAAGCTTTGTGTGGTGTTGACCTCACGTCAGAAGAGACGAACGATTGCAAACGAAGCTGACACCTCAACAGCTCACGAAGGAATAGTGCACAAGTGCATTAACATTGAAGCCGCTCTTTGTGACGCGAACAACGGCTCTACATCGACTTCGGAGGAGCGCTGTCAGTCAGTAGACCATGCGGCTGTTAGTGCTGATTCTGACAGCGCATCCTCTTCTTCAGTAGCTTTGGCCTTTTCATAAATGTTGTCATCATTCAATTCTTTTTGAGGATTTCTTTGAGCGCCCAGGAGTAATTTTTTTCTCGTGACCACTAAGCAAATGTGAAACGACCGATATGTCACTCTCATCGTTTTACAATTTCATTCATACCGCGCACTATCGTAGAATGGAACCACTTGCCATGAGCGCGTAGGCACTGAAGGATACGCAGCAAAATTTAAAGAGCTGCTACATACTGAGCGCAGTGCACGTTGGATTGATTTGTTTACTTTTTACGCGTTTTGTTTTCTCAATTTCTTACACAATGAGATGTATTTTACCGATGGCATGTTAATTTTCCCCTGTTCCATTTGTGAAGCATTCTCATGCGGTGTATTTATAAGGCTTTTCTATATTACGCATGAAGAAACGGATCGAGCAAAGAGCGAACACCACTTTTGATGGCAACGTAGGAAGGAATACATCGGTACGTCCCTTACTATAGGAACGGTGCTCTGCAGAAAGTGTTGCGGTGAATTCTACTGTGCGCACAATGTATACAAAAACAGTGTGCAGAAACCACCGTCGATGTGTCAGTCAGTGGCGTAGCAACAGGGGGGGCCGGGGGGCCGTGGGCCCCGGGTGCAAGGGGCCAGTGAAGGGGGGGGGGGTGTCATATACGTCTGAATACACCCGGAAATTGTCGATATGCTCGCCTTCCTCGACTACACCCGGGGGGGGGGGGGAGGTGACAGAAGAGCTATCGGCCCCGGTTGCCAGACGACCTAGCTACGCCACTGGTGTCAGTACAAGCGAATAACCCGAACGAACGAGCGAACGAAAGGACGAGAGAGAGAGCGGGCGAAATATAGTTGGCGAGAGAGCAAAAAAACGAATGAACGTCTTCCTTGCATATCAAACGTACTTAGGACCAACCACTGACCTCTTATCAACCATAAGAAGAGCCGGAGACCAGTGGCGTAGCAACAGGGGGGGCCGGGGGGCCGTGGGCCCCGGGTGCAAGGGGCCAGTGAGCGGGGGGGGGGGGGGTGTCATATATGTCTGAAGACACCCCTCCTTCCGCCGGCTACACCCGGGGAGGGGGTGATAGAAGACCTATGGGCCCCGGGTGCCAGACGACCTAGCTACGCCACTGCCGGAGACAGTATGCTTTAATATTCATGAGACTCAACGGTATGGGCTCGGCACGCTTGGGCGCATATAGCTTGGTGTGATCGCGCATGGTCAGACGCGCCGATCGTCTAAATCGTCTAACCACAATGATGCGGCACTGACGGCGTCCGAAAGGAAAGGCCTGCGAAATGCACAACGGGAACGGCCAGCTCACCGCTCTTGTTTGAGACGGAGTGGCACATCGAGCAAGCGAGCCAGCGCGCGAAAGAACAACGGAAGAGGAGAGCGACGTCTGGCTCTGCGCGACGTGATTCACAGTCGATAAACGGGAACGCGCACGACACCACGACACGCCGACGCGCACACCAAATTAAGCGCTCACACCGCGGCGCTACAACAGCCCGTCAACTAATGCCCTAAATAAAATTTTATTTAGGGGCATTGCCGTCAACACAATCCAACCTTACGCAAGGTGGCGATACGATACCGTCGTCACTAGTCGTCACATAGGTCACATGACCAAGCCTGTGGCCAAGGCTGCCGTGTCTGCCGCTGTGGCTGCCGTGTGAAACCGGGCTGTGCATAGTTTCGCAATTGTGCTCGTGTGGGCAGTCGTGTGTTTCTCACTTCTTTCGGTCGCGCTGTCTTTTGTCAAGCATGTATTGTTATCTTACTTGGTGCTGCATGTGTAGCGATTTGTTTGTATGATTTTAATTTGGAGAGCAGCTGAGTTTTTCATTGGAGAGCGCCGAGTGGAGGGCACAAATTTGCTCTTCAATCTCATTGTCATGTCGCTATGGCTATGTGAGGCGCCTTTTCAGTGACGTTGTAATTAAGGCGTTAAGAGCAGTATTAAGATGTCGTCCGTGTCTCTTCTTGTGTCGTCTGTTTGGCGCTTTAGTACTTCAGTTAAGATGAAAGTTAGAGACGAAATGTTGCTTTTGGGTGCCTGGCATCGAGATCGGCCGTCATGCTTGAAGCAAGTTTCGCAGGATGCGAAGAAAGGCGGAATGCCGTGTCTGCGCACATTGCCAATATCCTCTGTAGACAATCGCCACTGTGGTATTTCAGGCTTCCGTTTAGCAAGAATATTGCAGGCAAGAGGACTGACAAATGTTAATGACAAATGTTAATGTGCATAACGAGTATGGTAGCGCAGAGATGAGGTAAGTGCCCGTCGTATTTCCGTACCCTGGCCTACAGCGCCCTCGTAGAATATTGTGGGAACCACACTGTGCTGTTATCGCTTGCGATTCAGATTCGACTGTACTTTAGCCCCTTTTATCCTACGTGACTGGTATTTCATGGTATTAAGAGGAACTTTCTGTCCTATATGAAACGGCCGATTTCAATTTTCTTCGGCGCCTCGGAGTGCTAGCAATATCGTTCGCTGTTTCTAGCTTTGTCATTGTTATAGTTTCTGTAGTTCGCGTTCGGATACCGCATGTACTATGTATTCCTCACTAGTGTATACTGCATTCGTGAGTCGGGGATCCACATGGCGTAAAATATCCTGTTACTACAGGAAGTAACTATTTTCTGCCGTTTGTGACTGATGCCGGTCTCCGCGCTGCGCGGCCTCAAACTCGGCACACGCGGAGTTCATGCGTGTCCCATGTGTACGCACGGAGTTTCGGAAGCGCTCACGCGGTTCTTTCAATTTGTGTGCTGTTCGTGCACTTCGTGCAACAGGGTGTCCGCTGTTCCTGGTCCTTAGGCAACAAATTTTCCAAGTGTACGTCAAACGGAGGAACTTCTATAGGCATTTCTGCATGTCGGTTCATTAAGTAAGTTGATGGGTAAAAGTACATAGCACTTGCTGCTTAGAGTTCATGTAATATTGCCATGTAATGCCGCAGAGAGCTCTCCACATGCCAGTTACGAGCACTCTTGTTAGTGCGCTGGTTTCTGGCTTGGAGAGCGTGCTGTGCCTTCTCTCACCGGTCGGTGCTGGCATATGTGGCAAGCAACTGTCTCAGAAACTCTTCCCATGAGACTAGCGCCACTTCATGGTTTGCGTACCATGTCCTCGCTGACTCTTCTAACGTGAAGTACACCTTGCGAAGCTTCCTTGCCTTGTCCCAGCCATTGAAATCTGCGACTCGCTCGAAGTGTTCTAACCAGTCTTCCACATCTTTGAACGTATCGCCGTGGAAAGATTCGGCGTGCGTAGTGGGTACACGATGAGCTGAGATGATGCCACCGAGTTGGCCATGGTTGCACTGTCGCTGGTAATTGTTGCCTGCACTGCTGCAGCAACAGGCAGTCCGAACTCGGGCGAGTCTCATCGGAGGCAGCGGTTTGTGTGCTGGTGTACTGGAGTCAGTTCTCTGGATTCCAGTCGCTGAGGGTCGGTACTCCGCTATCTTACGAACTGGAGACTCAAAATCATACCTCGCACCTCCACCAGATATGTAGCACTCTTCAATGAAGCACACTAAACAAACTGGTTTATTGTGGGCGAACTTGTGCACGGAAAGTGAAGCCTAAGGCACTTTCATGCGATTTCCGAGCAGAGTGTTACGTTTCGCCTCCGACGTGCGGTATAGCCGGCGCGGATGCAACGGACGCCGGGGCTTTGTTCACAGCGGCGGACATTTTGGCCAGTTCAGCGCTGTCCCAACGCCTCCTGCTATGCGCGTCCAGGCATGTTTCAATGCCACGTGTCTTCGTGTGTGTGTGTGAGTTTGTGTGCATGTTGGTGCCCACGCTTGTCAAAGCGCGGCAGCCGGGGAGAGGAGCTCCCCAACTGTGAAGCGTAGTGAAGCGAGGAGGTCTGACCGGCGCCGGCCCGGCGGATGCGTCACTTCTTGTCTCAACGTGTCCGTGCGTCGCCGTCACGGGCGCCTCTCCCGAGCCGTTCCTTCTTGCCCTCGACTCCGAGAGTATAAAAGCAGCTGCCCCCGGACGCCAAGAGAGAGGCTTCGATTTCTTCCGTCGAGTAACGCGGTGTCCCGTTTCTCCGCTTCGGTCGACCTGACCGGCCGCTCTTTTGCGATGCTATAATAAACAAGTTGTTTTGTTAGGAGTCGACTCATCCTTTGCCAGGACCTTCGGATGCTTCCAGCCGTGCCCCAGGCCGCCAGGCCAACGCTACCCTTGGGGCTTGCGACCCATTTGCAACAAGAGTTAACAGGAGCCTATCAACAGTGAACCGCATCTCCACACCAAACACACTTTCACACACCCTGAAGACCAGGAGCAGCGCCGTGACTTCTCATTGGATGGGGGGGGGGGGGGGGGGTGACTCAGGCGCTGCCGTGTGCGCGTGCACGCGAGACACGCGCTGTCTTGCCATCCGCGAGCCATGGCTGGTGCTCTTCTAACGGCGATGTGATGAGTAATGCCTAGGGTCTTTAGCGATGAGGCACTTGGAAGGGTACCTCACGAGAGTTCTTGTAACTGGCGTGTGGAGAGCTGTATGCGGCAATATGGGTTATTTGCACAGCAATTTTAGCCTTATATTGCAGAATGGATTTATGAATGAATAATTGCATATATTTGCCCCTATCTGGAGGTCTTAGTTGAATATGTGAGCATATGTGAACCCGGGTGAGCATGAGGCTTTCGTTACTCTAGGGGCAACGACTCAAACCGTCGGCATTGCCGTTAAGCTTACCCTTCTTGTAGCGAATATCGAAGGTGTACTGCTGAAGAGCCAAGCTCCAGCGTAAGAGACGGCCGTTTTTCGTAGACATGAACTGCAGCCACGCGACGGGACAGTGGTCAGTCTCAATGGTGAACCTTGAACCAGCGATATAGCAAGCTAGCTTCTGCACCACCCACACTACGCAGGCGCATTCCTTTTCTGATGCACTGTATGCTTCCTCATGAACTGAAAACTTTCTACTGGCGTACAGTACGGGGTGTTCGTTCTCGTCATCTCTATTTTGACAGAGCACCACCCTTACACCCCTGTCGCTGGCATCACACTGAAGAATGAATAGAGTAGTCGGGCGCGTTCAACACGTACTTTGGCTGACTCGTTAGTGCTTTCTTCAGCATACTAAAACCCTTTTCTTTTGCGTCATCCCACTTTACCGTTTGTGGTTCTGTTTTTCTGCGAGCATCCGTTACAGAATTCGCAATCTCGAAATACCGCGGGATATATCTTTGGTAATAACCCGCCAAGCCAAGGAATGACCTGATGTCCTGCCTGGTGCGTGCTTGCGGGAAGTTGTCTATAGCGGTCAATTTAACCTCTGAAGGCCGACGATGGCCTTGCCCTATTAGATCACCTAGATAAGCTACCTCCGCGCGCCCTAATTGGCATTTGGGAGCCTTAACAGTTAAGTTGGCATCTCGTTGACGACACAGCACGGTTTGCAGGTGTTGCATATGGTCCGCCCATGATGAAAAAAAGGTTGCTATCTCATCTAGATACGGAAGTGCAAAGTCCTCCATTCCTCGTAGCACCTGGTCCATAAGGCTAGAGAAGCAATATGGCGCATTCTTCAATCCAAAGCTCAGGACTTTCGGCCGAAAGGTTCCCATCGGAGAAATAAACGCCGCAAGCCTGCTTGCCCTCTCGGTACGGTACCTGCCAGTATACGTACCCTCTGACTAAATCGAGCGTAGAGATGAAATTAGCACTGCTCACTTTCTCAAGCCTTTCCTCGATATGCGGTATTGGATAAGTCTGGTCCTTCGTGATTAAACTGAGCCTGTGGTAGTCGATATATGGTCGCGGCTCCTTTCCTGGGACCTCAACCAAGATTAAGAGGCGAGGTATAATCACTCACTCCTGGCTCGATTACACCTAGCTCTAACATCTTGTTTATTTCAGCGGCAAGGACTTCACGTTGGCGAGGTGAAACGGGATAAGCTTTCGAACCAACTGGGTCCGACGAGGTTAACTCGATATCATGAACGATCGCAGTGGTCCTGCCCGGTGTGTCTGAATATACGTCTTTAAATTCAAACACACAACTTCCTCAGTTCGGCCCTTTGATTGGGATTCAACTCCGCCTGTTCTACTAACTTGTCAATGGTCTCGTCAATGTCTTTTGTCTCCGTCACTGCTGTTAACTCTGGAAAGTCGACAGGCATTTCCTCAGGTTGCTTAAGGGACATGTTCACAATGGCTTCCCTCTGCCGGTAGGGTTTAAAGGGCCCCTGAAACGGTTCGGACAAATCTTTTAGCGGCGTGGGGTACAGCTTAAGTAGAACATCCGCACCACAATTTAAGTGAAGCGTTACGGATTAATGGAGCTACAAGCGATTACAAGTTACCCTCCTCCCTAGCCATGCTTTCCCCCCTCAACTCGTTCGCCGAGCGATCGGGGCTAAGCTCCGCCTTCACTGGTTCTGCGTCACGATGCGGCGTCGCATCGTCCACTTCCGGTCGTTTTGGAGCCCGCCACCGCCCGCGCGAAACCTCTCCGCTAGCCGCTTGGCCGTCGACCCTAAGCGAGAGTTATCGAAGCAGCGTGCGTTGCGATCATTCTGTCGTAGCGCCGAACGTGTCTGGTATTCCGGTAATCAATCACTAGCTCGACGGAACGGTGGAGGCATAAACTCAAGCTGATGAAAGAACTTTAGAGTAGACGTACGTGAGCTGCCTGATCGGTCTCCACGGTCCAGCCAGCCGTGGCGCAGAGCTTATCCAGCCAAAGAAAGAGCTAATGTTGCTCTAACCAAGTGCAAAACATTTTAAACATTTACAAAAACAACGTGTTAACGATTACACTCATGCGAAAGATTTACTCCAGCAGCACAGAATACATTTTGTTACTGCTACTGTGCGTGGTTGAGCTCTATGCCACCATGTGGCTGCACCGTGCAGACCATTCACATTTGCGCTTCTGTTCATCCCCTGAAACGACACGCAAGGGGATGCGGCCAGGCCCTGTCCCCTTGCGCTTGCGTTTACCCTAATACAGGACTCGCGAAACGCTACTGCGTTAGTAATCTTCCGATGTAAAGTGACGGCCGCAATCGCGCAAATCCTGGCACCCATTGGATAGCGGCAGTCGAATGCGCTACAGCCAGTCCGCTCGTCTTCTAGCTTGCAGAGGGACACGATGTTGCAGCTTGGCATATTGCCAGTCGCTACATTTGCAGTCCACAACGCAACAAAGTCGAATCATAGCACTCGCGAAAAGACAAACCAACACTGACAGCTCTCTCGTCAAAGACAGAGCACGTTGTAACACAAGCAGATGACACTTGCTCTGTGCTGGAAGTGCTTAAGTGTACTGAAAAATTGTTCTTGTGCATTCTCTTTATGTTACGTTCTTTTTATAAAAACAAATGAACTAACATTCCAACTACTACGAACATCATTTGTTCCCCATAAAGGTGGAAAAATTATCGATCACGCGCCCTGGTCAGCCAATCGAATAGCTCGCCCCACTGACGTCGTATGGGTTATTTACGTCGTATGGGTAGAGGCGGCTTAAAATTCCGCCGAGCATGCAGTGAGCTGCGATCGGCAGCGATGTGCATATTTGAAGTCTTATAATAAATTACACGCTTTACACGGATCACTTGGAATCGCCAATTAATGATCAGAAGGACCTACCCTAACGACTCAGTACGTTTGTAGAAAATCGTCAAAATCGTTTCAGGGTCCTTTTAAGTATAGATTGCTATGGTACACTTGTGGTGTCCTTGGTTTTCCCGGTACCATGATTACGTAGTTGGTTTCAGATAATTTCTGAATTATGTCAACCGGGCCTTCCCATTGAACCTCTTGTTTGTTTTTCAATGAGGGTTTCAGGATCATTACCTTTCCCCAACTTCAAAGCGTCGCGTGCGAGCCTTCGAACCTTTTGAAATCAAACCTTTTATTTGTTAAAATGCCGGTAAATGGAAAAAGTGTAGACTCCCTGGTTGATACTGGAGCATCCGTAAGCCGAGTAAATCAGGAAGTTGTCCAACCGAGCGCGGTGTATGAAGGAAGAATAGGTATATAGTGTTCAAAGCTATGATGGAAAAACTAGAAGGTTGCAACACTGGACAGAAGTAGAAGTTGGATTTGGTGGACATCATCTGAAAGTAAATGCCCTTGTGCTGCAGAGTGTTGACTTTTTGTTTATTTTATCTAGACCTGATATGAAGCGATTGAAGATGAACATTTCTTGGAGAGACAAAGCGACCATTGACGGATCATTTAAGCCTAATTTGTGTGGAATTGAAAATTCACATCGAAGAGTTAGAAATTCTGATGAGATACTGACAAATTTTCCCGAACTTAATTATTTGTGTTGAGACGTACCCACCAGCAGCAGATGTCCTCGAGGTACCGTTTAAGCTTCGTGACGTCACAGTAGTGCGTAAAAAGCCGTACAGTCTCTCCCACGAGAAAAAGATCTAGCTAAAGGCCGAACTGCAGTAAATGCTAAATGCCGGTATTATAAGGCCATCAAAATCCACTTTCGCGTCGCCAGTCACCATAGTACCGAAAGACGATGGCTCATTTCGCCTTTGCACAGATTACAGGCAGATAAACGGCCAGACTGATTTGTTTCCTTTTCCCATGCCCCGAATGGACGAGATCATCAATGAAACTGGTGGATCAAATTTTTTCACTCGGATCGACCTCTGTAAAGGATACTGGCAGGTGCCACTACAAGAAGATTATAAGCAATAGACTGCTTTTGTAACACCTTTCGATGTGTACGAGTAGAACCGCTTACCATTCGGTTGGAGGAATTCTGTAGCTTGGTTTCAGAAAATGATGAATGACATTCTTAATGAGTTCCTAGGAAAGTTTTGTAACGTATACATTGACGACATCATCATATACTCACGTACAAGAGAAGGACATGAAAAACACTTTTTGTGCGTGTTAGAAGCCCTCAGCAAGTCAAAGTTAAAGAATAACAAGAACAAGAATGAATTCTTTCAGACGAATGTTGTCTTTCTAGGAAGTGTTTCTGACGGAAAAACAAAAACAACAAAAGAGGAGTCAACAAAAAACTCGTCAAGCCGTATGACCTACACTCACTCCGTGTTTTCCTTGGACTCGCCGGTCATTTTCGTGCATTCATTAAGGATTATGCTGCAAAGACACGATGCCTCACCAAGCTGACGCAAAAGGATGTGCCATTTATGTGGAGTGAAGAGTGCGAGAAAGCGTACGAGTGCCTTGTTGAAGCTATATTGTCGGATTGCTACCTGACATCAACAAGCCTTTCGAGCTGTGCACGACGCTTTACAATACGGTGCAGGGGCCGTTCTATATCAACGAGACACAAAGGAACAGCAAAGACGCCAACTCAGAGTGATTGGCTATTATTTTTCTACGTTCTCAAAAGCTCAAGCACATTATACGACCACAGAAAAAGAGGCTCTGGCTGTTGTGATGGCACTCCGGTATTTCAGAAGCTACACAGAGGGTCGTCATTTCCGGCTTTTCACTGACAACCGAGCGTTAACCTACCTCTTGGGATTAACCCAGCCGAAGGGCAGGGTGGCGCGTTGGATCAGTGAAATACAGCAGTTCGCTTTCGATGTAAGCCATCGACCTGGTGATAAGCTTCCTGACGCGGATGCTCTTTCCAGGCTTCACTTCACAGAAGTGAGAACATCTGATCATGGACACGTTTACAGTTTGTGGGAAGGCAACGAAGACTTGACTTGCGATAATAGAAAATTCTGCGTTCCATGGGAACTTTGGTGAAAAAGGTTTTGAAGCTGTACCATGACAGCTCAGAGTCAGGAGGGCACGATGGATTCTGGAAAACTTATTGGAAGATAAAAAGTCGATTCACATGAAAAAATGTGAAGGAAGATGTCAAGAGCTACGGGCAAACCTGTCACCAGTGCCAGATTAACAAGGCCAAGTATCGTCCAAGAGGGAATCAAATGGTCATCGCTAATAATTCCCAAGTACCATATGAAGTAATTCATCTAGATTATGCCGAAATAAAAAAAAACGAGGCGAGGGAGTCAGTAAGACTCAAGCATTCCTTGTCTCAATAGATGAATGTACACGCATGGCAGCTGCAAAGCCAGGAAACGAAGACGCGAATTCTGTTTTGACATTACTGGAGCGGAATATGTTCAAGAACACCACAGTGGTGGTGTCCGACAACGGGCCAGCTTCCCACTGTAAGAAGCTTCAAGAATGAGCCGTAATAGAGGAATTGCCCTGAGATTTGCCGCACCCTACCATCCAGAAGAAAACGGCCTAGCTGAAATGCTCATTCGGGACTTGAAAACATTCATCGCAATTTACGATGATTTCCCTGGAGTATGAAAGTGTGCCTCGGAAGCAGCAGTCAGGCACCACAACCATTCTCATACCATGGGATTAGGATGCTCGCCTAACTTTGCTGCATCAGGAAGAGAAAGAGGTGGTCAAGATCGATCCCTGCAAAATAAATGAGTGTATTTGAACTCATACTTTATAACACACACACACACACACACACACACACACACACACACACACACACACACACACACACACACACACACACACACACACACGCACACGCACACGCGCGCACGCACGCACGCACACACACACACACACACACACACACACACGCACACGCACACGCACACGCACACGCGCGCACGCACACACACACACACACACACACGCGCGCACGCACGCACGCGCACACACACACACACACGCATATATATATATATATATATATTGCCACGACAAACTTGGTGACATTCAAGTTGCGCGTCCTTTGCATTGGGCACTGTGCACGCCGTACAGTGGTGTTGTTCAGCAACAACAGGAAGCGATCTTCGTGGCACGGGCAGCCAGTTGGACCCGGCTCGCATGCGGCACGCGCCCGAGGTGTCACGCGAGAAGAAGAGGAAGACGGTTCGAGCCAGTTTGAGAACGCGACTGCCGCGGATTCCTGCACGACCGCAGTGACTTTTACTTGTGGGCACAAGTTCGCCTTTAATAAATATCCTTGTTTTACTAACATCGTTACATTTCTGGTGGAGGTGCGGGGTATGAGTCGAAGCCCCACGAACGAAAGTCAGCGTAGCCCCGACAACCCGCGAGTCCATCCCGTGGAACTGACACCTGTACACCAGCGGACGAGCCGCCGTCTTCGAGGTGACTCGCCCGAATTCGGCCCTCTTCTCTTCTTGCCAAGAGAAACTCCCACAACGGACGCCGCCACAATGACTACCCAGGTAACACCGGCACAGCTAGTCGTAAGCCAACCTCGCAAGCCGCCAACATTCCATGGTGACTCGTTCGAAGACGTGGAAGATTGGTTGGAACTGTTCGAGAGAGTGGCGAGCTTTAATGAATGGAATGAGAGACAGAAGCTCCGTAACGTATATTTCGCGTTGGAAGACTTCGCAAAAACGTGGTATGAAAACCACGAACCCTCTTTGACCTCTTGGGAGGAATTTCGACGACAACTGCTAGCAACGTACGCCAGCACGGATCGTAAAGAAAAGGCTGAAATCGCACTTCAAGCCAGGAACCAGCTCACAAACGAGAACGTGGCGATGTACATCGAGGACATGTCCCGCCTGTTCAAGCGTGCTGATCCCACCATGAGTGAAGATAAGAAGCTGCGCCATCTCATGCGTGGGGTAAAGCAGGAACTCTTCGCAGTTCTCGTCCGCAACCCACCGCGCACGGTTGCCGAGTTCAGATGTGAAGCAACGACCATCGAAAAGACGCTGGAACAGCGGGCTCGGCAATACAACCGTGAGGCAAGCTGCGCACCTGTCCATGTCTTCCCTGGAGGCCTGCCAAACGACCTGGAAGCCCTGCGGGAGCTTGTCCGGTCAGTGATCAGGGAAGAGCTCAATAAGTTGCAGATACCTCAGGCTCCAGCTGCACTATCTATCGTCGACGTTGTCCGGGACGAACTCAGGAACGTCATACGGGATCCAGAGTGTGAGCCACAGCCGACGCGGCGCACGCCAACGTACGCCGACGTACTCAGGCAACCCGCGGTACACAGTAGTGGAGCAGTTGCGACGACTGTTCCCTACCCGTCGACAGTACGCAGTGCACCTCGTCTACTGGAACCACCGGCTGCCTATCAGCCTTCAGCACGTAGTGCACCTCTTTTTGTGGAACAAAGGCCCCGGAAAAGTGACGTCTGGCGTGACCACGAGCGCAGGCCTCTGTGTTTCCACTGCGGAGAAGCGGGTCACCTGTATAGGTTCTGCCCGTACCGTCAAGTTGGGTTAAGGGGTTTTCCCTTAAGCGCACCATGCCCCCGAAACGGTGAACGGCCAGCGGAGATCGAAGAATACCTGTCGACGCGCCAAAGCCCCGTTACTCCTCGCCAACGTCAACCACGATCACCGTCGCCCATGCGCTACCGATCGCCTAGCCCACGCGCGTCTCCAAGATTGCCTAGGCGTCGTTCACCAAGCCCACACCAGGAAAACTAAAGCAAGCGACCTGTGGAGGTGAGGCCGCTGATAACCAGAGTGACGAAGATCCTCCAACGCGATTCCAGTGCGGTGATGAGATAATTCCAGTCTACAGGTGCAGGAACGAAACGATTACGTCAGATTTGCGGTTGATAATAGACGGATGCGAGCTGAATGCCTTAGTCGACACCGGCGCTGATTATTCGGTAGTAAGCTTCAAGATGGCGAAGCACCTTAAAAAAGTTGTGACGAAGTGGACTGGTCCGCAGATACGCACGGCAGGCGGCCATCTTATTACGCCCCTTGGCCGATGCACCGCAAGACTTACGATAAAAGGCTTTACTTACGTTTCTGACTTTATTGTACTGCCAGAATGTTCACGGGAACTTATATTGGGAATGGATTTTCTACAAGCTAACGGCGCCATAATTAACCTACGTAGGTCCAGTGTATCTTTCTCGACAAAACAAGCTATACCTGTGGAAGAATCGGAGGAGCGACGTCTCGCTGCACTGCGCGTCGTTGACGATGACGTAACTGTGCCGCCACGCTGCAGTATAATGGTTCTTGTGGAGAATGAAAGATTTTCCGACCGCGAAGGCATAGCGGATGGAAACATAGAGCTCCTTTTCAACAAAGGTATTTGCGTGGCTCGGGGCCTTGTTCACTTAAGCGATGGCCGTGCAAATGTCGCACTTACAAATTTCGGTAATGAATTCCAACACATCGCACAAGGAACAGCTATTGCCTATTTCCACGAGTTCTGTGAAGCGACCGAATTATGCAGCCTAACTACGTCAACTGCCCTGCCAGGAACCTGCAGTGTCGACAGATCAATTACCGTCAACCCGAGACTCCCTGAAGCCCAAAAGAAACAGATATATGCCCTGATAAAGGATTTTTCTGACTGCTTCTCCGCGTCCTCGAAGGTACGGCGCACGTCTGTTGCGAAGCACAGAATCATAACAGAGGACGCCACAAGACCGGTATGCCAGCACCCGTATCGAGTGTCACCAAAAGAAAGGGAGATCATCAAGAAGCAAGTAGAGGAGATGCTTTCAGATGACGTTATTCAGCCTTCCAGCAGTCCATGGGCGTCTCCGGTAGTGCTGGTTAAGAAAAAAGACAACACACTTCGATTCTGCGTCGACTACCGTAAACTGAACAGCGTAACCAAGCGAGATGTGTACCCCCTTCCGCGTATCGACGATACCTTAGATCGGCTCCGATGTGCAAAGTTTTTCTCGTCCCTGGATCTCAAGAGTGGATATTGGCAAATAGAGGTGGATGAACGGGACCGTGAAAAGACAGCATTCGTGACCCCTGATGGCCTCTACGAATTTAAAGCACTTCCATTCGGCCTCTGTTCCGCACCCGCAACGTTCCAGCGAATGATGGACTCTGTGCTTGCAGGATTGAAATGGCAGTCATGCTTAGTGTATTTGGATGATGTGGTCGTATTTTCCACCACATTTGACCAACATCTAGAGCGCCTACGACTAGTATTAGAAGCTATTCGCGCAGCAGACTTGACAATTAAGCCGGAAAAATGTCAGTTCGGCTTCGATGAACTTCGGTTTCTCGGACACGTCATCAGGGCTGAAGGCGTCCGACCAGATCCCGAAAAGACAGCAGCTGTTGCGAGGTTCCCGACACCCACAGACAAAAAGTCAGTGCGACGTTTCTTGGGTTTATGCGCATACTACAGAAGATTTGTGGAAAACTTTTCAAACATTGCTGAGCCCCTTACAATACTGACAAGAGATGATCAACCTTTCATGTGGAAAAGCGAACAACAAGACGCCTTTGACGAGTTAAGGAAACGCCTGCAAGCTTCTCCAATCCTTGCCCATTTTGATGAGACAGCTGACACTGAAGTTCATACCGATGCGAGTAACGTCGGCCTCGGTGCCATACTAGTGCAGTGGAATAACGGCCAGGAGAAAGTAATTGCTTATGCCAGCCGTAAGCTCTCGAAAGCAGAGGCAAACTACTCCGCAACCGAGAAAGAGTGCCTTGCAGTCATTTGGGCAATATGTAAATTTCGGCCCTACCTCTATGGTAGACCATTCAGAGCAGTCAGCGATCACCATTCGCTTTGCTGGCTGGCGAATCTCAAGGATCCATCTGGACGACTAGCAAGATGGAGCCTTAGGCTTCAAGAGTATGACATTACTGTCGTATACCGATCCGGGAGGAAACACAGCGATGCCGACTGCTTGTCACGCGCACCCGTCGAGACAACTGTGTCAGAAGAAGAGGATTTCCCGTTCCTTGGCATTGTTGACGCGTCACAAATTGCTCAACAACAACGAGATGACCCGGAATTGCTTCCACTTATACAGCGCCTGGAGGGACTGGACGTTCAACTGCCGCGTATTTTCTCTAGGGGGCTATCCTCGTTCTGTCTGCGAGGAAATGTCCTCTACAAGAGAAACTTCGAGAACAGCGAGACGAAGTTTTTACTTGTCGTACCCACATCTATGCGAGGAGAAGTTTTGCATGCATGTCACGATGTGCCGATGTCTGGACACATGGGCGTGAGCCGTACAGTCGCTAGGATTCGTCTGAAATACTACTGGCCCAAGTTATTAGCCTCAGTGCAGCACTACGTCAAGACTTGTCGCGAGTGTCAAAGGCGTAAGACTCCATCCGTAAAACCGGCCGGCCTCCTCCAGCCAATAGAGCCACCAAAAGCCCCATTCCAACAAGTCGGTATGGACCTCCTTGGACCCTTCCCAACATCATCTTTAGGCAAAAAGTGGATAGTTGTGGCCACGGACTATCTGACCCGTTACGCAGAAACTGATTCCCTGTACAATGCAACGGCTGTCGAAGTTGCAAAATTCTTTGTCCACAATATCGTGCTCAGGCATGGCGCTCCCGCAGTTGTTATTACCGATCGTGGAACGGCCTTTACTGCGGACCTAATGAAATGCTTGTTGCAAATGACACATACTGATCATAGGAAAACTACGGCGTACCACCCTCAGACAAACGGTTTAACTGAACGCCTTAACAGAACACTGACCGACATGCTTTCGATGTATGTCGACGTTGAACATAGGCTGTGGGACGAAATTTTGCCATACATCACCTTCACATATAATACGGCCGTTCAGGAAACAACACGAGTCACCCCGTTTGAACTTGTATTCGGCCGAGCAGTAACCACAACTTTGGATGCTATGTTGCCGTTAGATGAAGAAAACCATAACTCATCTGACCTAGATGATTTCTTGCAACGAGCCGAGGAGGCACGACAGATGGCAAGGTACCGAATACGCCGCCAACAACGCATCGACTCCAGCCGGTATAACCAGCGCCGTAGTGAAGCTCATTACCAGCCCGGTGACATGGTGTGGGTATGGACCCCAGTGCGACGCCGTGGACTATCTGAAAAGCTTCTGTGCCGATACTTCGGCCCTTACGAAATACTTCGTCGTATAAGCGACGTCACTTACGAAGTGAAATCCGCTGGACACGAGAGCCCAAGACGGCGCAACTCCACGGAAGTTGTGCATGTTGTCCGCATGAAACCCTACCAGGAGAGGTCGTGAACGACAACAACAACAAAAAAAAAAGAGAGCCCACAGGAACCCCTACTTCCTCTCACGCATCGGGCCGATGCGGCAAGGAGGGGGATAATGCCACGACAAACTTGGTGGCATTCAAGTTGCGCGTCCTTCGCATTGGGCACTGTGCACGCCGTACAGTGTTGTTGTTCAGCAACAACAGGAAGCGATCTTCGTGGCACGGGCAGCCAGTTGGACCCGGCTCGCATGCGGCACGCGCCCGAAGTGTCACGCGAGAAGAAGAGGAAGACGGTTCGAGCCAGTTTGAGAACGCGACTGCCGCGGATTCCTGCACGACCGCAGTGACTTTTACTTGTGGGCACAAGTTCGCCTTTAATAAATATCCTTGTTTTACTAACATCGTTACAATATATATCCCTGTAGTAAATCCTGTAGTAAATCACTACAGGTACAGGTATTCGCGTTACTGGTAGGTTACGAAATTACTTGTATAGCGAAGAAATAATTTTCTCCCACTTCTATTGTGCAATGCGCGACCTTTACAACGAAGTGACCTGTATAACGAGTGATTTAGGAGGCCCAGAGCACTTCGTTATAAAGGCGTTCCACTGTAGCACGGTATGAACGCCGCTTCTGTAAGTCAACCTGCATTTGTTTGACTACACTGTTACGTGGCTAGATCACGCCGGCCACGGTGTGACACCACTGGGGTGTGGGCTTTCCATTCGCGTTGCAATAGCTTGACGTTTTCCAGGAGGCGAACGAAAACAGTCTCGCAAATTCGCGTAAACCGGCCCTCGCCCTCGCGAGAGCCCTTTTCGAGGAGAGAAAGAAAAAACGTCTTTAATGCCTTTTAGAGGACGTCAATGAGCTCTTGTTCGCCCTCTGAAAAGCAGTGCAAAAACTCTAGGCCACCGTGCTCTAGGCTGTAGCAACGCTATTATTAGGGTATGTGAACACTATAGAATGTATAAACTCTATTAAGAGTTTTAAAGCCAATTAAAGGCGTGTAAACTCTGTTCAAAGAGCAAAGCTGCGTCCAGGGCATAACAACACTTACTGTAAAGGCAGTTTGTAATTTCTATTAATTTTTTTTAGATCATTGTCTCAGAAGCTCCTAGGAACAGCCAGCTTCATGTCTCTTTTCTTCTTGTTCTTTCTTTTTAGAGGGAATCTGTCATCCAGAGGTTGCGAGTTCGGATATCACTACTGACGCGTACTTCTAGAGCTCCCTTTAAAGCGAAAACAACATTAGCGCTCCCGTCGTCATAAAAACACCTCAAATTTTTAAATGGTTGCGAAGGCATGTATCGCCGAAGCAGCAAAACAGAACAACATCCTATACAGGGAAGAGCGAAGTATGTCTCGCGCTGGTCCCGTTATCGCTTCTCGATGTGCGACCTCCCAACGTAATGGAACGTCGATTAGCCTCGCTCTCTGCCACACTCCGATGGTTACGGATAAAAAATAAGGCTACCACCAATCTCTCGTAAAGCAAAATTCGTTTCATTCGAATTGCTATTATACTTTATGCATATTTCTATTTCAGCAAGCTGCTACCCTGTACTTTTTCTTTCTTTTTTAAAGCGAATTCGAACAGTCTCTTTCTCCTGGCTCAGAAAAAAAAAATTAATATGAGAATCAAAAGAAGCGTATTTTGCTCTTTATCTTTTCAATATGTTGTATTGAACATATTGTTGTGAAAAAAAAAAAGTAAGTACCAGAAAGAGTACGGATTTTTTTTAACCTCTCTTTTCTGTTTTGTACCGTTGTCCGTTCGCTCGCTTTTCTGCGATTTCACCAAAATAAACCGCTCGTTGTTTTTCCGGAATTTGGAGAATTTTGTTTTTTTTACGTATTTTATTCTATCACGCGTAAGCAACGCCTGCTGCTCTCGTGTCTGCAGCTTTCTCTTGCAGTGCGTGAGTCCAATGGCGGAATGCGGTTGTAACAGACTATACGTGCACACAGATATGATCACGCTACACGCGTAGCACATATGAGATGTGACGTCTGTCGTGACGTCACATCACAGATGTGACGTCTGACATATATGAGACGTCTGTCGCCAAGTCAGCCGACACTGGCCATGCCACATATCCAAGCACGTATACGTATCCACTCCGCGAGTTTATATATAGCCACGCTATGAGCGGCACGACTGATTGCAGCTGCATTTTACACAGAAACTATAAGACTATATTAGGCTCGCGCATACGAAATCTATACATATCTATACGAGGTCTATACGAGGTCTATACGAGATCTACGTGCTGGTGAATCTGCACAGGATACAGTGAAGAGACGAACAAACCTTATTTCGTTCACCGTTGTGACAAATGTTTCGCTTTTCCGTATACAGACCAATTCTGTGAAAACGAAAAAAAAAAAAAAAAGATTCCAAGTGGGTGGGGAGGGGTTCCTCAGGACACATTAAAGTTATTTCCTCCTCCTCCGTGTTTCACCATAAAAGGAAACAGACACGTTTTTTTTCTTAAATATATCTTTATTCCCGTGAAAAAGCGGTGCATACAATACGGAAGAAAAGTTTGCGTCCTATTACCACAGCGCGCTATCGCCTATCGCGAAGCCGCGTCGTACACGCGGCGCACAATGGTCACGACACGTCGGGTTATGTTATAAACGAGCCCGAACGGCATGTATACCGCGCGTCGTGAGCGCATGCGCTAAGACTAGAAGCGCGCAGCTCGGAATCCGCTGTCGGCATCGCACGCCGTGCGCGGAGCTGTGAGGTCAAACAATGTAGCAACCCTCGTTGCCGCGTACACGTGTGCGTGATCAATCTCGCCGAGAGCAGCAGCAGCAGCAGCCGCCGCGTCGCAGAGAAAGCGCACGAGCCGTCCTCGGCAATTGATCAGCATAAATAGTGCAACTCCACGGAGCGCTGTATACTGCGCATCGAGCGTTTGCGCTGCCGTACTGCGCCTCGTTCCTGCGAGTGACCCTGCTTCGCCTGGACCGGTGGATGTGCCAGCAGCAGCAGCTATAGCCGCGTCATGACAGCTTACCGAAGGGCCTCGCAAAGTAAGTTCTGTGACAACGTGCGCGGGTATTTACGGAAACAACAAAAGTGCTCACGGAAGCGAACTTCCGCGACCCATTCGCTAGCGATCAAACATCTTGATGTATGTATGCGTGTGGTTTTTAGGCACCGCCGGATCCGGTGGTCCCAAGGAGCTCGCCCTCCTCCCCCCTTCCCCTGATTCTTCCTTGGATCCTCATGCTTGCGTGTAGGCCGCATATTGCGACGGCCACACACACACACACACACACACACACACACACACACACACACACACACACACACACACACACACACACACACACACACACACATATATATATATATATATATATATATATATATATATATATATATATATATATATATATATACACATATATATATATGTCGATCTGCTGTGCATTTGGTCAACGTAAACGTTTCCCTAGATTATGTACAATCAGGCATGGGGAGTTACAGTTAGGTCATATAACGCCGTATCGCTTGCAATGATCAGCCATGTGTACTGTACACTCTCCGTAACACCTTTGTGGCAACGTCATCACGATAAAAAAGCTTACAGTGGCGTGCCGACTATTTCTTGAGTCGAGGGTGGGGGAGGCAAACTACAAGCTATCCAACCCCTCTCTCTATCTCTCTCTCTCTCTCTCTCTCTCTCTCTATATATATATATATATATATATATATATATATATATATATATATATATATATATATATATATAGAATCCTATATATTCTATATAGAATATATAGAATATAAAATTAACTGGTAGACGCATTTACTGGCTATTTCTCGTAATGCATAGTAATTTTACAGTAATATTACACACACACACACACACACACACACATATATATATGTATATGTGTGTGTGTGTGTGTGCGTGTGTGTGTAATATTACTGTAAAATTACTATGCATTACGAGAAATAGCCAGTAAATGCGTCTACCAGTTAATTTTATCTTTACAAGGCGCACACGTAATCATCAGTCACACGTAGTGAACCATGGTGGAGCAAAATTATTTGAACCTATAGCCTACACATGACATGACGTATTATGACGCTTGAAAAGAAGAAAAAGAAAAGGAAAACGAGCGTTCAATAATTATTCTCGAGGCTTCTAACTGGACTAGGAACGTAAAAACTTTTTCAGACATGACACTTAATGAGCATCCCTTTCCACTTCCAAGAAATATAACCATGTAACTTGCAGCTGTGTCGGGACAATGGGAAGCATAGCCGATAGCGGCCATATCACACCTTCTAAAACTTGATTAAGATTTTTTTTTACAAAAGCTGTGTTTGATGCAACTAGTTTAACTTCGCGCAGAGGTTTTCATAGCGTTCCACCTATTTCCGCTATATTTGATCTCGATGACATTTGTAGCTCGGCCAGGGCAATGGTTTAAATTCTGCCCCATTCGTTAGACATACTCGCAACGCCATAGTGCACGCACACACGTAATTTATTACACACAGCCTCAATTACCCCACACACTTTTAACTTTGCCTTCACATCACCCATTACCTCGTCCTCATATATTGACACCAGACACGATAAAGTTGACTCGTTTCGTCCCCTGACGACACCAGAACCCAATATACGTTGCTTAAATGATATTGCGCGACATAAAAACGACACGGACGTGTCGTTTTTATGTCGTGTCGTTTTATGTCGTGTCGTTTTTATGACGTGTCGTTTTTATATCATTTAAGCAATGGATTACCAACTTGCCCGGAATGCTGCTCCCAATATACGTATCCCGCATAAAAATAAAGAGCAATAAACGAGGCTTAAATAGTTATTCGTAACGCTCCCAAGTAAGACAGAAACGTCAGAGCTTCGCGACAAATTCCACTTAAGCTGCGCCCACTCTTCCTAAATGTAAAACTTGTGAAGTGCGGAGTACTCTCGTGAACTTGGGAAACGTATATATACCTGATAATGGCGGTTTGACACTTTCGAACGCTTGCTTAAGATTTAAAAAAAAAAGTCAAATGTATTTTTTTCTTTTGCAAAAGCTGTATTTGATCTACACGCATTCAACATCGGACACGAACTAGGGACACCATTCGTCATACATATGTTAGCAAATATTTAACCTCGGTTGTAATTGTAATTATGCAAAGCCGCGGTATAAATTTACGCCACTCGTAAAACACCGCTAATAACGTTCCAATCCACTTGCACAGGTAAATCTATTGCAAAGTGGCGCATTTAACCCACCTACTTCGAACGTTGCCTAAACATTACATTACACATACTGTGCCCCTAATCTTTCCCAAATATCAACATGGCACCTCGTTTAGTTCACCGAAGACAGGGGAAAAACAAACTGCGAGCCTCGCATGACGAGCAAATGTAGGGGGGAAATGAGGGCTCAGTGATCATTTACAACGTTACATTGAAAAACAAGTACACCAAGTACACTCTGCCCCTCTACATTTGTCAGTACGGGGGGGGGGGGGGGGGGCTACTGGCAAATGGGAATTTTGGGAAGTTACCGCAAGCGAAACACGGGACTTGAAGAAAGGGACGACACGAAGCTAACACGATGAACTTGGCTATTCACTACCGGTGTGTGGGCTGCTCTCCTTTGTTTTCAAAGACTGAGATTATCGGCAGAAGAAATGGCCAGCTGGAAAGAGAGATTGTAGAGGCAGTGGCCATGCGACGCTTTAACGATGGTGTTTGCATTAGCTCGCCGTCAGTTGCGGTTTCTCAGAAAGAACCTTTCTTTCTTTTCATGTGATACACACGTGTTCGGTGCCTCAGCAGTCTGTCAGAGTTTCCCTAGTATTTTGATCGCACACCTGTTTAAGGTCGCTCTGTGTTTTTTATTGGCTATTACGTTGCTTTTCGGGTGCACACGTGTATTTGACCTATATAAGCTTGGCGTTCGTTTCATTAAGTCATCAGTTGTCAGTACCGCTTCATGTCGTCCTTTTCTTCAAGTCGACTGTTTTGCTTGCGGTAACTTCCCAAAATCATGAATCCCCAACTGGCCTACACCCACACTATGCTATGTTCTTTAGCTTGCCCCTAATGCATAGGACAGGTGCGCTTTTTTTTTTTTTTTTTGTCATTTCAACTCCATCCAAGTGCGGCCACCGCGGCCGGGATCTGATTCCGCGACCACGTGCTTAGCAACGCTACGCCATAGCCGCTAAGCCACCGCAACAGGTAGCGTGTTCCGTAATTTGGCGCGCGATTTTGTTCAGCCGCTGCCAGCGCGCGCCAAACGCTTGGATGCTACCAGATACTATTGGGGGCGAGCACCACCACTGGAAAAGCTGGCGCCGCCGTCGGCGTCACGTGGTATGAGGGATCACGTGGACCCAGTGGCCGCGTCGGCTGCTTCCGAAGCACGTAAGCGAGCTGAAAACGAAAGTTTGAAGTCCCACCTGTGCAGCAGTTCTGGTTAAGTGGGGAGGTTTTCCCACTTCGGGTGTCCATTCGACAACACTTGGAAGCGCTATAATAGGTAGTAGCTGCATTTGAAGGCGTCCAACATGGTGGGGTACTGCTCGGTGCCGCAGCGCCGGAGGTACGCAACGGAGCCCAGTTTCAGACTTCACACGTAGCCGCAGGACAATTAAGAAGCTGCGTGAAGGTTGGATCGCGAAAGTTAGAAGCGTCAAACAGCCATCGGGTACAACTTGGGCGTGCAGCAAGCACTTCTACGAAAAAAATTTCTGCTACGGCATCGGGGCTGCGACGTTCGATGAGTAGCCGAAAGCGCGCTGAGACGTTCGCCCGCGTACGTTGCCAGGCTAATGTCATGAAGCCTTTGTCTATGATCATGTTGATGCTATATAGTTGCAAGTTAACATGGCATGAAAAGGGAACGGTAAGAAGCACATAAAAAAAGGCATGGCATATGCTCATGTTTGTGTTAGCACCAAACAATAAACGTACTGTATTAAGAAAAAGAAGTAGCGGGAAATTGCTCGCTGTGAAGACAGATAAACATACAATGCGGTGCAAATTGAGAAAGAATGGTATTGAAACGTCCAAGAATTTAGAGGAAGAAAAACCAAAAAGATTGAATCGTCGCGGTGGCACATTAAAAAAAATATTATTGAACACCTTTGATAGCGCTCGCGCAAAAGCGGTTGCATGTGTACTGTCAGATGTCGGCTGCGGCCTAAAACTCACGGCACCGTGCAAAAACGCGCTCGCAGAAAAAAGTGAAACACTCTGCGCGGCCATGCATGCAGACGCGCAGTCGGTCTCTGCGAACCCGTGCGATCGCTGCATTGAGGCTTCATTCTGTTATGTTCCACTCGGTTATACAGACAGCCCACTATAAGAACATATTTTCACATAATTTGCTCTTAGCGATTGCCTATCTTTCACGCGAGGAACCGGTTCGGGGGTCTCGACAGCGGCGACCACGTGCAGTTGGTTTTCACTGTGCGTAGACGGTAAAAAAGCAGAAGCCCAACTCGGGCTCCCTGCGGGAACCATATACAGTAACTCTAACACCGCATGACCACTTGACGCCACCTGCCGCGTAGTGTACACATCACATTCATTTCATTTTCTTGGGTTTAAGTACTTTGTCAAACACACAGCTATAGCTAGTTGATTTGGTCGGACATTAAATTATTTTATTGGCCTTCTATAAGTGGATTCTTCTATGACATGTACGTTTTCGCAGGGTGAGTAAAACTAACCCACCTTAAAATGTAAACATTTGGTATGCCTTATCAATATGTAGCGGGTCTGAAGCACGGTCCTTACAAAAGTGTAACAAGTATTCTTTCAGAGCAACATCAATCGGTCACTCCAAACGTGTCGTCTACACTGTTTGTAAGTATACGAACTGCAGGATCTGTGTTTCGTGAAGATCCATATATAACTGGACTTCGCTTTGTACCTGCAACATGCAACACTCAAGCTTGTGAACAGCTAAGCGCACCACTATAAAGCTACAGTCAATGAGGCAGTGCTGCGAATGATTACACTGTTTGTCACCGATGTCAGACGAATGAAGCCGAGCATACGACATTTCACCAACAGAACTGCATAATCTAGCTGACCAGCGCGCCATCCAGACAGCCACGTAGTCAAATAGTTGCAGACGGGTACAGCCTACTCCGACCCGCCAAAGAGGGCCAGTCACACAATACCTTTTGTAGTCAATTCTTAGAATCAACTGGTGTCTTCCGAACCTGAAAGACCAATTGTTTAGTGGAATGGCACGGGTTCTTGCGAAAAAAACGCAACTCCGTTCAGTGGGACCTTGAGCAGCTCTCGACGTTGTTCAGGCTAAAAACATCTTTTATTCATACCATTGCTGTTGTCAACCGGCATTTATTGGAAATTTGAAGGGGAAGGGGGGGGGAGGCGCTGTCTGGATTTTCCAGAGCCCACAACCCGATTTTTTATACAACTGCTTAAGGCACGAAGAACAGCAGGCACGCAGCCTACTTTTTGTTAAAGTATTTCCGTGCAGCTCAGGGGTACCGTCAAGTTCGTACAAAATAAATGTGATTACAGTTTTTTGTTATTATATGTTTAGGTCGTGCAAACGAACACGAACTTGTTCAAGCTGGTCTACCCCGTAATGTTTTCGCTCGGAGTTGAATCGGCAATGAACCGTTGAACTGGAACGAAAGCCGGAACTAAATATAGTTTCACTTCGACACTCTGGGTAAAACATGTCTCACGCGAAGTATTATCGGACGCACCGGGTGTATCCTGTTCGGTAATACCGCATGCATCCGGCTTCAAGGTGAAGGAACAATTCTTGGTTTATCGCTTGTGGTTTAAATTTGAGCAGCAGGTAGTCGAAGTTGACGTACACGAGAATGTACACGGGAGTCCAAGCAGGATAACGGCCTCCAATTAAGCAGGTTGGTGTTGGAGCGTTCAAGAAGTCGCAGCGCGGAGAAGTGCGGATAAAAAGACGGCGGAACGGTCACGTGCACGAGGCGAGCACTTGTGCTTTCTCCTATTCCCCCTTTCGCCGCAGCCACAACAACAGAAGTTCTTTAAGCATGTGTATTCGGTCTTTCCAGCTGCTTGGTACATGCTTCAGCAAGACAAATACCTATAGATCACAACAGAATCTGAGCCGCATTGTGTGCATGATGCGAAGCCTGAACACAAACGAAAACCCATGAACACACGCACGCACGCACGCACAGATACGCGCGCACACACACGCAAAAGCATGTGGAAGCAGGAGCTGTAGTCAAGTGAGGGCGCTGGCTTGCACAAGGGACCTTCGTGGAGGTGTTCTTCTCAGCATCTTTAGACGTGCTTCCGCGGCCTAATGTTAAGGCAGCGGGATTCCGTGCTGGGGGAACAGGTCTCGAAACCAACCATCAGACATGTCATTTCTTCATCATGAATATATGAAGCAGTTCGCTTCGCAGGAGGCTTCACGAGCAGCCCCTTACACGCAAGACGAGGCGGCGCACAAACAAACAAATATTTAATGAACCGAACTGCAGGACCGGTTAACAGGCTCACCGACTACAACGCGGGAATGAACATGCCTCCGGCCCCGGCCGAGCCCACTCGCCACAGACGTGCGCGCTTGCCACGGAGGCCTCCTCGCGATGAGCAGCTCCGTTATTAGTTAAGCCTTGGCCACCACGACATCTTTGGCACGTCCGCGCTGTCAAATGTGGTGTAATTGTCACGTGATGTGTCAGTTCATTGATGCTCTGCGTCAATTCTTAAGAAGCGTAGCGTATATTTCAGTCGGGAGGTGGCACTGCCATACTTTCTTGTATCAATGTGTGTTAAGTGGAGGGACGTTCTAGAATAGGGGGGGGGGGGGGGGGGTTAATATTTACTGTAGATGCGGGAGTATTTAGTGGCTGAGAAATCCGTATTTATGAGAAATAGCGGTACCTGACACCGACAAAAGATACCGATAGCGAGCGGGGCTATACCAATCCAGGTGCAACCAAATTAGGGAGACCCACTACAAGCTTCAACAAAAGACACTCCCTCATCAGAACAGAAATTGGCCTCCCTGGTGCAGTATTCGACCAATCCCTCCCAAATTATTCATCCGATAAACCAATGGCCCTCAGTTCCCAGCAGCTGCGGAGCACCTGACCAAGGCGGCGGTCAGACCTGTAACGCAGCAGGGCGTTCTAAAAATCTCTGGACTCGGACAGGCCACCAATGGAAACTGACCCTGGCAATCTTTGACACCCGAACTCTGTCGAGTGACGATAGCTCAGCAAGAGTATTTGAGGAACTATCAGACATTGCTTGGGATATCATTTTCTTTAGTGAGATTAGAACTGGTGAGGCTTATACAGTGCTGACTAAAGGCCATGTCCTCTGCTATAGAGGTCTCCCAGATAAGAAGCAATACGGGGTAGTATTCCTAATCCATAAGCATATATATATATATATATATATATATATATATATATATATATATATATATATATATATATATATATATATATATAGCAGGCAACATTGGCGAATTCTACAGCATTGATGAGAGGGTAGTAGTAGTAGTAATCAAACTTAATAAGGGGTATAGATTAAAGGTAGTACAAGCCTACATTTTAACATCCAGTCACGATGATGATGAAGTAGATCAGTTTTATGAAGATGTTGAATTAGCGACGAGAAAAATGCAAACTCAGTATACTGTAGTCATGGGCCACTTCAATGCAAAAGTAGGAAAAAACACAGGCTGGTGAACAAGCAATTGGCAACTACGGCGTCGATTCTAGGAACGCTAGAGGAGAGATGCTGGTAAAATTCGCGGAAAGGAATAAGCTGCGAATAATGAACGCCTTCTTCAGGCAGCGTAGCAACAGAAAGTGGACCTGAAAAAGCGCTAATGGTGAAACAAGAAATGAAATTGATTTCTTACTTTGTGCCGATCCCAGCATAGTGAAGAATGTTGAAGTGTTAGGTAGAGTAAAGTGCAGTGATCATAGCTTGGTGAGGTCTAGGATTCACCTCAATTTGAAGAGAGGAAGAGTAAAATTGGTCAGGAAGAAACAGGCCAACCTAGACGCAGTAAAGGTAAAAGAAGACCAATTCAGGCTGCTACTTGCAAACAAATATGCAGCCTTAGAAAGAGAGATGAAGATGACATAGAGGTAATGAATGAAACCGTAATTAGGCTGGCATCAGAGGCAGCAATTGAAGTGGCAGGTAACGCACCCATGCAACCAGTAGGCAAGCTCTCTCAACTAACAAAGTACCTAATAAAGAAATGACAAAGAATAAAAGTGTCGAACTCACGAGATAAGATAGAATTCGCGGAACTGTCAAAACTGATCAACAAGGAGAAAACAAGGAATATTCGAAATCATAACGTGAGGAAGACTGAGTAAACCGTAAAAAAATGGACACAGCATGAAATCAGTGAGAAGGAAGCTAATTACTACATTCAGTCATCTTCAAGCGTATGCATCTGTAATAAAAGCAATCAAGAAAAATCATTTATTTATCTAATCTAATATATACCTAGTCGACAGTAAACTCTCAGTTGAACGAGCGTCAGTTTAACGAATATTTTAGAATGTAACGAGGTTTTTATAAGATCTCCGGTGGTTTCCCCATGCATTCTATGCAAAAATCTGAATTTCT
The DNA here is from genome assembly GCF_050947875.1 of Dermacentor variabilis. NCBI lineage: Eukaryota > Metazoa > Arthropoda > Arachnida > Ixodida > Ixodidae > Dermacentor > Dermacentor variabilis. Next base: position 65,242,714 of record NC_134573.1, read on the forward strand.
GAATAGTGAATATTTCATTTGAACGAACTTGATCAGTGGACTCTGGCAACACTTCGTTAGACGAGTATGTGCAGTGCGACAGTGAGCTCGTTACCGGTGCTGAACTATCAGATCTGGAAATTCTTTCCAGTACGTGTTCATCCAGAACAAGAAGAGTGCGACGAGGAAGATGCAATGGTAGACTCAGATTCCAATACTTAAACTCTCGCCGAGGCTGTAGGATGCCTTGAAAATTTGCGAGACTTCGTGTCTCAGCAACAAGCTGTGCCAGAGGAAGTGCACAAAAAACATAGACTCTCTGGACAGCTTTGTGACTTCTTGCACTTTCAGAGCACCAGTGCAAATTAAAATTGCAGATTTTTTTTTCCAAAATGAGATAGGCAGCAACGTAACTGTTGTACACTCGCATGCTATGTTGATGTATATAACTCCACGAATCGCATTTCACACATTTGACTCGGTATCTGCTGTACCCTACGTTGTTCCATATTCTCGTGAATATTCTGTTTAGTGTACTTTCAGTCTGGCGAACTATTTCCTTGGGTCCCTTGAAGTTCACTCAAGTGAGAGCTCACTGTGCTCTGTTTTAATAATTTAGAGCGCATTTGATAAAGCGCTCGGTATAAGCACGCTTTGACACTAACTCCTCGCAGTTCATTTTGCCACGCGGTTGTCGGTGCTATCAAAAGCAGGTGGCAGACGCGTGGAACGGCTCGGAAATTTGTGATGCACAGAGTGACCTTCTCGCTGCTTGTTATCGCGCATATGTCGCAGCAGGGTCGCATTCCACAGTCGTTCAATATACACATAGCACTTGAGCCCTGTTACTTGCATGCGACCAGACAAGTAATAGAGCGAAGTGTTATTAGTGATCGACAGGTATATCATAGAACACGATGTTGTTGCGAAATTTGAGCGATAGCAAACTATCAGTAAACGCAATATCTTTCTTTGAGGAGTATTTAAGCGAAAAAAACAGCGCGGGTCTTTGTGCGCTCATTTGCGTAATGAACACATGCATTTGAGCCCAGAGCCCGCGAACTTATGACTGTGACACCTTTGTGGACTGCGCCAACCAAAAGAAACATTCGGCATAGACACTTAAAACTACTTACATGTGGGAATGCGAAAGAATGATAGTAGTACCTTTTGTGAAATGTCTCTTCCGTGCGTTCCTTCTCCGTGCGAGCTCTCGCCTGCGCTCTAACTGATCCTCGGTGAGGGCAAATCGGAAGCAGCAGAAGCTTTATGCGGGCGAGTTGGTTTTGCATACCCGATGAAAAGAGCGCTACGAAGACGCGGACTAAAAGAAGAACATGTACGACGGACAAGGCGCTACTTCCAACTAAATGTTTTTTTTAAGAAACAGGACTTTAAATAGATGCAACCAAGAATGGCCCATCGTGACATCACGACCTCCCTATCTCATTAGAAAAGCTGTCCCTTTTTCGGTAAGCGTCACTGAAAGGCAACTAATGCACGTGCAGGGCAAATCAAAACGCGCTCGCTGGCCCACGATCGAGTTCATAAATCCAATAAGGACTGCTCAGCGCCGTTCACTTGGACATTAATGCACTTTTATTTTATAAACTCATTTTATGCACTCGTGACGTGGCGCCACCTTCTCCCCATTGGCTGCGCCGTCACGTGCCCAGTGACGTACGCACTAGGCACACCTTCGGTCAACCAAAACCGTGAAGCCGCAGTGCCGTCGAGGAAGCGTGCTCGTCTCGAACCCCGGAAGTCCCGGGTTCGGTTCCCACCCAGACCGAAACTTACCAAATGTTCTTTTCAAGGTGATTAATTTAGTTTGTCTACAGGAAAATGCCTGAGAAATTTGACGTAAATCCAGGCATTTTTTGAAGTGTTCTTACAGTTTGCGCCGTTTGCCATGTTTGGTACCATTATTCGTTGACGCTGCCGACTATATAACGCCGGATTTTCAGGGCATATTATAATGATTTCGCATTAAAGGGACAATAAGGGCAAATATTAAGTCAAGCTAAAGTGACAGATTAGTGCTCTAGAATCTCTAAGGCATCAGTATTATTGCGAACAGGGCCTTAGTAATCTAGAAATTGAGGAAAATGCTGGACACGATTGGAGACTCCTCCGGGATATTCAAGCACTTGCGCGATGACGAAGGCACTCCTCATTTCAATTCTGTCACTAGAACTCCACCACTCGCTATATATACATCACTGTATTGCATTATAGGACGAAATAAAATGCCACTTGTCCAGTTCTATTTCCCTTTTAGAAAAAATAAGAATTCGTTGTCATTACTCTTGACAACGACGCGCGTGGTCGGAGGGTTTAGTTTTCGCTCGACTCTGCGCCGCCCGCACTATCGCGTTTCAGAAGTTCCGTGGCTCAGGAAACTGGCACAAACTTCTAGTAGCAGCAAATTACACTTCATGTGATGTCGCGGTATGCCCGAACGGTCCACACCACTTGACCACGAGCAGCTGCAGCGTCGAATCTACGGCTCTGTTGTGGTTCGCTTTCTCCACGACCGGTCGTTTGCGTTTTGTGCAAAGCATCGCACCGCTGTCTGTCTGGCGCCGCTTTACTCAACGACGGCCACAACGGGCGGTGATGGCGTATGCAACGTCACCACTCCACCGGTTGGGTGGCGCGAGATTTGAATTGCGATAGACGAATTCGGACCCTTCAGTTGCAGTTTTCCCGTAAAGCCCTTTCTTGGAACGAGACTAGCGCTGCGAGGTGTCCGGAATGCTACTTTAACAGTCCACGTCCACTTAGTATTTGCCTTTACTGTCCCTCGGAAACACCGAAGGAAAGCAGAAAGGAACTACAGAAGTTTGCTGAACTGTGATGGGTTGGTGCACATCGGAACGAATCTCGCACAAACGCGTCTTTCGTCTAGCACTATACATCCCGTTTTTTCTGCGTTGTTGTTTGATTATCTCCCTCAAGTCACAAAGAAGCACGCTTGCTGCAGACGGCATTTGCCTAACCTTTATTCGCACCGCTCGCAATCCCGTACCGCCATTGTGTTCCGGCATATAGATCAGCAGCTTTACTTCGCGGGCGGAAGAAGGACGTGCGTGAATGAATACTGCTGCACGACTCCTCGCCTGTTCTACTGCCGAGTCAAAACACGCGTTGCCAACAATTTCGGGGAGGGGGGGGACACTGTTGCCAACACGTGCGAACGCTGTACCACTGTTATTATTGCCCGTGACGATCGCCCACTCTCACAGAAGTACAGCGCGGATAGAGTGCATGTAAACAGCGACTCTCCGAGTCGGAGCTTGAAGGACACCTCCATGTTTGAGAATGGACAGCGATGGGCTGGTTGCACTGAAATAGCTGAAGACAGCCCTTGCAGTTTGCACTGAATGGAGAAAGCGAAATCGTCATTCACTCGACTGGGCAGAACGAAGCTACAAAGGAAGCCTCGTATGGGTTTCTCGTACGGGTTTCTCAGAAAAACAAAATAGAATTAAAACTTTGAAGATGGAGGAAAATTCGCCCTGGTCCGGTATTCGAACCTATGAGCTCCAACGGGTTTATGCGGGGAATGTGGGAGGGGGGTACAATAAAATAAAGATATGTAAATAAAGATTATAATATATATATACGTTCCTGTCGTCAAACGGTATATCGATTTCATATTACTTCCGGCTGGCCTAGTCGAGCGAATTAGTTCACTCAGTTAAGTATGACCAGCCTAAAAAAAAATTTTTTTTTTGTGCGCACCGCCAAGGTGGTGCTTATCCCCAAACCGGGGAAACCTCACCACATAAATAACCTGCGTCCCATCTCTCTAACATCGTGCATTTGCAAAGTGGCCGAACATGCAATACACAATCGAATCGTCGAACACGCAGAAAACCACGAACTATTTAGGCATAATCTAATAGGTTTTAGAAAGGGACTCTCCACACACGATGCAACGCTCCTCCTGAAAAGATCTATACTCGATAACGAGACGTGGGACGTACGAGGTATCATTGCACTCGACCTCGCTAAGGCTTTTGATAGGGTGGCTCACGAACACATCTTGAACGAAATTTCCCCTCTCAACCTATAGGGCGGAAATTCTTTAATTTCACTCTCTCGTTCCTATCGGAAAGGAAAGCGTTTCTTCGACTGGGCACGATCTCGGGCGGTCATTACGAACTGGGCAACTGCGGAACCCCTCAGGGCTCGGTCCTATCCCCGCTACTATTTAATATCGCCATGCATAAACTCTCCAAAAGGCTGGCCGCACTCCCAAAAATAGGCCACCCAATCTATGCAGACGATATCACAATCTGGTCCCCGGGGGGATCTCTGGCCGATCCAGAGCAATCTCTCCAGGCGGCCATAGATTTAACGGAAGAATTTCTTACATGCACGGGTCTCAAGCTGTCACCGACCAAATCCGAACTCCTCCTCTACAGACAGTCGAGGCAGGGCGTTAGGAACCTCGAGCCTCGGGAAACGCTGCCAGTCGAAATTGCAACACGAGAAGGGCACCCCATTCCGAGGGTGAACTCTATCAAAATTTTAGGACTTTAAGTTAACGCCAAAGGCTGTAATGCAGAAGCTCTAAACAAGCTGGGTGCACAGGGAAAAAATATTCTAAGACTGATAACTAGAATCAATCGCAAGCAAAAGGGGGGGGGGGGGTACTCAAGGAGGACAACCTACTCAGGGTCTTCCAAGCTTTCTTCATCAGTCACGTTACTTACACGGTACCGTACCTCAAATGGAGCAAAATCGAAAAGGACAAACTCGACACGCTCATAAGCTCCGGCGTCAAAAGAATACTCGGTATTCCACAATCCGCTAGCACGGTAGAACTAATTCAACTCGGAATTCACAATACAACAGGCGATTTAATTGAAGCACAGTTTATTGCACAGATCTCCAGGCTTTCGTCAACTATGCCGGGAATTAAGATTCTTGATGAAGCTGGTCTGCTCCCTATACTGGCACCGCTCGACAGACACCCCCTGCCTAAATTAGCCCGAGAAGGTATAAAGGTTGAGCCAATACCGAGGAACATCCACCCAATACATAACGAAGGTCGCAGAAGAGCGCGAGCTAGAACCATCCTTCGACGAGTAGATCGTTACGGTGCAGATGCATTCTTCGTCGACGCCGCCAAATATGGCAGCGAAGACAGGTTTGCAATCTCCGTCGTCGACGCGCGCGGCACACTTATCAGCGCCGCGTCAATCTACACTAAACACACGAATGAGGCGGAGCAAACCGCGATAGCCTTGGCTCCTCAAGCCGCAAAAGGCCCGACGACCATTTTCTCCGACTCGCGCACGGCGGTCAGGGCTTTCTCGTCCGTTCTAGTTTCTAAACACGCAGCCGGCATAGTGAACAGATCCTTTCGTATTAGTACGGGAGAAGAAACTAGAGGTCATACCATAGCGTGGTTCCCGGCCCACGTGAACCAACCAAGCGGGTTGCAACCCTAACGAGCGGGCCAACTGCCTGGCGCGTGAATTCACGAACCGCGCCCGAGCTAACGGTCCGGCTCTCTCGCAGGATTGCCCCTTTAAAGATCATCTTACCACCTGTCAAGAAATTACGTCGCATTACAGACACAGCAGGAGGAAATTCCTTCTCCCCCAGCCCGAAACTTAACAGGGCTCAGGCGGTTACTTTCAGGCTCCTACAGACCAGGTCCTACCTCACCCCCAGAGCGTTTAGTTGGATAGACCCGAACTTCCCGCTGTCGTGCTCCAAATACGGTCACGCGCATGCTGCTCCTTCGACGACATGCTCTGGCTATGCCCGTACAACGCGGGCTCCGACCTTCAATACAAGTCCAAGTGGGACGCCTTGCTGACGAGCTCGGATTTCACGAACCAACTACAGGCCGTCCAGAGGGCCCGCGACGTCGCGGAGAGTCACCACCTCCCTGTCCCGCCGTGGGCAGAGCCACCAACTGATTGGGGAGCCTTCGGTTACCCCCAATCAAGTTCCTCAGGACACTAATAAAGTTCTTAATGTGACTGTCACTGTAAAAAAAGAAACAGAGAACAATGTGGCCATTTTATTCTGCACTAGTTCAGCAAAGTATGACCAACCTAAAAGAATGTTTGCGAAAAAAAAAGAAACAATACGATGTGGCAAGTTTATTCACACAACTTTTTTGTTTGCTTATATTTTCTTTTTCGCAATCTTTCCGTAGTTTCACTAACATTTTCCGTTGCTGGATTTTCCCATTATTTTACAGAAAACAGTTTTGTTACTTGGTTCACTTTGTTATTGGAGTAAGCGTTACGTATCCCTCCTGATTTCAGTCTTCCGGGAGTGCGAAAAAGAGTTAAATGCTACGATGCGGTTTCAACAGATCACGAAAGTACAGATAACTACGCTACTTAATTAGGACATGTGGGGAGCGACAACACACGCGACACTAGGCTTTTTTCCCCCTTTCTTTATTACCGGTTTTCCGTGGACATGGAACATCCAGTACATCCACATACTAAGAAATCATAACATTGATTATGCTAAGAAGGCACGCCACCAATTCTTAGCTGGCATGTTGGAGTTTAAAGCGCTTTAATGACAACTCATCCAGCATATTGATACATACTGGAGGTTCGTACGTCTTAGTCCCTGTAGATTTCTCTCGTCCACGCAGCATTTTCTATGAAATACCCTCTGGCAAATCGGGCATCAGCATCTGCATTTCGCACAGTCACTCCTGTTTTCCATAGGCTGTTCATGCACATCAGCCCAACCATGTCATAGGACAAGCATCCAGTTTTTTCTGTCGGCAGGAAGCGAATTCCATAAACAGTGACGACACATGCAATCATAAACTCTACCAGCAGATATTACACTTTTCGTGGGCGTAACAATACAGAATCAATGTCTCAGTGACGTAAGTGGCCTGGTGAGCAGCTGCATCCGTTTCCAGAAATTAATACTGACGTACTCGCGCACATGCGATCTGTCTGCGTGCACTTGCGTTAGTGGTGAAGCTGCACACAAACGTTAAAGGGTCCCTGAAACGGTTCGGAAAAATTCTGCAGACGCGTAGGGTACAGTACAGTAAAACATATCGGTCAAAATTTAATTGTGCAGCGTCTCATATTAAGAAAGCCATATGGACGATTACAAGTTACCCTCCTCCCTATCCATGCTTTTTCTCTCCCACTCATTCGCCGAGTGAACACCAAGTGTATTCTTTTTCGTTGCTAATCTACATTTTTGCAGAGGTGTGATTGTGTCACGATTCGCCGCTGCCGCAAATTTGCATCAGCAGTGAAGTAGAATGCACTTCGTTGAAGCAATGTTAGCTCTGTGTCTGTGTGGTTCAGCTCCGCCTCACGAAGTGACAGCACCTGTCAAGCCTCTCATGTTTACGCCTCCCGCCCATCCGGTAAAACGCCCAGTCCGCCCGCGTTTACCGTAACGCCGGACATGCTAAACCACTCGTGACGTCTTGTCGTGTATTTCTGGTTGGTTTGGAGCCAGAACGCGCGACGTCCCTCCAACCTCTCCGCTAACCTCGCGGCCGTCGATCGCCAGCGAGAGCTACCCAAGCAGTGCGCGTGTCCGAATACCGAGCGTGTCCGGTATTCCGGTAACCACAGTCGAGCGGGGCGTTTTGACGGATGGGCGGAGGCGTACATTAAATCCCCTCCATACTACTACACCGCTGTGTTGAAGGAGCTTTATCGTATACCATAGAGCTTCTCATATATATATATATATATATATATATATATATATATATATATATATATATATATATATATATAAAGGTCTGGTGCCCCACCGTCTCGCCTGTATCGAAACGGCAGCCAAGCCAAAACCACCACTTCTTGTAATTGACTTACTTCAACCGAGAGTACTGCCAAAAGCAGTGCTTTCCTGACAGTACGAAAAATTCCTCATGACCATGTCAGATATGAACTTCATGCGGCCACAGTGAATTTATACTTGGTGCTATGACTGTACCTAAGGGACTTCTCGTTTCCCTTAAACAAGCTACCCTTCAAATGTCAAGCCGTAATTTTGCAAAATGGAATGACACATTGATACGGGCACCATTCGATCTCATGCGCATTGTTGGCGATCATTATCAATAATCTGCCAAAGCGTTATTGAACAGTGAACAACAGTTGCACAAAGCTTGTGCATTAAGCCCTTCGTAATCTGCCATGCTCGTTTAGTATGAACAAGAAAAACGATCAGAAATCCAGGAGAAGAAGTGCAGGAAGCTCTCAACGCCTGACGTTCGTGTCGATGCTGAACCCTTTTGCAGCAAGAGTACTTGTCTGTCAAACAATTAAAACGTAGTTAATATTTCGAACGTGGCCTTATCTGACTCGGAAATGGATGTTCTTTCTCGAGGTTTGAATTTCTTCCCAGCCACAGGTGGTTATAATAAATTTCAGCTAGTCACAGACTTAGATGACTTCGCGCGAAACATGAGGCTAAGGGAGTTTCTTCATGAGCGACCTGAGTCCAATAACATATCTTCCCGCCAACACATGGACCCCGCCTGCTCAACGGGATAAATTTCTCGATTTGTAAATTTCTGCTGTGCAACGTGACATCCTACAGGCCTATGGTAGACGTATTTCGATCAAGCAAAATCTTTCCCTCCATGAACCAAAAGCAATAGAAGGATTGCAGAAACGCTCAAATATTATAAAGCCCGCCGATAAAGGAGGAGCTATAGGAGTAATGAACATGACTGACTACGTCAAGGAGGCTCAGAAGCAATTAACTGATGGCACATTCTACAAGCGGCTCGATGAAAGTGCAACTGATAATTTTAAAATAATTGTCTCTAACATCATCAGGGATTTGATAAGGAGATGGTAAACTCGCCGACAAAGCAATGCACTCCTTAGTCCCTCTCTGTCCGATCCTAGGAAGGTTTTATTTACTACCCAAAATACACAAAACCAATAACCCCTGTCGCACTATTGTACAAGCCTGGCGTTGGAACTGTCACTGAGCCACTTCAAGCTATGTCGATAGCCAGATTAAGGGGATTCCTTTTACTTTTCCTTCTTATTTAAAGGACACCTCCCACTTCTTAGCCGATATCATTAACCTTGACATCCCCTATGGCTCGTTTCTGGTTAAACCGGATATTGCCTCCCTTTATAATAACGTTCTCCACGAGGACGGCATCCGATCACTCATCAACGCTTACAATGACCTACTTTTTTGACAAATCTGTGGATCTATAGCTCTACTTTAGCCACCTTGCTAAAACTCACCTTGCATCTTAACAATTTAGAATTTGACGGCGTACACTTTATACAAGTGAGTGACACTTCAATGGGGACCGACATAGGTCTCAATTGCGCTAATATATTTACGGGAACACTAGAAAATGAATTTATTTTAACACGTAAACTAAGGCCGCGCTATTATACATGTATAAACGCTACATTGATGGCATCTATCTCATCCGGCACCACGGGGAGGCGGAACTTCAGGCTTTCATTGCGGTCTTTAATATGGTTCATCCGTACATTGCGTTTTCGCACTGACACACTTATCTGTTTTCTGGATGTCACAGTATCCCACTGCGGCAACGAACTAACTGCTACACTTTATAAGAAGCCTATACTGACGTTCACCGGTACCTTCATTTTCAAAGTAGCCATGTTAAACACTGCAAAACCTGCATACCCTATAGTCAAGCACTTCGTTTCAAGAGACTGTGTTCCGAACACTCCGATTTTATTAGCAACTGCGACAGACTCCACGATGCCCTGATAATGCAGAGGTATCCGCTCCTAATTGTGAACGACGCGATTAAGCGAGCCGGTGCAGTAGACCGCAGTGCGCTCCTCAGTGTACATAAGCGGTTTGAGCAACGAAGGCATGCTAATTTAGTTTTAACACACTCTACATCGATTCCAAACGTTAATGTCGTCCTTAAAAAAGAACAGCATAACATATTCATGCAGAGTAATCGCATAAGTGTTTCCGGAGCCGCCACACGCAGTTTACCGACGATCAAAAAGATTTACGCGACATACTGACGTCTTCTAACACAAAAAGATCTATTCGCACAGGCTGTCATCCTCGCAACAAATCGCAGTGCAAGGTTTGCGCTCACATGGCGACTTCGCTAAGTTTTATGAGCACCGCGTGGAAGTTTAGCCTTAAGATAAAAGGTGACTTCGACTGTGAAACGGCCACTGTTAACTATATGCTAGCGTGCTCTGCGTGCGAGCTACAGTACTTTGTACGCACAGAAACAGCCTTTAGATTGCGTTTCAACGATCACAGATCTCACGCCCTGAGCCTTCCTAATCTTCCGCTAAACATGTGACTATATCCCGGGCCACTCTTTTGACAAGCTATAGCCGCCACTATACTTTAATCTGGTTTCAAATCACACCACGAAAGGGAAGTCCGCGAATCATTTCTAATCCACAAATTTGCTGCCGTAGCTCCTGGGATTAACGAGAACCCGGGTACATTGACCTTTTTCGACCGCGAAATAAGATAATCGCGTGCTCGTTGCCTTCAGACTAAACAGCTAGTTTTTCATCGCTTCGTTTCTGCCACGTCGCCAGCAGGATAGCTGTTCGCACACCCGACACACAGGCGCGCGATTCGCCCCTAGGAATTTTATGGTTGCTTATGTGTCATTTCATTGTTTTTAAACTAAAATGAGTGATGTTCATGAATTATTGTTTTCACATTTTTGTCGGAACGTGTGCGCACACCTTTTTTGCTAAGCTCTTTTGTAAACCCAGGCTTTGTTACATTTGTTGCTGTGCGAACCTGCTGTCACAATCATCCCGTCCCGTGTTGCATTTTTACCACGTTTGACATGTGTATTGATGACTCACGATCACTGCAAAAATCTTTTTTTTTTTTAACCACGCGTCATCGTTTCTGTGAACCCTGTTTTTGTCATAGTGTCACCCTACGAACCTGTTCCAACCATCTCGTCGTGCATTCTTCTTCATATTTTTAATCAAGGGTCATCTTTTCTGTAAACCCTTTTTTAGCTGTATATATAGTGTCGCTCTGCGAACCTGTTACAACCATCTCGTCGCGGTTTTCTGTCCCTATTTTTTAGACATGTACTGTCGATTCATCACGAGTGCAAGCTTCTCACAGCAACAGTGTGTCTTGGCAGTGGACAGGCGCGTAGAGCCCCCCCCCCCCCCATGCCATGTGCCTGTTTAAGCACAACGCCTTACTGTGTTATGTATTCCCTGACGAAGGCCGGACCCTGGCCAAAACGTAAGAAATACATCATCGTTTTTTTTCCGCACGTGCGTCATCAACCTACACGTGCCTGTTCAACTACCGCAGCCCGGCAGACTCTCACCTTATATACGTGAGAAACTCTGTGGCGTAGACGTAAGTGAGCCAGCACGAAGGTCAATGCGCTCGATGCTCCTGCCGCGCTTCCTCACTGCAGCGTTTCGACAACAAGTTTCCGCGGTCACCGCGTAAGATGTGTTCTTGTTTGCTTGTGCGCGCGTGACTTTATACTTGTTAATTTAGTTAGCATTCCTACGTCTGCAAGTTTATACGGCCGATAAAGCTACCATCTTTACTTCGTATAGCCGTCCATTAATTTGTTATTGCAATCGATGCTTCGCCTTCGGGCGAAACTGCGACATTTTTTATATAGAGACAAGTTAATCAACATTCCAACCATTACGAACAACATAAAGTTGGAAAACTTGTCAATGACACGTCCTAGATAGGCAATCGGACAGCTCACACAACTGACCTCAATGGGCTTACCACGTCAATTGCGAGGGGTCGGCTCAAAACTCAGACAAAAATAGAGGCGGCGTTACTCGTGCAGGGGCGCGGCGCCTCTGCGATCGGAAGCTGTGCATATTTTTTAAAACCTTATAATAAATTGCATGCTTTACGTGGAGCGTTTAAGTTCGTTTTCTGGCCATTTCGAACTGGCAAGCGCAGTGCATACAATGCGCGCTAACGATCGTGCTTGCAAAGCATTACACCGCTAAGTGCCGCGGAAAGAGCTTAAATTTCAAACCAGACGCCGTGTGCCCACGTTTGCCCTTCTCCTCGCGGGCGCCGCGCTCCCAGCCTGAGAGTTGACGTATATCACGCAAGTGCGCCTACGCAGATGGCAGTGCAGTGACGTGTGACTTCCAGGATTACTCGAGACAACGACAGTTATTTGTTTAAAATGTTGCTTCAATAGACGAATCAAAGTTTTGGGAAATCATAAAACCTACAAACCAAATGTCTGCGCCTATTTGTTTTACTTCGCGACGTAGCAAGGGAGATGTTCTTCCGTTTCGTCTGCTTGTGCCCATGTCAGGCGCGCCGAGAAAGAAACTATGCCCTTTTTGCTACAGTGTTCTAACGCGCAATCATGCTCTGTGAGCCGCTTGTGTCTGCCTCAGTGTTCGCGTAGCACTGACGTATGCCGCTAGTCAGATGTTCTCGTGCGCCGCGAGCGAAATCGTGCGCTGCGCGAAACGAGACAACCGTCAGCGAAAGTCCGCCGCGCAGCCAAAAGCAAGAGAAAAAAATAATTATAAAGGAGGTTAGGCCCGTGACATATGCGTCACGAGATCCTGAAACTCCGGTATGGAGGAGAACAGGGAAGGAATTTCGCTTGCGTAGGCTAGTAGTAGTAGTGATATTTAAGATGAAAGGAAGAGAAAAGTACAGTGCCGTAACTGTCTCTCAAGGGAGGGCACGTCAACGGCACTGCACGGGGTAAGGGGAGTGGGGAGAAAAAGGTTAGAGAGAGAATGAAAGAGAGCGAAAAAAAAAAAACCAAGAAGTTTAAAGAAGAAGCAAAGCGGGGCTTACAGCCGCGCTCTCAGCCGAGTCTCGTCACAAAAGCCAAGGAGGGCAGCAAGCGCTCTCTTGGCGATGGAGGAGGGGGTTGCGGAGGCTAGACGTTGGCAGGTGGAGAGAGCGTCAGTGTTGACGGTGACGCTCGCCTCCTGAAATCATGGGTTCGCGGCACTGAAATAATTCTCTCTCGGCTATTAATGAAGCAATTCGAAAAATTCTTGCGGTAGAACGCTCCCCAGGAGGCGCGTTACAACTTCCGCCGTATAGCCAAAATTTGCTATGTGCCCTGGCGAGGGTCCCTTTGATTATAAGAATGACTTACCCTAAGGACTAAAAAAATTAAAATATGGGGTTTTACGCGCCAAAACCACGATTTGATTATGAGGCACGCGTAGTAGGGGACTCCGGAATATTTTGCACCACCTGGGGCTCTGGAATGTTGTAGTATTTCGTCTTGGTCTGACAGAGAAGAAGCCTTCATACTACGCCGACTTCAGGTAGGCACTTACCTCCGCGGCACTCTACCATACGCGATGTACCCCTTAACATTTAGAAGCGACTGCTAATTCTGCAATGCACCAAACAACCGCTATCACATGGTCTGGGAATGCAAAAAGAACCCGCGGACAACGCTATTCAAGCAGAAACAGAAGACCAGTGGGAGGCACAGTTTACAAGCCGAAAACTTGAGGACCAACTTCGGCTGGTGAACATGCACAGGCTATCAGCACAGGGCCACGGCTACCTGGAATAGGGAGGCCCGCCCACCTTCGGGCATCAACAGCTTGGTGTCCGAAATAAAGTTTATTCACTCACTCACACCTGGGGTTCTTCAACGTGCACCTAAATCTAAATTCACGGATGTTTTCACATTTCGTCGCCATCGAAATGCGGCCGCCGTGGTCGGGATGTAGCCTAAGGACTCGGTACGTTCGTACGAAATCGTCAAAGTCGTTTCTGGGTCCCTTTAATTCAGGACAGTGAAGAAATGAACAAAACTAATTTCGCTCCCATTATTCACGGAAAAATTTTCCCTTTAGCAGGTAAGAAACAATCCTAGCTGTAAATACCAAGAAGACGGCTTTCCAGCGTCATCAGAAAGAAATAATAATTTTAATAATGAAATAATATTTTCTTGCAGTTCCAACTAAAGAAAATTTTCTGCCGTATAAAAATAGAAAGTCTTCTGTTTAATTATTATTTGTTGCTCATAGTTACTTTGTACGTGTAGGCCCAAGCCGCGACAGAAATACGGATAGCAAAGAGAAATACTGCCAGGACACTGCCACAACCGCCAGTCGGTTGATAATCCAGATTGCAATCATCCATTTTCAACCGGCAGCGCTCTTTCTGATATGCAGCGGAGCGTCAGCTCATAGCTATCCGTCAGCAGAGCGGCCAGAGCATACCAGACTTGTACGTAACGAATTACATGTAATATTACTTGCGATCAATAACAAATTTCTTGGTACTTTGTAATTTAATGATTACTTTCACTCAGTAACGCTCACTGTCATTCAATTACATTTTTCACTAACCAATTAGATGTAACAAGTTAAATTTTTGTCTGAACAAGCTATCAAACTATAACAGGCGACGCAGTTGTGAGTAGTTACATTTCGCTGGAACTGCAGTGTACAAATGGATGAACACATCTAAATGGGTTATCTCCTTCCCTTAATCAGCGTACTGAAGCTACGTGGCAGGCTGAACATGGCAGGCTTGCAGATTAGCACACCTCTCTAGAAAGTCCTACCTCTGAGATTTTATGTTATAATAAATCTCTCTCTCTCTCTCTCTCTCTCTCTCTCTCTCTCTCTCTCTCTCTCTCTCTCTCTCTCTCTCCAGGAAGCGCTTTTAAGCGCCTTTCATAGGCGCTGAGGGCTGCTGCTCAGTTCTCCTACTTTGATACAGACAGACATTTTGGCGTAAAAAATGAAAATAATAGAAACATATGAAATCAACAGCAAGACAGCGCGATTGCAAAAGGCTCACTGTTTTTTGTAACTTTTACAGCGAAGCTGCTTAGAGCTAGGGCTCCGTGAAATGTTCATGTGTGCGAGCAACGACTATCATCATCGGCAATGGCCCGTGCCACTGCTTGCGCGTTCGTCTTCATCGTCTTCTTGCACAGCTGGCTCCGTTGCCACTCATGCCAGCGTTCTCTGCCCCTCAATGCGAAGGCGCTGACGGCACTGGCCCACTGCCAGTCGGTGCGGCGATTTGGGTCCCACATTCTTTGCCTCAATATATCGAGAAATGAAAACACGAATGTATACAGCGAATGTATAACACGAATGAACGCGAAGGTGTGTGTGCGTACATTTCATCACAATGACCACAGATCAAGACAATAAATGTGTTCGTACCCTTGTTCAACATGCTGTGTCACCTCTTTGTCGTGTGTTGCATAGCTTCGATCCACCTTAATATCTTTTTTTTCAACGTTTGTAAAACTCATCGCTCATTCGAAACAAACATCCTCCATACAAACATGTTAGCTATATAGGCAAACCTTCTGCACAGTTTCGTGAAATCGTGACACCCGGTACCAAACGACCGGCAGATATCGCGACGGGAACATACATGTCCCCATCTTTCGTCAGGTAGATGTACCGCGCTAGAATATTGTACTTATTTTCGCTGAGAGAGACATGCGCGCTCTTTTAAAAGAGCGCGCATGTCTCTCTCTCTGCTAAAACAAGTACTACAAAAGCAACAGTGTCAATGAATTCATTGACACTGTTGTTTTTCTTTCGTTTCAAAGCATCCGTGCGCATGGAAGCATATCTCCACCGCTCGTGGGACCGGGCCTTCGATTTACAGATTTGAAAACTTTCACGTATACATGAATGAAGTAATCCTTTGGAGCCGGTGGCTAAGAAGTCGTGCAAGAAGCGCATGCAGGCGTAGCTGCAGAAAGAAACGTGCACTGCGGCGTTTCAGTCGGGAGCAAGGATTGTACACGCTACGACCGGAAAATTTGGGAGTAAGACCTACTAGACATTTTTATCAGACATAAGTAGGCTGACGTGCATAACTGGCACACAAAAAAAAAGAAACTAGGCCAGAGCATAGCACCGCTAACAGTAAGTGTTCATGCATACTTAAATTGTAATGTCTCTGGTCAAGTTGCTTGCGCGCAACTTTTTAGCCTGAACCCCACCATAGAACTCGTTTTATGGGAAATAGACATTCATTCATTCATTCATTCATTCGTCAGCTGCGCACGTGTGCGTCACGGGCGATCTCGAACACTCTCATGTATTAAGGTGACGTTTCTATACCTCTTATCTCTTTTGCCATGCCCTCCACGCTGTGACGTGGTCGCGTACGCTAAACACACCTCGTTTTCAATCGAAGCTTATATGTGACTCACTCGTGTCGGCGTCGGTGTTGCCGTACGAAGAAAAACTAAGCCTCGCGAATATAAAAAATAGCTTGTCGGGCTGCGGATTCAAACCACCGATTTCCGGGTTGCGAGGCCTCTACGCTCACCGATTCAGCCGTCGGTGCGTCATACGCGACCTTTAAAGCGGGGTTTTGTATGCACGAAGAAGTAGACGCAACGCAAGGCGCGAGCCAATCACCGCCCTCCCTCCGGAGGAGGGAAAAGGTGTCATCGCGTGTTCGCTCGCCTCGCGCCCGCTGTTTCCGCCAGTTCGGGCTAAAGTTCCCAGAACGGCTTTTGCCAAGTAGCGACAAGTCCCTCCTCTCCTACCACGCTATCCCTTGCGGCTCCCGTCGGCCGCCATGTTCTTCCTAACGCGCTTTTTCTTCCTACTGCATTTGGGCGGCGGCTGCTGCAGCAGCAGGCAAAGAAGCGTCCGGAAAGGTACCCTGACTTCCAGCAAACAGCGACAGATATACAGAAGTCACTGTCACTGTAGATCTGTAGCCGACGCAACTGCACGAGCCAGAAAACAAGCGTGCTAGCGCCGTCGAACTCAGCAGCTGGACTGGCCCAGGAAGGACGTGGCGGACGGAAGCATTCTCCCAGCCGGAAGTGGGCGCTGTCCAATAAAGTGCGTTGGCGGCGCCGCAAAAGCTTTTTTTTTTTTGCTATGCGTTTTTGGTACTTAGCTTTCTTTAGAAATGCTCATAAAGGGACTTTAGTTCAGGCCCGGCAGTCAGTTGGGAGGTCGCGTTTGGTTCGTTCTGCCGAAGAGTAGGCTGCGTTGAAGGAACGGCAGCGGGAGCGGGTCGCGTGTTCGCTCGTCGACGTGTCCACCTCGCCGTGAGGGAGCGCGAAGCCGAGGCGTTACGACAACGAAGAGCCGCGGATACCGAGCTTCGCTTGCTCTCCTCTTTACAGTGGTGGAAGGGCAGTCGATCTTTTTTTTTTATACCTCGAAAGTGAGTGAAAATGCGTGACTGAGCCTATGTCATCCATCACAGCAGGCCATTGCCCTAACCATTGGGACCCGATTATGCAAAAGTCGCTCTTTGAAACGTCACGTGGCAGTTTCTCGTATTTCTTCCCACGGGACAGCTAGCGCTTTGAGACGCTGTGCTAGACTGTCTTCGGGATCGGCCCACTTCTTTTTTTCCGCACACGGATGCTTACAAAGTGGGTGCAGTCCGCCCGTAATGAAATAGGTTTCCAAAATAGCTTTTTTTTTTCTTCATCAACAACGATTGCTTGTTCCGCCTCTATATATTGTGTGCACTATTTCGCGAGATACAAACCAATGTAAAGATGGTTTTGTGTTTTTACTATATTTTCTTCGTTCTTGCATCCGCCGGTGGATGCTTTGAAAAACTCGAGTTGTAACGAATCGCGGAGATATATACACTTTCCTTCGTGGCCGTACATCCTAGTGTGCCATTTTCGAGTTGGACAGTGTAATGAAAACTCGAAATAATTTTGAAGTGTTATCTGTCTCTTCGGGGAGAATAAATAAGCGCGGCAAGCATGTGAGGCAATAGTCACCTTTAATCTAAAAACAGTTGAACCACTGGGGTGTATATTTGCCCAACAACGATAATCGTCATGTCTTGCTTGCATTTACTTTCTTGAAAACACTGCGCTCGCTACCTTCCTGTCGAGGATGCTTTGTCATGCTGATAACGCGCATGCCGCTCGTGTCTTAAAAGTACCGAGCTCGCCGCGTTAAAGAAAGGAAATGCGGGCAAATCATAATTATGGGGTATTACGTGCCAAAACCACGACTGATTACGAGGCACGCCGTAATGGGGGACTCCGAAAATTTTGACCAACAGGAGTTCTTTAACGTGCGCCTAAATCTAAGTACACGCGTGTTTTCACATTTCGCCCCCATAAAAATGCAGCGGCCGTGGCCGGGATTCAATCCCGCGACATCGTGCTTAGCAGCCCAACACCACCCACTAAACGACCGCGGCGGGTTGCGGGCAAGACAGATGGCGATTATCGTTGTGAGGCTAATACGCACCCCAAAGGGTACAACTGCGTAAGTGTCTTGAGAACACGTATACACGTGACAAACATATGTACCGATATTTGCGCGCAAAAGAATGATCAAGCGGATAGGATGAAAGCCCCTTAAACTTCGTAAAGTAGCGACACTCTCCTCCTTCGCCTTCACTCCTCCTCGTTTCTCCTCTCTTTCACGCTCCCTCCTCGACGCTACGCCGCCAACACCGCAGCGTAGCAACGGCGCCAACATGCGCTCCTCCCCCCTCCGTAGACGCTTCTCAAGCGAAAATGGCGTTGAAGCACGACTCTAAAACAAACGAAGCCGGCACGAAGGCCCACGTGATACTATTAGGCCAATAGCGACGCGGCGTCGGCATCGGCCAGAGCGCGCAAGGAGGAGGTGGCATTCTTGAAAGCGTGTCGCTACTTTACGAAGTTTAAGGGGTTTTAGGGATAGATAAGCGCCACAAGCAAAAAGAAAAAAAAGAAAATGCAAAGAACAAGGGGGTGAGGGTTACGAGTAAGGGGTAGGATGAACAGAAGGGTGAACTGAGTGCTCACGGGACGCAGAAAGGTTCAATAAAAAATGGCCAACTGGCCGAACGGATCAAGACAACTGGTGTCGGTCCTGTGTTCTTCAGTCGTCTTTGTCCGTTCGCGCTTTTCCTAACAACGAAAGCAGAAAGGGGGTGACACATGTGAGCTTGAGCATCACGGAAGGTATTCTCGTTTATTCCCTCTCCGGTTGTACATTCGATAAGCGACAGACGAGTCTTGGGGCCGGACGAGCTAAAGTCTTGTGTGTTGATGTGAGGGCGGAAGAGACCAGTATGGAGGGACTTTAGATGCGAGGAGTGGCAGGCGCCAGGGAAATGGTTGTGCGCTTCTCGAATCAAGCTGCAGGAGACAGTCGCAAGCACCCATACTACTGTACCCATACTGTGACCACCAGTCGCGCTAATGTTACCGACGAAGATTTCGCACAACCTAGCAAACCATATACGTTGCATTGACATCCATGAGCGGTTCTCCGTTGGACCTAATAAGACAAATTCATGAGATGTTCGTTTATTTATCAATTTTACTAAAAAAATGAGCTTCTCAACCTACAGAAGGCCATCCAAATCATGTTGCAGAAAGTTAGTGACTACAGTGACGGGGCCCGGTACTTTAACATCTGCACTACAGTGACGGGGCCCGGCACTTTAACATCAGCACTACAGTGACGGGGCCCGTCACTTTAACATCAGCACTGTAGCTACGGGGCCGTCACTATAACGATGTCGGTATTGGGGGCGAGGACCTACGGAGTCGCCTTCTGTCGGAAGCGCCTCACTTGCGTAGTAACGCGGCGCGCTCCGCATAGGTTTGGCTATCGGCGCTAAATAAACATACTACGCGGGAGCTCTCCTGGACATTTCTGCAAGTACTCTCAAAGTGACAGAAGCACCTTACCTTTAAAATAATAATCTTGGACAAATAGAAGGCACAGAAAGGTATACAGACGCTATCTCTTTACCTACTACGTACGGTAAGCTGGGACACTGCGCGCGGTCGCCGCGATCGATTCCCCCGAACCGGTTTCTTGCGTTAAAGGTAGCAATCGCTGAGAGAAAACTATGTGAAATATGTTCTTATAGTGGGCCGTCTGTGTAACCAAATGGAGCATCACAGAATGAAGTTTCAATGCACCGACCGACTGCGCGTCTGCATGCATGTCCACGCACAATGTTTCGCTTTCGCTGCGAAAGCGTTTTTGCACCGTGCCGTAAGCTTTATGCCGCAGTATATGAGCATTCGAGCGTACGCAAACAACCATTGTTGCATGTGCACTATCAGAGCTGTTCAAAAATAATTTCGTTATAGCTAGAGACTTCGACGTGTATACGCCGGCTTGTGCTGTGCCATCGCGATGATTCAGTGTTTCCTTTTTCTTTTCTTCTAAAGTCTTCGAAGGTTCAATATCATTATTTCTCAAGTAGCATCGCACTGGATGCTTATCGGTCTTCTAAGCGAGCAATTACCCGCTGCTTCTTTTTCTTAATCCAGTGCAGTATTTATTGTCTGGTGCTAAGGAAGCATCAACATATGCCATGCCTTTTTTTAATGCACTTTGTACCGTTCCCTTTCCATTCCAGTAAACGTTCTTCCTTTTTTTATTATCATTATCATAGGTGTTACAGTGCATACGCAAAAGACTGTTGGACCCAATAGCCGCAGGCTAGTGGAAGGGTCCGGATGCGAAATATAATACACATTCGGTACAAGCATAGGGGGATAACTGCAGAGGATGAATGCAACACATTAGCACATTAAAAACACACAAAAAAGAATTTTTTTACAGCATGCATAAAAATTATCACCAGAGACATCAATTATCAAACCGCAAAGAAGAGAACTCCAGGCCAGAATACAGGCACCAAATCAGTGGCTTATAGCTAATAAATATGGCTGTAGTGCTTTGCCGAAATTTTGTGCTTTTTTTGGAGGGTATGTTGTTCCATGTCTCCAAAAGCTTTCAGGGGACACAAGATTGGTGCAAAAGAAATTGAAGTCGCCCCTGAGAAAGTTCCTTCAGCAGTTCTGGACGACAGAGTTGAGATAGGTGAAATCCGGAACTATATCACCGATGATGGGTGGGCCGCGCTCACTGCAACTCAGAAGCGTTATCATAGTTTATGGACATTTAGTGCATGTCGGCAAAGGGTTCACGATAACGCCATCGGGTGTGACGCGTGCCTGCAGCGGCTGCACATTAAATGTGTGTCTGTCACATCTACGCCAAAAAGTAAGGTGTGGTTTTGTCGGAATTATGTTGCATAATTTCGAAAATTTGAATCGGAATTTTCGAAATTATGCAGTTTTCTCAATATGGGCGTTAATATATTTTGTTTTTGTTTTCTATAGAATTTTATATGTGATGGGGCGAATATGTTGTCACAAAGGAATAACCCTTAGTCCTCCATGAAACGCTCTAGTTTTCTTGGGAAAACGTTCTATATGACAATAAATTGAGCATGCTGTTTTTGCGATTTCGCAAGGTTCCAAGTCTGGGGCCCTCCTGCATGCACAATTTTTTTTTTGTCATGCTTGAGTATTTTCTCATGTAAGCCTAACAACTTGTATTGTGTCAAACACTAAGTAATATTTCTTTTGTTGTCTTCTTATTCTGGGAAAAATTCTTAAACATTTCTCCACGAGCTACGCGCTACGAAGAAGCCACTTTTCAGCCCTACCTTCGCGCAAGTTAGTATCGATATTTCATCACTGATCCCTGAGAAAATATTCATGCGCAACAAAAATGTATCCTGTATGCAGGAGGGCCCCAAACATGGAACTTAGCGAAATCGCAAAAACGCTATTCTCCACCTTTTGTCATATACGATCATGGTCATGGGACCTCGATTACCGTTCTTATATCAACATGTCCATATATATGTTCGTATTTTTGTCATATATCAATGTGGTTAAAGAGCCGGACCCCGTCTCTGTAGTGTAGATGTTAAAGTGCCGGGCCCCGTCACTGTAGTGCAGATGTTAAAGTACCGGGCCCCGTCATTGTAGCCATTATCTTGCAGAAATGTCGCCCACGCATAGCACCCGCATGTTTGAAAGGTACTATAGATATTTCGTATAGGGCAGAGATGTCAGATAAAAAAAAATTCTGGCGTTTTAGGTGCCGAAAACCACAATATGATTATCAGGCACGCAGTAGTGGTGGTCTCCAGATTATTTTCGACCATCTGTCACACGTCCAAATTTATTGACATTTGACCCGATGATGTCGATGACAGCGTCTTCTGAAGTGAGCAATGTTAGGGTATGAATTAAAAAATATATATGCATTTACAAGTTTAAACTGTCGTAATAAACAGTGAAATATAAAACTAAGCATACTATGGCCCGGTCAGCTTGAGTTTCTTGCTGTATTTTAGAATCAGCCATTGCAACTGTGGCCAATGTATGTCAAATCCACGGTTCCATCGTGGTCAAATCCGAAGCCCAGAAACAAAATGGCGCCTGCCGCAGTGAGACTGTCGCAACGCCGACCTGAGGAAGTTCGTCTTTTCACGCGGAGTCCGTAAACACAAGGACTGCACGCGAACGGCCTGCGCGCGACGAAAGGCTACCGTGCAACAAATGCACCCTATTCCCACGTGACTTTCGTCTGCTTCACAGGTTACCAACCTTTCGCGCAGCTTCGCTAGCTGCAACAATCCTTGTGTTGTCAAAGATTGATTATTGTAAATCAGAGGGTTTCTCCTCGTAAAGTGCCGATTGTACTTGAAAGTTATGTATAAATCTTTTGTTACAGGTTTAAACGTTTCAAATACTTTACTTACACTGAGAAATGCGTACTCTCGACGCCGCGGCTTGCGAAGCTACGGAGTCGAGAGTACGCATTTTTCAGTCGAATGATTTTTGGTGAACGCATTAAATAACAAATGGCATTTGATTTGCTCGTGTGGCACCGCGCAAATGACATTAAATAATAGGGCATTATGATATTAATGCCATTTTCTGTGCCCGTGTGGCACGTGTATAATTAATTGGTTACGACGTGACGTCATATACATTGCCACGTGTCCCTCACAACTCTACCTTAATCAACTTTGCTCTAATTTGTGCCAACCTTAATCGAACGTAATCCGCGTTAATTCACCTTAATCCACCTTTCTCTAATTGCAGCAACCTTAATTCACTTTAATCCATTTTAATCCACTTTCATTCACTTTACTTCCACTTAATTAACTTTACTACACCTTAAGTCACCTTAGTACAAGTTGTTCTAACTTTAATTCTGCATTACTAGTGACATCATACAAGACACTGATGACGTCACTGATGATGATGATCTTGTCGACAACGCCGGCTTTTCTGCCTTGTGGTACATATAATTTTTTCGTATCAAGGAAGGGCAGTTTCTCGTGTAAGTAGGGCAGTTTCTCAAGTAGTCCATGTCTTCATGCAGGATTGCACTGATGCACGCAGCATAAAACAAACATTTGTTCTTGTTTTCTGCATTATACGTGGTCAAGAAACATATACTACCTGACCTCTGGGTAATATTCACTAGACATTACCAAATGACAATATAGACCTCAGACTCTGCCCAGGCGGCGCTGCGGAAAAACCCGTCACCAGCGCCCCCGTCGCAGCCTTGGCGCGAACTGAGTAGTGCAAGAAGAGCTGTCCGGCAAGCGAAGGTGCATAGCCCACAATAGACCCTCCTCTTTCGTTTGTGTTGAGGCACGGTTTCCCCATAATCAAGGAACTGGGAAGCTTCTTCTGCCCATCCACGGCTTCGGAAAGGGAGGAAGCTCAGCAGGGCGAAGTACGTGTACAATATAAAGGAAGTATCAGGTGTTATTTCGGCGTGCTGCAACTCGCAAGTACAGAGAGCATCAGGCTTGTTTGTAGGCATATCAGCATAAAAATCTAAGCATTTCAAATTGGGCAGCAAACAGCGTGTGAACATAACGAAAGTAAGCTTCCTTCAGTGCCTGCGCGCCGCATCTTTCTGCCTCGCAGGAGCTACGTCATCGCTCAGTACCTTTGAAATTTTCGCAGACGCTTCAAGCAACACACGCGCACAAATGAATGTAAATAAACGCAACTTTCTTTTGCACACGTGCGTTACTTCGCAATTACTCATCCAGTGCTCCTACAGCAACTTTATTATTCACATTTGAAAAACGCAGTCGAGCAGGCTCAGCACATTGCGGAACGTGCTTGTTGTATCGGCGCAGGACATATAAAATACATTAACTAGAAATGAGCTCGCGATACAACGAGGCTCTAGAACAGGATTTTGAATTCATAAACGAACCAAATGTTTGGTTGAACTGACCTATCAAATATCTCCGTTCCACTTGTTGAGTCAAGCGGAGGCGGACGTCTGTTAACAGGTGGAAATATTGACGGCACATACGCAGGGTGGTTCGCAATGTTGTTTTTTCTGTTGCCAACGAAGTGGCGGCTCCAGATTGTTGAGTTTCGCTTGGTTGCCACGGTCCTACGTCAGGGCTACGCACGTAGCATAATTACAGCAGAACAACATTATCGCACATTCTCATGCGAGTCGCTGTGTTGTGGGGAATTCAAGTAATTCGATTACCCAACACGTTGAACGGCCCGTATCCAGCGCTCTCTCCTTTCCCCTTCATACGATCGCGTTGGAAATCGGTAAAACTGAACGTTGTTATTCAGTCCTTCACGTTCATGGCAATTTACAACACAACAGTAGCGTCGATTGCGGCGTTTGTTCGTAGCGCGCGGAGCTATCGACGTTGCCGTCGTTTCCGCGATCAGTCTGACGAGTGAGCCAGCAAGCGCCGACGCGTCCGAGTAGCGGAGAAATTCAGAGCTCTCTGTCTGGGTGTTAAATGCGCAAAACACTCGCAATATGGACCAAAATCTAGTTAAATCGTTGTTTCGCAGTCGCTAGATGCATAGGCAACTTAGCAAGGGAGTCGGGCTTCGCACTACTCAATTACTGCCTCTTCGCACCGGCAGGTGGCGCTAGGCGTCTTGCAAAACTCCAGAGTCTGACGTCCATACGCTGTCTGTATGTAAACTTGTTACAACATACATTAAAGGTCATTTGATAAATTATATCGGCCGTCTATTTCTTAAGCGAAAGCAACATACTTTAAGCGCTTATGGATACATCTGGCGAAAGCGTATACCTGCCTGTGACGTCTGGTAGGCGTTGCTCTTCGACTAGACATTAGGACTGAATTGGTACATCGCAGAGACATTGGTGGCTTACTGGGAAGATTATTTCCTGGGCCCATGAATGTGGTAATTGTGTTTATGCTGCTTCTTGCACAATGTTGATATGCACATGGAGACAAATGTGAAAAAAAAACCTGAGAGAGAGAGAGAGAAAGGGCCTAAAGGATAATGCGAAATATCAAATATACCTGTATGTGATGTCACAGGCATTATCCTGTAAATATGCGTGTAATTTTTGGCACGAAAACCCCCAGATTTAGTTTTGCTTGTAATGTCATTCTTCACGAAAGTTGGTCCATAGCCAAAACGTCGAATCAAACGTTTTTTTTAATGTGTTAGCATTAGTAATGTCAAAGTAGAAAGAAGTGTATGTGGGTGAATTCTGGGAAGCCGGCCATGTGGTAGAGGTATAGAGCTTATAGGAGAGCGTATGTATGTATGTATGTATGTATGTATGTATGTATGTATGTATGTATGTATGTATGTATGTATGTATGTATGTATGTATGTATGTATGTATGTATGTATGTATCAGGGGCGTAGCCAGGGGGGCTTATGGGGCTCCAGCTCCCCCCCCCCCAAATTTTTCTGAGGTGTCATTCACCGCCGACCAAAATAATCCACGGCGCCGAAAATTATGCTGGATTTCGTCTAGAATGTACTTTTCACGCTCGAAAAGACATTTCAGCGCGAACATTGCGAAATCGGGCTGGATTTCGCGGCAACGCACATGCAGTGGGAGTCACATAACGCACGGAGCCCCATCCGAGCAAAATTTCAAGGGCGTTTTGATGGCGAGCGGGCTCGTCGCGGCACCTCGCGGAGGCCGCGGAATCTACGGAGCGCTTGGATTTCAATTTCGAAACTTTATGGGTATTGAGTTCTCATAAACTTTTGATGCGAAGGTGCATTGACATTTACAAAGTCGTGCTTTATTTAGATTTTAAGTTCCGGAACATTGGGGGTTTAATGTTATAAACATTTGACGCCAAAGGTGGATTGCCTTTTTTAAAGTCGTACATCGGACCATACAACTAGACAAGCCGTACTAACACACTATCAGACAAGTTGACAAAGCACGCAGCGAGGTCCGATGAGACGAAGCATTGTGGTGATTCATTTTTGCCGTCATGTCACAGAAAAGAATATCAACATTTTCTCACCTGCGCCAAAGCATCCTTAAGCCAGGAAAGGTAACTACGTTCTTATTTATTTTTCTGCTTTGACTTTTATTCGCGAGGACACGCTCGTTTCCGTCAATAGGACAGACAAGATCTTCTCATTCCCACCGCAATCCGAACACATGTTCCGAGTGGCACACGGAGTCGCTTTAATTACGGCTCTGAGATTACTTACTGCGACAACAGAACCACCATCTTACCTTGCTTGCTTCCTTTCCAAATAATAGGCAACGTCTCCGCCCGCTGCAGAATTTCTCGCCGTGGCGGCCGATGTAGTACGTACGTGCACCGACGCCACCACTTCCAGATACTGTGCGGCGCACAATATGTTGGGCTCGAATGTTGCGCGATAGCCCAGGGGCTGCAAAGAGAGAGAAACAGGCGAGAACGAAAGACGGCCGGCGAAGCCGCCGTCAAGTTTCCGCACGTGCAAGCTCGCAGTGACGTCATGAGTTTTGACGGAACCTCCTCGGGCCTTTTTTCTTAGTTCCT
Source organism: Dermacentor variabilis (assembly GCF_050947875.1). Taxonomy (NCBI): domain Eukaryota; kingdom Metazoa; phylum Arthropoda; class Arachnida; order Ixodida; family Ixodidae; genus Dermacentor; species Dermacentor variabilis. Next base: position 65,269,291 of record NC_134573.1, read on the forward strand.
CAACGGCGAAGATTGAGTGCGCATTGTATACGCTAAAGGGTGCCGTAAACATAACGTACGAGACTTCCTATAAGTTTTACTAGCTGCGTCACTATGCCGAGAATACGGTACTTTCAAATCAATGACGTACGTCTGCAGTGCCAGCGCTGGGGTTTCGGCGCGCCAAATAAAAGAAAATAAATTTGGCCTGCATGTTCTTTTCTAGTAATCAATCTCTTACCGCGAGCTTAACGTGAATAGAGTCTCAAAAGACTACTTTACCAGTACGAACTGTTTTAGTGTTTATTTTTAGTTTGCCTTTAATTGCCGGAGGGGCGTGAGTAAAAATTATTCAATAATTTATTTCAACAATCAAATTATGGAGTCATGCGCGCCAGAACCACGCTCTGGTTAGGAAACCAGATTTAGAGGGGGATTGATTGCGGCTTATCTTTTAACCCGTGTCACGCGGGCACTTCGAAAGTCCTCGAACCGACTTTCTTACAACCTAAGCACACGAGCATTTTCACATTTCGCCTCCGTCGAAATACGGCCGCCACGGCCGTGATTGCACCCGCAACCTCCAGCGCTGCTGCGCAACTGCGGACGGGAGTTGGATCCCCTGTGGCGTTGGCGGGCGAAGTTTCGTTCTTCTTTATGTAGCCTACGAAAATCCGCGCGCCCCCGGCGTCCGATCTCGAAGGCCATATTCGTTTTTTTTTTTTTTCCAGAATACGATCAGGGTGAGGAGATAACTGGAGCGAGGACGGCGGTGTAACTGAAAGGACGAATAGCAATAAGTCAATTTCTGAGCTTTCGGCATCTGTCGCATAAAGAAGAAAAAAAAAAAAGACTACAGACTTAAGAGGAAGCTTTAGCTCGGGCCCAACTCCGACGCGGCCTATTCAAATACATGTAAAACGCAAAAACGTTTTTATGAGATAACCCCTGGACCGATTTTGATGAAATTTGTCGCATTTGAAAGAGGAAGTTAAATTCTAGTGACTGTTGGAAGCGGAATTTCGATTTAGGGCTTCAATTTTCTTAAAACGATTTTCAAATATTTGACCGTTAGAAAAAAATAGAATTACGAAGTTTACAAATTCATAGCTTTGCATCAAGAACTGATATCGCGGTTCTGTAAACGACATTCATTAGATCATTCAAAGCGGACAAATTCAATATGTCATTTTACATCTTACGTGAATTTGTTACGTTGGTTACAACGGTTTTGCAAAAGTTCTATTTCCCTATGATTAATTTTCTTTATATTCATGTGTAACATATCAATTTTGTCCGCTTTAGATGTACTATTAGATGCAATTCACAGAATTGAATTATCATTTTTAGTGGTTAAGTTACAGAGTTGTAAACTTGATAGTTTCGATTTCTGAAAATTTCCGATTTTTGCCAATTTTTAATAAAAAATTGACAATCTAATTCGGAAATTCGAAACCAACAGGCACTAGATTTTAAGTTTGTCTTTTAAATGCAACAAACCTCGTCAAATTTGGTGCAGTGGTTGCCGAGAAAAACGAATTCTCCTTTTACATGTATTTAGATAGGAGCACTCGAGCTAAAGCTTCCTCTTAAGAGGAAGCTTTAGCTCGGGCCCAACTCCGACGCGGCCTATTCAAATACATGTAAAACGCAAAAACGTTTTTATGAGGTAACCCCTGGACCGATTTTAATGAAATTTTTTGCATTTGAAAGAGAAAGTCGAATTCTAGTGACTGTTGGAAGCGGAATTTCTATTTAGGGCTTGAATTTTCTTAAAACGATTTTCAAATATTTGACCGTTTGAGAAAAATAGAAGCACAATTTTTAAAAATTGATAGCTCTGTATCAAAAACAGATATCGCGGTTCTGCGAACGGCATCCATTAGATCATTCAAAGCGGACAAATTCAATATGTCATTTTACATCTTACGTGAATTTGTTACGTTGTTTACAAGGGTTCTGCAAAAGCTGTATTTCCATGTTACTAAATTTTTTTAGATTCATGTGTAATATATCAATTTCGTCCGCTTTGGACGTACTATTAGATGCATTTCACAGAATTGTATTATCATTTTTCTTTTAGGAGTTACGGAGTTGTAAACTTGACAGTTTGGTTTTTTGAAAATTTTAGATTTTCGCTAGTTTTTAATAAAAGATTGACGACCTAACTCAGAAATTCGAAACGAACAGTCACTAGACTTTAAGTTTTTCTTTTAAATGCAACAAACCTCGTCAAAATTGGTGCAGTGGTTGCCGAGAAAAACGAATTCTTTTTTTACATGTCTTTAGATAGGAGCACCCGAGCTAAAGCTTCCTCTTAAATCACATACCTTAAAACGTTGTCCCTATATGACTGGTGCGTTCGAAACTCTCCAGCATGGTGTATATAACGCATTCGGGCACTTGGTATTTTTTAATTTCACTAGATTTAATTTCACTCATTTTCACTAGATGTGAGCTTGCTGGCATTTGCAGTTCCCCACCCGCCGTGGTTGCTTAGTGGCTTTGTTGCTACGCTGCTAAGCCCGAAGTCGCGGGATCCAATACCGACCGCGGCGGCCGCATTTCGATGGGGGCGAAATGCAAAAGCACCCGTGTACAGCACATTGAGGGCACGTTAAAGACCCCCAGGTAGCCATAATAATATAGTCTCCCGCTACGGCATCTCCCATAAGCATATCGGTGTTTCGCAAGTGAAACCGCAGAATTAATTTTTTTTTTAATTTTCTACAGTTCCCCCAATGGTAAATTCTGCGTTGTTCCTAAAGCACAGTTGTAAGGCTCCGGACAGCCTGCTCATTGCGCTATACCTGCAACAGGCAATTAACCTTTAAAAAATTTTGAGAGTGTTCGCTGAAACACCCGGTATATATAGACTGTCATCCGCACCACGTATACACAAACTACAATGACCACGGTGGATGCGCAGACAATTGGGACTTGGCGTGCTCTTCATTCATACTCGATCAGTACTACGTTCATCTTGTTGGCCGTGCGGACAGCCCGGACTGTGGCCAATGCCGCAGCACGTTTATCGATCATATGCATGCGTTGCGTGTAACCTTTGTGTATTCGAAAGAGAAACAGCTAGCCGCGACTATATTTAGCGGGTAATCGACGATCGACCATTTTTTCTGAAAGCGCTACTTTCTGTCCTGGGTCAAAATGTCTCGCTCCATGGTCACGTGATGAAAGCCATTGTAGATCTTAGTTGTGTGTGTGAGAGAGAGAACAGTTCTGAAAAACGCTTCCGTTTTCTGTTCTTTTTACAGCGAAACTCTTATTGCGACTAGAACCACACGGAGCGTTATCTGCTCGTCTTCACGTTTTTCAGAAATAGACTTAATTAATCACGAAATATATAATTTGAGAAAACGTGGGGATTCTTAAGCGCAATATGCAGGGAAATTCTTACTTTTTTATTTTTTGTCAATTAGGGGTTAAATTAACATTTGCGTTTAGCCTATATAGAAGCGTTACATGAAAAATAAAATGTTTCTCGCTTCTTCGGGCTGACCATAAATGGCACAAATTTCATATTTGCAAGAAATGAGAGCCATATTCTACAGGTGACATGTTCCCAGAGATTGAAGTGTTTAGGGAAATTATGCGTTCAAAAAATAATTGCTGAACGCTCGTCTTCTCCCGATTTTTTGAACGCGTCATGCATAGCTGCTGTTCCCCAATTTCCTCGGTGATCGACCGCACTAAGCGCGCGCTGCTTGTATTTCGTTGACGTAAGCATGTCGTGCGCGACGAACAATAGAGGTCTCATCTCTGCAGCTCGAACAGCCTTCGTCTAAAGTTTCTTATTCAAGCGTTCCAGAGTGTTATACATATACCGCCACTTTTCGCTACATTTCCCAAAATACTAAAGCAACTGCAGACACCAACTTGTAATTCAGTGAAGTTAGTCGGAATGTTAAGTGCAATGTCTGGTGAAATCTTCATGTTTTTTTCTAGTTTAAATAGATCGAAGCGTTACAAATAACTACCGAACAATCGTTTTTTTCCCCTTACTTTCATGTGTGATACCAGGTTTGCAAGCGCTTCTCCAGTATCCTCTGTAAACTAGAAAAATCTTGGTTATGTGAAAATAAAACCAGGTTATGGCTAACGTACGCAAAGTTCGAAATGTGTGGGTTGATTGCGACGTTCGCAATACATTGCGTAAGCAAGTGCTCGGGAGCATTACGAGTGTGTTTTACGAGTGTCGCCAAACATTGTCGGCTGACGCGTCCCATAGGTGCCAGCGAAAAATAAAACTTAGCAGAAATGTGCGTACCACTACATAGACACTCTGTATTCGAAGTGCATGCTGATCAAATGCGCCTTTTGCAAGAATAATCTGAAAACAGAAAACGTGCTCCCAAATGTCGCGTTGCCGTTATTTACAGCTACGTTTCCCAGCGGCACTGCGGAAAGACATCTGCATCACACAATCTTCGTATATTTAACATGCACGAAGAGCAGCTTAAGTGCAATGTGTCCCGAAATTTTAGCCTTGCTTTCTTAATCAGGAGCGTTACAAGAAATCCGTAACTCCTCAGTTTTTTGCGGCATTTCCGTGCGAGATAAACGACTTTCTCCAGCTGTCCTCGGAGAACTAAAAGAGGTACCTTGTTTCTGTGAGATGAAAATAAGGGTCAGGTAATGGGTTAACGGGTAGGCAAAGTTCAAGATGGATGCATGGGTTTATTATGGCGTTTGCAATAAGTTATGTATCCAAGAACTCCGAGGCGTTACGAGTGTTAAACAAGCGCCCGAACTTTAGCCCGTTTCCATGGCATGTAGTAGCAAAACAACAAATTCTAAAGAAATTAAATTTAGCGAAAATGGGGAGAAGTCTAAATTTTTGTGCGAAGTTATAGATGCGTCTGAAATAAATGCTGCCTCTGCTAAACTTTAAACAATTGTTCAAAAATGGCATACTGCCGTTATGAGCTATGTGCTTCCTTTTAAACCGAGAGCTCTATTTTACGCTAAGTTTATATGTTTATTGAAAACGGGGGCCATGTTCAATGCAATATGTGACGAAGTTTTAACTTTCCTGACTAGACTATAAGCGTTGCAAGTTGTTACTGAGCTCTCCTTTTTTCTTTCGCTTATTTTCTGGTCATTATACGAAATTTGCAGTAGCTTTCTATACGGTGTCGTCGATGAACTACAAAATATAAAGTGCTTATATTTGCTTAATTTAGAGGCATGTTATAGAAAATGTGTAAACAAAGTTCAAAGTGTGCGGACAATTTACAGGCTTTAACAGGAAATTACATATAGTTCATGCGGCGGTCTACTCGAAGTGGCAGACACTACTTGCACAAAAAATGAACTGCGTAATTGACTAATTAACCAAAATGCAATAACGAAGTTCTTTAGCTAATTCCCTTATGGTCCATATTGCAATTTACACATTCTAGCCGGGGAGTTCGCAAAGCGGATCCACTTGAATTCTCAGGATGACACCAGATTCGAGGTACTAAGTCCCGAACTTTGCGGAAAAATGCATTGGCGTTGCAGGTACTTTTGTGCTTGAATGCATGAAACGACATTTCTTTTTCTTAAGCAAATAACTGGAACGCCAGTGCATTTCTCCGCAAAGTTCGGGAATGAATATCTCGAAACTGGTGCCATCCTGAGAATTGATTGCAAGTGGATACGCCTTGCGAACTCTAGAATTTGTAAATTTCAATATGGACCATAACTCAATTAGTTAAAAATAATTAGTGTTTTTGTTACTTTGTCGATTATGAATTTCTTTTTTTTTGTGCAAGTAATGTCCTCCACTTCGAGTAGACTAGCGCACGAACTGGCATTGCGCTATCTGCCACAGATAACCTTTTAAAAAATTTGAAAGTGTTTGCTGAAACACCCAGTATAGTGGTGGGTATTCCACACAGCCGTATGTGGTGATACACAAGAATTGCGCACCCAGAAAACTGCGCACAAAATATCACGCGTATGCTCGTTCTTTTCCGTCCACGTTTGCATCCGGTCTTAATGAAAGAAAAAAAAATGACAGAATAATAATAATAATAAAGGGACGGGAACTCGGAAGAAATAGAGGCTTGGCGGCGAAACATTAATATGCATCCGTATTTACGTGGCGCAAATGTCGTGTTTGTATGTCGGAAAAGCCAGCGCGTTTCATGCCACGATGAAACAAAAATGGCCGGTCGCTTCGCGGAAAGGCAGAGAAGCAGTTGGGCGTTTTCTAAGGTTGCTGGATATTTAATTATGCGTGAAAGTGAACCTCTATCGTTTAATTTATCTTGGTCGACATGCGCATATATATATATTAAAAAATAAACATTATATATAATGCTTCCACTGTTGACGCGGGCGAATTCAAAATTTGGAGAACACCTCGACCTTCGGCAGAACTATATGCCACCCCCAACCCCCTTTCTTTTAGGGGGTAAGAACGAATACATTAACTATAGCCTGTGACATGCAACATTGTTTTTTAGGTGCATTTCCGGAAAAGGTAGAAATTACCTGCATGACAAATCGTAATCTTCAGTCAGCTGATTAAAAATATTCACCGCAGTTAACCTTTCAATTACTGAGTTTGCACCCGCGTTGAAAACATATGAGCTAAACGTGTTTCGCGATGCCGGAAAAAGCACGCTGTGTTTTCTACTGTTTCTCAGAATGTACTCGGCTATCAAGATAATTTGGCAGAGCACCCACATATTTGCGTGACAAAGTCTACTTGGCGTGCGAATACCACTTCGTGTGCTCAGGGCAGGAAGCACGCGCAGAATCGAAAACCGAAAGCTAGCCGCCTCCACCGTACGATTTCGAAATCAAAAGACTTACGTTGGAGATATTTTATAACACAATGAAGCTTCAAGGTAATATTACATTTTTTGTTTTATTTCAAAGCAAGACAATATGGAGGCTGCGTTACAGATGTGAACCAATAAGGACAACAAAAGCGAAACAGCGAAACTACCAACTGTCACGAAAGGCCGATATCAGTATGTATGCGTTGCACATGGCGCGGTGCTGCGGGCAGTTTCAGTTGTCGCGAAGTTTCCAATTTACGACTTGTTAATCGCGCTGCGCACGACGGAAGATGTAGGGTTTTCGCGGCACCGTTTGTTCTCAGACTGCGACTAGCATGAGCTTGTCCTTTTAACGCTTGTGTTGTGCTCGCTGGCCGAACGGCGCCAACCGAACGGTGGCTGCTCGTTCCATGGGCCTTCTCTGTTCGTTTAGGATTGTGCATTGCGCTTCGCTTTGTACGTAGGCTCGCTGCGGCAAAGCGCGCGCTTTTTTCTCCGCTCGTGCGAGAGATGGATGACGATCGAAGGAGGGAGCACAAAGGCGCCGTAAAGCACGGCACTCACGACGACTCCGTGAATCGCAGGAGCAGTATGTTCGAGCTTCGGCTGGTGACGCTGGACCATTACCTCGCGGCCCCGTCGGCCCCGCTGGACCCTCTCGTCTCCAAGCTGGGCGGCTGGGAAGTGTGGCAGGTGCCCGTTTTGCGGATCTTCGGCGTAACGCCCGCAGGTAGGTTATTCTTTTTTGATCCGCCGTGTGTTCAAGTCCACGATTGCGACGTCATGTAGTACGGACCGCTCGCAATCGGCATCGATGGCGGAGTGCGAGCGGTTGCGTGGCCCCGCGCTTTTGTTTGCCGTCCGCTGCTTGGCCGGCTCGCCGGGCCGACGTTTGTTTGAAGAAACTTGCGTAGACGTCGGCAGTGCTCTGGCGACGAATTCCCTGCTGCTGTCTCGTTCACTGCACGTGAGACGAAGGTGAATGACCTGCGTTAAGGTGGTGCGAGAGCTCCGAGTAGCGTTAGTTAGCTCTCGCTTTGAGCGCTGTTTCTTTTCTGGCAGCTACGGCTCTCGAAAAGTGAATGAGATATAAAGTGGTGTTCTAGGCGACGCCGAAGCTTGTAGCCCGCTTTACTAAATACGTGTTAAAGATAAGTGACCTGGATTTGGACTGGGTACTTCTGTAATGGATCCTACAAGTGCTGCGGATATAATGAAGCCAACTAAGTTCGCCGCCAATGTTACTATTATGTGATTGTCTTAAAAATGAAAGCGTCACGGTATTCGCATATTTTGTTCCAGCAGCGGTCGGACTTTGCGGGACATTAGTGATATTAGCCATAGTGCTTGTTTATGCCTAAACCAACGTTAACCGGACGGTAGTTAGGCGTTATTGCGTAGGGACACACTGTGATCGCTATACGGAGGCTATATCTTTATATGCAGTGAAGCAGATTTTACGGTCAGCAAAATAGGCACCAAAATCTGCACTTCAGTATTGAAGTGACAGTAAAATAGTTGCACTGTATTTTGCTTAAATTCGGAGTAATTTCAGACAGAAGAAGCTGTGCGATCTGCTTGGAAAGGCTGAAAAACAACGAAATGGAAATGGAACAGCTAATTTTTGTTCTGTCAAAGGCTTTGCACCTATTTCTCTAAACAATTCATCGGTTTTCTTAAGGGGTCAGAGAGAACAAGTGCTGTACAAGGAGACTGTACATAACCTTTAATGCTGCCGGGACTTGGTACTTGCCGAACCACTGTGTGCAGTTTGTTTCATTTATTTGGTTCCTTAGACAGTACTTAAGAGGAGCTCGATGCTAAAGGCTAAATCATTTCATGAGGCCTTGACCACACGTTCTGATAACATATTTAACCGATTAGACGGTTAAGTATGGTAACCTATTTAAATACATAGGAGGTCAGCTTACAATACACTGAGTGGAAGACAATCATGCCCGTACGGAAAGGAACTGGACCTGGACCCAACCAATTCACCAGCGTACCACCAGCGTACCTTCCTTCACTTGGTAGACCTGGACTCGAGATCAAAACTGACCTGAGCTATGATGTCATGCAAATGCCAATGACGCTGGGCGTTTCAAGACCAACTTTATTATAAAATACTCTACGTTTCCCAATCTTCGCACTTGCTAAGATAGCCTTTTCACGTGCAAAAAGCACACATTAGAGTTTCAACAATTTGAAAAAAATATGTGTTAGTACTAGTAGTGGGTGAATATTTGAATATGAATCAAATATTGCACAGTAATTAGTTATACTCGTATTCAAATATGAACTAGTTAGTATTTTTAATATGGAAACTAACCAAATATTTTGCAGCTGTTTACTGGTTACTGTTCTCCGTCTGTTAAAAAAGGGTCATAAATTACCAGAAATGAAGCAACAAAAGTTTTCGAAGTGATAGAGGAAGAAAATGGGCAGTGCAAGCTTTGTTTTCTGTTTCACCGAAGAAGCCTACCTCGCAACCTGTAATTTTTGCTTGTTGTCTGTGATTAAGTGTTTCTTGCAGTGTTGTGATGTAGGAGTTTTTTTTTTTTTATGCCACAACCAGTGATGTTTGCCATTCAATGGGCCCTTTTTCACGTCTGTCCCACACACGTCATTCAGCAGCTATATTTCTTTTTCCGCAACTTCTCTTTTTTGTGCAACTGTTAATATAGTATTTTTGGAAAGCTAATCATACAGCAGCTATTCATTCTTAGAAATCTTGTTTGGAACCAGGCTCTGAAGATGTTGAGAAGCTATTCGTGGAGTGCTTTTAGTTACAATTACCGACATTGTGTTTAAAACTGATCCTAATTGTCCGTTATAACTGTCTTTTTTTTTCACTAGCCAGCACAATCGTGGTAGAGACTTATACCGAAATAAATATTCCTGCTGTAATTATATATGTCTGCATTTCGCTATTCAATATTCAATACTTACTGTTCATGTTTGATTCATATTCAAAAAATTTGATATTTGCCCACTTCTAGTTAGTACTTCTGTAAGCATAAGCGCATTGGAAAAGCCATAATGGCTAGGAACAACATCATGGTACTGGCTTGAGCTGCGCACATGTGCTCTGAGCATTTTGTTACGAGGCCATTGAAAATGCTCGAGAAGTGTTAAGTGCCTATTGTAATGAGAACAGTTCTTTGTCTGGCTGGCGGGAGGAAGTAAACACTAGTGTCATTCAAGGAAAACACGTGCTGGCAACGTGCGCTGTCGAAGACGATAAGCAACAAATAGTGAGAGCAGCTTTGCGGGCCCAGGCGTTTTCTTTCCACGAACAATCCACAGTCACTGGCTCAGATATGCTGGCTTTGTGCTCGCATTTCCCACCGCACGGTGCGGGTACACAACCGAGTATGGTTAGTGCAGCATGATGTGTGACTTTGAGAATGCAGTCAGAAAAAAAAAAAAAAAAAAAGAAAGGAAAAGCAGTGACCTGCTGATTTCTCTGCATCCCATTTGAGTGAGAAACTGCGAACCAACTTAGTATGATTTTTGCTGCTAGCTCATTTAGGGAAAAAAAATAAATTCATAATTATTGCGGAATGTCGTACTTTGTTGTACTTATTATTTCATCTAATGTTCTGTAATATTTGCAAATTTAATATAATGAATAGTTTCTGCAGCTATGCGCAATTAGATAATCTCTCGGCGTTAGCCTTTTGTTTACCAATGTCAGCAAGTCAGTGTCTTGCGTCGCTGCTATAGTGTAGGCTTCTAGACCAAATTTTGTGTCTGCTTGCATTAAATGCAAACAGGATCAAGAAATCTGCATTTTTAACTGGCATTTTCGTGGGGAAAGATGGGCTGAGCATTGTATAATAATGGGACTATTTCTAACTGATTATCAACTGGATTTCCAACTGGAACTAGCAGTGGAATTTGTTGAACGGGTTGGGTTTATTGTATACCACAGTTATGAGATATGTTGGACGCGAGGACAACAAATTAATTTTCACAGCTTAAGGTAGGCTATATAACGCGTATTCAAGGTGTGGTACATAAGCTTTCCTACATTTGCCACAGCTTGGAGAGCCTTTCTGGCACTCAAGTTATTCGTTTCAAAGAGGACCAGTAGTAGAGCACTTGAGCCTGAATACTGCAACTCAGAGTTGGGTGGATATGGCATTCCTCGGACTCGGGCATGCAAGCTGAACATGTGACTCACTCTCTGAGCTTGGCAAATGCAAAAGAAAGCGTGCGACTACAGCAAAAGCCGCATTCCACATTGAAGCACAGCCAAAGCTCCTGATGCTGCCAGGAAAAATGGTGGATGCATGCAGTTGTCTGAGTTACAGCAGACTGCCGCCAACAGTGGTGATGCCGCAAGGCTGTGTTGTGATCGCACGACGGGAAACACGCTCAATCTCGACAGCAGCTCCAACGAAAGGGCTTAGAGTTCCTGAGAGCGTTTGGTGCCAGAGGAAAGGGATCAGAAATAACCAGCCAAACGCAAGGCATGGGGTCTCATTTGACCTGTCAAAAATGCTGCTTGTTAGTGGTGTAGAGTGCCCCGAAAGGACCAGCTGAATTTCTCACAGGAGAAAAAAAAGAAAGAAGAAAGCATTGTAATTTTTTTCTGACTGTGTTTTTGTTGCTAGCTATCTCATTATGTATACAATCGTATGTTAATAACTTGGATTACTGCCAATTGCATTTTTGTAAATGGCCTCACTACTACCTTTGCCTATGAGACCATACAGTGTATGCGCATTATTGTATTCATTTTGTGAATTTTTGGAAATTAAACTTGAAACCTCGAACTGCAGTTACTATGAAATGCCACTGATAATTTGCACGGCCTCTTGGACTACTTCATGTATATATATATATATATGCTACAAATTGACAGAATGTGGGTGCACAGTGGCATCGATTTGCATCTGTTAGAATGCTAAACCACCAGCATGACATTGCAGCAATGGGCTGAATGCCCACTCTGGGCATCCACATCCGACGGAGGATTGCAGGAAGATGGAGGCGCAAAGTGATGTACAGTGTTCAAACAAGGCTTGTTAGTGGAGCCAACGTTTTAGCATGTAGACTTGTCTTTGTCTTTGTCAGCGCAGCAACTGCTTCCCTTGACAACATTATTGTGCACGAAAGCCACTCTGGCATGGCATTGTCAACTTGTCATTTGTTTTGCATTAAGTGATGGTTCAAAACTGCTAAATCCTATGTCAACTTGTCATTTGCTTTGCATTAAGTGGAGGTATAAAACCGCTAAATCCTAGATAAAGTGCTGTCAGTATGACTATCAGTTCTGTGATCAGCCCACAATGTGAAGAAAGGTTCGTAAACAGTAAAATTAACATCCACCTTACTTGTAGCACTAACATCCTTGTAGACTAACAGCTTCCATAGAACTCATTTGCTGTATTCATTGACCCGTACTTCGAGTCGTCGATTAATTCGGCATAATGCAGCAGTCGGCCAGTCCCATGGTTAGCTCAGATGGTGGAGCAACCATCCCAGAAAGGCATTGGTCCCATATTTGATCCCTGGACCAAGAGGAATTTTTCTTCAACTGACTGAGATAAATTTTTCTTCAACTGCAAAGCTTCCATTTTGCACAAACCGGTATTGGTTTTCATTGTAGCTTTGTGCTACAGGTCGGGTGCATGTTAAAGTACTGTCATGCATCAGAGTGCTCTAAATAATTTACTGTAATACTCGTTCCTGCGAACCAGTTTCATTTTCGGTACCCAGGTGGTAAGTGCGTCATGACGTCATGATGCACTGGCTCATTTCATGCCAGCTGCCACATGGGCCAGCTGCCATATACCACAGCAGCCTGACAGAACAAGTGTATGCAACACTCTTGTGATGTTTTTTTAAACGAGAATGTTGGTATACCTAGCCTTATTGCACAACGTTCAGGAAATTCACTCTTTCCGTTACCAAATTTCAGCTTTGCCAACTTTTACATCACTCATTTATAGCAACTGGTGAAGTATTCTCTCAGACATTTTTAAAATTAATTTGGCAGGAAAATGCTCATTACTAGCTTATAAAACAGATCAGCAGCATATGACAAAGCCATGTGTGACAATGCATCACAAAAGCTTGTTTAAGTTTGTTTAGGTGAGTTAGGGCATATTGAAATATTACCTAATATATCGAACTATAATTCTAACTATAAGCCTGTTTGTTATAACTGCGTTTGATTGTACACTAATTCATTTTTATATTTAAAAAATTCTTGTTGATTTATTTTACATACCCTCAAGCACCTAGGTATTGTAGAGCGGAGTGGGGTGCGTGTGTACAACAATAACAAGATTAATTATAAGTTTACATAATACTAGCGACATTGGTGCTAAAAACAACGAAGTTGGCAAAAGAGAAAGAAATAAAAAAAAAATTGAATCATGAATACAGAGCACAACGTTTGCAGTCATGGGGTATTGTCATAACTCAAAAAATGAAAGGATAGTTTGGCAGAAAAGTGCAGTCTTCTATTAACACAATATCAGTCATTGGTTGTATATGGAATGAATGAGCATAAAAACGCAGTAGTGTGACAAAAAGTACCTTTTACTTTATGACTGTGATCTACTTGAGAGGACTGATGTGTGGTTATTAGGATAAATTCACTATGAAGGACGTGGTGACAAAACACTTTCTAAAAAAGGCATAAGCGAAAAATTTTTCTGCTCAGGGATAACGATCGCAGGCACAAGCTGTTTTTCATAAAGGTTAAGCTCGAGGTACGATTGTAGTTGGAAAGAATGAAGCATGTGGGATTATTTGGAACCATTTCAAGAGTTAACGAGCCTAGCATTCTTAATGCCCCAGATGGAAGCAGTTTATTCCAGCTTGGAACGTACTAGTGTTCTATATAGGAAACTTGCTGACGTTGAAGACTGGGCGTGTTGGTATAGCATACTAGATGTTGGATTGCGCGACATCTTGATGGGACACAGAAGAGGAACACACACAACGGAACACCACTTGCAACTATCGATTTATTCCCTCGTCAGTGTGATAAATACAAGAAGACACTCAAAGGGGAAAGAACAAAAAAATTCAAAAAGGACCTTCCATGAATACGAAGCTGGCTTTGTTGCATTTATCATTTGGCTGCGTTGAACATTGCAATAAAAAGGAACAATGAGGGTACAAAACTTTTTAGAGATCAGGGTGTGAGGAAATTGATTTCTTTTGTACTAAGGTAAACAGATTGCGTGCTTGCTCACATACTTCTTATGTGCTCAATCTCGGCGGCTTCTGTAATCTCTCGTGTCATTTGGCTGGCATCTTTGCTTGCCATAGTGCAGTTCGCAAAGATTGTCTGACATCTGCAATCTCTATGATGAATCCCAAGGTGTCAGACTGCTTTTGAAACATTATAGTCATGCTCCTTCAATCTTTCGTTCAGACAGCGCCCGGTCTGTCTGACATACTTTCTGCCGCATGAAAATTGAACAGAATGCACCACTCCCCGAGTGCACCTGACGATCGTCTTTCTGTGTTGTTTTCACAGCTTTGTTTCTCTGTGGCACCTAGATTCGCACACATGCTCAGCAATTCTTCTGGGGCCGGAAAAAAACACTTTTACATTGTGCCGTTCAGCAATTTTCTTTATGTGATGCGAGATTGAATGAACGTACGGTATCACCTCTATTTTTTCACATCTGCTTCGGCCACGGGGCTCCTGCCCACATAATGATTGCCTGGTTCTGATTTCCTTGAGCAGTGATTGTGCCACAGATACCGATACGTGGGAAGGATAGCCTGCGTGTTTGCTCCTATAAGTTGTCAGCAGTGCTGTGATGGCATGATTTTTTAACGCATTAATGTGGCAAGGCCTAACTATGGCTCTTTCTATGACCTTAGAATGCACAGGGTCGAATGGCAAAAGAGGCTTGTTTGCATGCAGTTTGTATTGTCAACAAATGTGCCTCAGGCAGAGACCCAGGCTTAAGTCAAGGAACCTGATAGATCCTCCATCTGGCTCTTCACATGTGAGGACCAGTGGCTCTATACATTCACTGAAAATTCTTTGTGTGTGTGTCAATGGGGACTGAGTGACGACTGAGGGAATCAGTGGATAGTTTCAAGTAGCGCTCCCTTGTATGTGTTTCCCATCGAAATGTTGCACAATCTAACAGCTAGTTATATAGGAGTAATGTTACTGAGGCAGGGGATTTGATAAAATTTCTCCACAAGTGGCCCAATAGGTGATTAGCATTATTAACTAGTTATTAGATGTGACATTTCCAGGATAAGTTGGACGATATAGTTAACCTATATAACGGTAAGTTGAAACATGTTCTAGCTGGACATTGTTAAGCGTAAATGCAGGAGCGCACACATTGAGTCTTATAATAGCCATCGGCTCGCATTTTTTAGGGTTTCATTTCCTGACCCATTGTTTACACCACGTGGAAAATTTACTTAAATCAGTCTGCAGAATTTCCTCGTCACTACCAGTAAGAATCTTGTGATGCATTACACAGTCATCGGCATATAGGTGAATGGGGGACGAAACACAATCAGGTAAGTTGTTATTGGAATATTGGGAAAAGTAGTGGGCTTAAAAGGGAGCCTTGCGGTAGAGCTGATGCCACATTAGTTAAGGACGAATCATGGCTTTTGGCAGAAGCATACTACTGTCAACGGCTGGCATAAACTATTTGAGCCAAATGAGTATATTGTGGTGAAGGTTTAAGGAAGAAAGGTAGAGCATAGGTTGGCCATGATTTACTTTATCGAAGGCCCTCAAGAAATCTAAAGAGGTACAATTGATTCTGGAACACTAGTCACATATTGAATGCAGGCAATGAGTGAAAGGAAGGAAGTGAGCCTCCCAAGTAAACAGATGCCTAAAGCCATGTTGAGATGGCATGGAAAAAGAATTCGTTTCTAAAGAATTAAAGATGTGCTCCATCAATTTGCCGGAGATGGTTTTCAGCGAAATAGGTCAGTAGTTTGAGGGAGAATGCTTGCTGCCTGTTTTATAAATGGGAACCACATTCACAATCTTCCAATCTAAAGGAAGGACCACGACCGAGTGACTGCGGGAAAAGTTTAGACAAAGATGAGTAAAATTTAGTCTGTTTTAGAACTGTGGAGTTGATATTGTCAGTTCCACAAGACGAAGAAAGTTCTTGATAATTTTGTAATTTAACAATTGCATTGTTTGCTTGGTAATGCTTACTGTAATTAAATTACTTTTTTCAGCAACCAATTACATGTAATCAGTTGCATTTTTAATGAAACATGCCCTGACAGGCTATGCAGCTTTGAGCAGTCGAGTTTGGTGCGAACTGCAGAGTTGAAATGGACGAAACTAGAACAATGGTCCTCAAAATTGGTGTCCTGCAGATGTGATGGGTCAGTGGAACATGGCCGCCTTGCAGATATGCACACTTGTCTTGGAAGCCCAACTTCTGAATTTCTATCTTATAATAAATTTCTCTCCTTCACTCCTAACAGGGCTCACTAAACAGGGCTCAGGCACTTACATTACGCTTACTACAGACTGGTACTTATCCTTGCCCATGGAGGCTGAACATGTTTTATCCAGAGACGTATACAGAGCCTTATTGCCAAGATTGTGGTGCTTTAGCCACGCTCGAACACATGCTCTGGTCTTGCGAAAGAATTGAAGACTCGGCGATCAAGGATGCGTCCAGGTGGGAGGCTGCACTTCGCAGCCCGGACCTGGATGAACAATTCTGGGCTGTCCAGCAGGCTCACGACGTGGCCGTGAGGCTTGGCCTTCCAGTCCTGACGTGGGAGCGGCCCGCTTAGTGATTAATTATCACTACTTGCAGGACCAAATAAAGTTTTCCTTCCTTCCTTCCTTCACTCCTAGAAGCATTTATAGGTGGCCTTCATAAGCGGTCAAACCTGCTGCTCAATTCTTCACTTAGTGCAGTCTGTGACTTCTCTGATATAGGCGGAAGTTTTTGGATGTTAAACTCTTATGCTTCTCTCTGTTTGATATTACATGACTCGTACACACTTATGGTTGTAACACACAAACAGTATTTCTAGGGCTGAAAAATAAGCAGCATTATATTAAATTATATGACATATTTGGCTACATTTTCAAGGAACGTGTACAGCCATTTAAAATGGCTAACGAGTAAAGGGCACCGAGATAAAGTCCATCAAATGGTGGCTACCAAATTGTTGGTGGTTCTATGGCTCAATAGTGATGGCCACTTTGGACATTGTTGCCAGGCACCTAGTCGCCTAGGCACCAGTCACCTAGTGGGATATTTCAGTTATCCATGGGCCCTGCCACGAGCGCTATCTCCAAACGCCAGCAACAATGCAGCTCTGCGCTTCATAGAGAATTGAGTAACCGCAGTCTTTTGTGCAAACTGCTCGTACTTTCCTACTCTGATTTTCCCTCTAGCATGCACATTGAGCTAGTTGTCAGCCTAGCTGCCAGATGTCTTCACAAAATAAAATGAAGAGAGATTAATTGATACATTTTTGAAATGCAGTTCATAGTGAAGATTGTTAACAAAGTGTGCAGGGCTACATAGGACACATTCAAAGAGCCAGACCATCTTGTTCTAGTAACTGTATTTGTGCAGTGTTAATAAAAGTAGGGAGGAAAGTAACATTAAAGTAATTGGTTACTTTTTAATAATGGCTCAGTTACTTTCATGAGGCAGTAATTAGTAATTGTATGAAACATTTGAAAAGAGTAATTGTGGTTATAATCGGTTGTTTTTTCCTGTAATGTGTACAAGCCTGCCGATGGCTGTACAAAATGTTAAGCAGGGCTAGGCTAATGGCAAGTTCGAAAAGTTGTGCAAGAGCATTGCCTGCTGAAGCTGTTATTTTTATGTCACACTTCCTTCCTTTCAGTGTTGCCTACACAATGCCAGAAGCATGTGTGACTATGTTGCATTTTGTAAATATTTTTCATTCTTTGTCCCTTCTTTTACAGGCATTGTTGCTATGAACTATTTTTTTCTGTTTTGTTGTACCCGCCATGGTTGCTTTGGGGCTAATGCATTGCGCTGCTAAGCATAAGATCGTGGGATTGAATCCTGGCCCCGGGGGCCGCATTTCGATGGGGGCAAAATGCAAAAATTCCTGTTAGAGAAACCCAGTGGTCAAAATTAATCCGGAGTTCCCTGTTACGGTGTGCCTCATAGTCAGATGATGGTTCTGGCCCACAAAACCCCAGAATTGAATTTCTTTTTCTGCTTTGTTGTCTTTGGGACCTTTATGGTTATCCTTGGGATGTTGTTTTGATGTTTGCTTTTTATATAATGTATTGCTAGATATATTTCCCCCGATACGTAAGTATTAGAGGTGGGCAAATGCCAACTTATTCTAATATGAATGGAATACAAATTGTCAGCATTAAATATATGAATTGATTATTCAATAGCCAAATGCAAGTGCATTTATTTACAGCAGAAATATTTATTCTGGTATGATTACTTAATTTCACGATCTTGGAGAAACTGTCCAAGAAGGGCGGAGAACTCAGATAAGCGTATTTTATATTTAGAAATATCACTATATCGAACTATTTCGTAATCCCGTTCGAGTTCAATATGTTTGAAATTGACTGTAGTTCTTTTTCGTATACTTACAGTTGATGTCTATTCGTACTCGAAACTTCAAATAATCGCCTATCCTTAGTAAATGTAGATATTAAGTTCAACCTTTTGTTTCTTGATTTGAATTACTGGCAAAACTTGGCATTAATTATTTGCTGAACTGTGGGCTCCCTCTTTAGGTTGTTGGTTGTTTCCCAATGTTATTCAGTGTATTGCTATTCTCTAATGTGATGAATTGTATCACTGTCCCTGTTGATGCCACGACATGAGCAGCAAATAGAATCCTTATTATCTAACCCAGGCATGTTTATAATCGTTTTTCCTCAACTGGAGGATGGGGAAAAGTGAAGGAGAAAAAATGGCGGGCGATAATGATAATGGCATAGTGATGCATCATAGAAACGCTTCGCATAACCACCAACATATAAAAAAACTGTCCATCGTTTTCTGTTATGTCGTCATCATTATGACACCACTAGAGCTGTCATTACACTGTCATCCTTATGCCATTTTGTTCTCAGCTTCACTCTCATCCTGTGTTGCAAACAAAACTGCCTATCACTACCGACACTGCATATTGAATAGTTGCCCCTGTGACAATGTGCAGCTGAGAGTTAGTTGCATTAATGACCGAGCTACTTTGCAAAATTTTTGTGCGATTTTGTGCACCACGCAGACTTTGTCAGTGGTGCCTTCTCTGCAAGGACATTTTGGAGACCGGAGTAGACAACACTATATTGGATGTAGACAATGTTAGGTCCATTGCAAATGAAATGTCTGCTGGAGTTCAGAGGCAGAGAAATCGCTGAATTCTGCCGACTTTCTGTTTCACAGACGGCCACCAGAAAGACATGAAGTAGTTTCAATAACTAGTTAATACTGGTAAAAGAAAAGCAACAAAAGGGGGCAGCTCTGTGTGAAGTCTGATTGGTTGAGTTGTTACAACGCTCTGAACAATGGATTGCAGTCTAATAGAAGAACTGCTAGGCAGGCGACACTTCCCACGGGTGCTTGCTCCTAACCTCATCCTCTTGCCCTTGCCGTACAGTCATGACAGGTTAAATGGATTGAATGCCGTGGCTCATGTCATGTTGCGGAGAATTCCGGCACCTGTGTATTTCCGCTACTATCTCACATTGTTTGTTATGTGGTTCATCTGCTTGCTATTTTTGATCGGTGCATTGTTTCATTGTTGTGGGAAATTTAAGAAGAAAGGAAAGGTGGAGGTAAGAAAGATAAGGGAAGAAAGGAAAGGTCTTTGGCATCTTGACTGTCTTGGCTGTCGGAGGCCATGTTAGTTGTCCTCTGGTCAAGGAAAAGAGAAAAGGACAAAATGAAGGATAATGCCAAGAGACAAGAACGAACGTCTGCTGCATTTGACTGGTTCCTACCAAGCTGCCAAGCAATGTGAAGCCCTCTTTGAGGTTAGTGCCATGGAAATCCTGACCCAGCTGATCGTGCTAGATGCTCCCTGAGCAATCGGAGTAGCCACATGATTGAGTTTCTGTCTGATCTTGGTTGAAGGTGGGAGCGCCTCCGAGCACGCCTGGCATAAACATGGGGCTCTGACTGAACCAGACAAATGTGTTTTGAGTGCTTGATTTCAACCAGCCCAATGAAAACGGGACCGCGAGAACACTCTAAAGGGACCAGTAAAATGTACTAATAGACATAACAACATTTATCAGATATATGAGATGCTATGTAACAAAAATAAAAACAAAATGTCTTGATGATGTTTGGGGTTTTATGGCGCAAGGGCCAGGTATGGCCAAAGAGCACCGAAATGTCTTGATGCAGTCAGCAGCCCAGCATTGTTACATGTGGTGCCAAGTCGATCTCCACTGAGAATGTCTCCAGGGCAGGTTGAGCCTTCTCTTGAGTCCATTCCATGGCCTCAAAGAAGAGTTACGCAGTCTTGGAGGGTGGCAAAGGAATTCACTAACATTGCCAAGCATTTTTTTAGTAACATTTTTTTTTAGTTTGTTTCATGTGAAAAGAGTTTTGCAGTCATGCCACTGATGTAATCATTCCTTTGCTTTAATGTCACTGTTATGGCACCTTCACTCTGTTGTTAATTCATTGTCATTATGCAACATGCCATCATTGTAATTTATTTGTCCTTGTGCCATCATGATCATTCATTCATTGTCACGTCGACACTATTCTGCGGTTTTCACTCTGTTGTTGTCACTAAGCCCTTCATTATTCCTCTATCGTCATGCTGTTGTCACCCAGTTGTCCTGCAGCTGTTGTCACATTTTGGTGCAGTCACCCCATTGTCACCATACTGTCGTCGTTTCAGCATTATTATCCCCTTGTCTTCATGCTCTAATGTATCATACCATTGTTGTTATGCTGTCATCGTCATCGCATTGTCGTCATACCATCGTCAATCCATCGTGATCATGCTACCATTTCTTTCTTAAATGAGAACAATGTTCTTCACAAACACCAATGAAAGCTTCACTTCAACTGATTCTCATAGCACATAGGATCTGTATACCTTATGCTGTTCATCCAAGTTATGAAGTAGCTTGGCTTTTCAGAACCTGTGGTCCAAACTTTTGCTCATCGGTGTGCAAGGCAAACTTAAAGCACTCTTAATGTTAGGCAGTAAGTACAAAACACAAGGCACCAGAATCATGAAAGAAACATTGACATTTTCTATTAGTGTTTCATCACTCAAGTGGTTTGTGGAGTTTATGCACAGGTTGATTGTCTACCATAGCATTGCTGTTTCATTTCACTCAGATCAGTACCATATAAAAAGTGCACCATGTTACAGTTTGTGCTAATCTACATGTAATCTCTGATGCATTTCAGGTACTATGTTCCCAAAGATTCCATTTGGTTTCAGCTGATTGTGTACATCTGCCATGAAATGTCTCGGTGACCACGTTGACTTCTTTGTATGGCTTTTTGTTTTTTTTTGTTTGTCTGTGCCCTGAGTGCTTGACACTGAAATGGCATGTTGTCCTTGTGCAGGCCAGAAAGCATGCCTGCATGTTCACGGGGTCCTGCCGTACTTGACGGTGCCGTGCACGGAGCCACGACCCGAGCGCTCCGCTGTCGTGCTCGCCTCCGAGATAGACCTGCTGCTCAACACGGCAGCTGGACGGGCCACCAGCATGCACCGGCACGTCCACCATGTGGCTGTCTTCCGCGGCACGTGAGTGCTAGCTGCATTTAATTTCTTGTTGAGCCCAAATGCCTTTCAGTAAACCCATTAATTGCGAATGTTTTTTCTTGGAAAAGGAAAAGAAACACGCTAAACTTTCCAAACAACTTTATTGCACCAAAATCTTGCTTATAGTAAAGGCCGGAAATTTGACCAGGAACATGAAATGCAAGCGTTCTGTTAGGCCAAACTAAATTAACAAAGCTTGTACTCAAAAGCAAGTTTTCCTTCTTTCTTTGCACAAACATGAAAATCTGTAATGCTATTGCCCAGGCGCTTGATAATGAAAGGAGAAAAACGAAACACATAATGCTGCACAGGAAGGTGTGGTAGCTGGAGAAAGAAAACTTTAATAGGATCGAAAGTTGGGTGAGTTACTAGGGTAACATAATTTTGTTGCAGTGCAATAGGACGAAGACGTAGACGAGATACACAGGATGTGTGCTGACTCTCAATTGTTATCACAATCTACAGTTTTTAGATCTCTGCCTCATGTTTGGACCTGATCATGTTTGTTGATGTTACTCTTTTACGTCTAAGAAACCAATACTTCATTTTTCTTCTAGTCATTAAAAAGCCATAAAACAAAGGACAGCTCTCAGATCAGTGGAAAAAAAGTGCGTGCACATGACAAACAGCCAAGTATTTTGCAACAGATCGAGAGGCTAAAGCAAGCTGGTCTTTTCAGTCAAGTGCTGTCCGGAACTTGTGAGAAGCTTTCAAAAGGGGTGACAAATCGGGCTAGTACAAGTAAACAGGAAAATACACAAAAAAGAAAAATGTTTGCAAGTTGTCGCATAGTTTAAGCAATGTTGCCTATAGATAAAGGGTAAACACATTCTCAGCTCCAGAGAACTTGTCAAGGATTTGCCCGCTCGGAAGAAAACTTGAGTGGTGCCGTAGTAGATAAGGTGCTTGTGATGTAAAGTACTTGTCAGTGTTTGTGCCTTGCAAGACTGAGATTGTGTATCAAATACCACTAACATATGAAAAGTTGTGGGACGGAGTGGCAGGTATCTCAATATCTGATTAAAAGAGTACAATCAATCATTAAAGAAATCTAGTGCGACGCATCTAACATTGCACTGTCACACATGCGGCTGCACACCCATGTTGGTAGATGTGAAAGTTCTTTCTAGACATAGGTGCCAAACAACTTGCAAAGTAATTGAAGGTTTTCATATTAGAAGAATGGGGGATGCATGCCTCACCCAGGCTTTGGTTTTGTTGTCAGACAAGGAATATGCATATCTGCTTAGCACATGTGCTCACTCTACATAATCTTTTAAAAGTTTTTTTTTTGCCTTTGTGGTTTAGTTTCCTTCTGGCAGTTCTTGATGTTTGATAGCTTTTAACCTTTATGTTTTGTTAACCTTCGTATTTGTATCTCACCACATGCTCCTTTGGTTTCTGTTTGTGTTGCATTCACTTATACAGTCAAGGTCTGATTTTTCGGACATGCTCGATAACGTTTGAAATTTCGTATGCTCAAACACTTCGCTGTCAGATTTTCCGGACTCCTTACCCCTAGCCGCAGGTTCAAAGTGGCATCCATTGCCACCATTTTGATTATGTTGCAGCCTTGCACCCTCGCTCTGGCATGCCAATGCACTAGCCATAGCCAGCCGTAGCACCACGGCCACCATATTGTATAGAAACATCAAATCAGCGCTCTCGCACGCCAATCCGTTAGCAGCCATGGCTACGGCCTTTCGTGTGTATCTACATGTTGTTTGGTTAGTTTTATGATAGATCGTGTGATTGTGTTGTGTTGCTGTGCGCTGTCTTTGACATTTGCTAAGTAGCTTCCTGCTGTTTGGCGCTGTGATTTTCAACGGGATGCGTCACTGATGGCGATAGTGCCGACTACGCCTTCATCATCTTCGCCCATGACTTTGAAGCATGCAAAGCCTCATCGTAGGCTGATGAAGGAAAAGAAAGCCGTGATCATCAAGCATGCTGAAAGCGGCCGGTTGCAAGCTGACGTGTGCAAGGAGTTCGTAATTCCAGAGCAATTGTCTTGCGTTTCATGAAAGCAAGTTGAAGATATTGGAAGAGGCTGGAAAGTCAAATGGGGCTCAAAAAAAGAATGCAAGTTGGAGTACTCCGTTTACTCGAAGCTTGGGGAAGCACTTCTCGTGTGGCCAAATACCATGGTCACAAAGTGAATGTTGGTGTCGGGTTACATCTTGAAGCAAAAGCTGGAGGCCTTCATGCTTCAAATGATCATTGGAGGCTTCAAGTTCGGCATCGGGTGGTCGAGAAATTTGAAGAATCGCCATGACCTCAAGTTCAAGAAGATGTGCGCAGAAAGCAGCGCTGTCGATGATTCAGCTGTTACACAGTATCGCAATGGAAAACTAATCTTTGTTGCAGTAGGTCATGTCTGAAAACATTTTCAACTGCGATGAAACCGAATTGTTCTACAAAATGCCCCCATAGAACATGCTTGCATTTTCTGGTGACCCCTGCTGTGGCAGCAAACACAGCAAAGAGCGGCTGACTGTCCTCGTCGGCAGCAACATGTCAGGCAGCAAGAACCTTACGATGCTTGTCATAGGGAAATCGAAGAATCCAAGGTTTCTTAAGGAGGCAACCCGACCTGTTCGGTACGAGGCCAACAAGAAGGCCTGGAAAACACAGCAGTTATTCGAAGTGTACACTTGCGAGTTGGACAAAAGGTTCAAACAGCAGAATCGAAAAATTCTGCTGTTTGGGGACAACTGTGCTGCAGATGGCCACATCAAAGACCTAAAGACCATACAGATGGTATTTCTGCGGCCGAACACCACAGCGATTCTGCAGCTAATGGACCAAGGTGTGATCTGCAGCCTGAAGTTTCTGTACAGGTCACGCATGCCCAGCCACATGGTGCTGTGCTTAAACAGCAGCAAAAGCTACTCTGTTGACCTTAGGTCTGCTGTCGGCATGCTTCCATACTTATGGAATGCGGTTACACAATAGGCATTTTGCACCTGCTTTCGCCACGCGAGCTTCACACTCGGCACCCAAGATAGCTGTCTCACCTGGAGAGAACGACAGCGCATGTGATCAATCCCCTTCCATGGACATAGTGTTTGAAGACCTGTGTGCCGCTGGCATTTAGACTCCAAGTAGGATACCTCATGAAGGATTCACCGACGCTCACAAAGATCTCTAACCCTGTGTGAAGTTAACTGACAATCATCCGTCAAGTGAGAGTGAATTCGTATGACTCCGGCACTTAGAATGAAGAGCCAGTGCCTGCTCAGCCTATGAGCTCCGAGTTGATGTAAGCATTGATGAGACTGTCATCAATGTACAGTGATTATGTGACCCTGGCTGAAATTGAATCAAACATCATTGTGTGCAAGCGGAACACCGTGCAAAAGATCGACAGTTTTTTTTTAGCCGCTAAAGCAGTAACAGGCAGTGTTGACCCAAGCTACATTGACAGCAGCCGCTGTCGCATTAAAAAAATTTTTTATAAACGCCTGTTTTCAATTTTTAGAGCCACCTCAACGATGCATTGGCAGAGTTGCGCAAGTCTGATACTACATCCTTGACCCTCTCCATCCGAGAGATAGCTATAAAATGGTACGTTTTCTGCATGCATTCGTTTTTTCGGACTGCCCAATTTTTTGAACCTTTTCGTGGTCCTTTGGCAGTCCGAAGAAACGGATGTTGACCGAATACAAACTTTTCCAGTAATATCTTCAGTTGAGAGTCAGCACTTGTCCTGTGTATCTTGTCTATGTCTTTGTCCTTCCACAGACCAACAAAATTATGAAAGCAAAGTTATTAAATGTGTTACATAAAGTACGCAGCACAAACTGAAGCTATGTTTATATTGATGAAAGTGGCAATCTTGAAAGTTGCCTGAAACAACACAAAATGATGCTTCCAGTGCACTTGCAAAACATGAGGCAGCTGCTAATCATGAGGCTCATTGTAACATTGTTTCCATAGTCATCAAAGAAAACAGTTGTCATTCATAACTGCATCTCAAGTTTGTGGTTATCCGCACAACATGAAACACGCTGAATCGGGATGGCACTCTTCCGTATGCGCATGCAAGATGCCCGAGTAAGCAACTAAAGTGAACTTATGCTTATCATTTCGAGGAGTTTATTTTTCAGGAATCATGCTTTCCATGTGGGAAGCATTATACATGAATGATTGTTCATGCGCAGGCGCCTGTACGGTTTCCATGACAGAGAGGAGACCTTCCTACGAATCTACCTCTACAACCCGCTTCATGTGCCCAAGTGAGTGGCTAGCTGTGTCTTCTGTTGGCACTTCCGGAATGCTGTCACCAGCCACCAGCCTGCTAGTTTTTTCACTTGCATCTTGAGATGCTCTGTTCTTCGAGGCTACCTTATATCACCTGTTCTTGTAGAAGATGTGACAACAGTCTTTCAACTATTACTGTTCATTTCTTATATGGCTTTTACTTTGCTTATTTCAGTGCAGTTCAGTGCATTGTCCTAGATAGCCCCTGATGGGGCATTACTGTAATACATAGGGGGGAGGTGGGGGTGTTTCAACAAACCGTTATGTAAAGAAAACACAGGGTCTGATTATGTACATGGTGTACTTACACCGAGATGCAAGGTTCTCAAGAAAAGGGTGGACAGCTTGCATGCACAATGACACCGTCCTCTTTATAGTCTTTTTCCCAGTAACGGTTCCTTCCTTTTGCCTTCAGTGGATGCAAAGTGATATGTTCTAAATGACACAATTTTGTATATGCAATGTGATCAGTTACATGCTTTAGTAACATCAATGGGTAAGTCGTAGCAACAATGTAAGGAGGAAGGCTGTTCTATGCCTTGGCGTTTCTAAAAAAGAACGAGGCAGTAAACGTAGTACTGGCATCTAGCTGTGAAACTTGTTGCTTAGAGCTGACACAGTGAGAGTGGTGGGCGCTGTAAAATAGCTTGTGATAAAACTTAAAGGACCCCTCAGCAGACTTGATTGAAAATGTTGGCTATATGCGGGAATTTGTAAAACGTCATCTAGGGGTGCTTTACTACAAAAATTCTTCAATTTGGTTCAAGTCTGGTTAACCTCCCTTCCTTTCCTTCCTCCCTTTTCACTCTCTCTTCAATTTGTTTCATTAACACTTTCCTGTCTGCACCTACACCCACCGATAGCCCGTTATCGATGGTTTCAATGTAAAATTTTGCCGTGGTTGGTACAGCTAGCGTCATCCAGCGCATAAAAGAGGAACTATTTGTTTCTTTTTTCTTTTTTGTGTTTCTTTTTTTCACCGTGAGGGGGAAAAAGTATTTTTCCGTTCGGTGTGATGAACACTCGTAGCTTCCGACACAGCGTCGACGTTGCGCGCAGATGCCCTTCGGAAATGGCAAATTTCAAGGGATTCCGATAAGTCTGCATCAGAATATTTTGATGCTGGCAGCAGCACAGACTTGGAAGATAATTTTGATTCATGGGACTTCAGCACGGACAGTGGAAGTGTGTCAAATAGCCCCGGAATGTCAACAAGTATCTGCCAGCAGGTTTCGTTTTCTACTCCGACCAGTTCTGTCGCTACCGTGCTAAGACCTAAAGATATCCGGTGTGCTATAAAGGTCACAGTTCTTATCTGCGTGGCGTCAACGTGGTTTGAGCAGGACCACTTGCTGGTGGTGGTGCAAAGAGTGTAGTTTTGTGCAAGAAGGTGGCCGGGAAGTGGATCTTGGCATTGCACAGTTATTGTGCTCTGCAGTGCCGCGCGGCAGTTCTTAGGAGCTGCTGCACGAGCACAATAGCCACTAGGGCTAACATTTTCATTTGTATGTAAAGAACTTCTGCAGATTAGAAAGCTTATATTTGCAGGAGTGTTGTGTGTAGCCTTTTTGTTCAAAATGTACATTTTTAAATTTTTTTATGTTCTCTTGGTACATAGCAGCATCAATGCTTTTACGGTGTTTTCTCGTTTCTGTAGCAGATTTTTTACTAAATAGCTTTTTCGTAGAATTTTAATAAATGTCCACTTGAAAATAATACCATTATAAAGCACATTCCTTCTGCAAATTGATACCACACATTCTAATATCAGGTATTTGCTGTAGCAGTAAAAAAAATCGTTTACTAGATTACCCAAAAATTGCCTATCTTTCCACAGCAAGGAAAGTGTTAAAAATGTCGAAACTCTTAACAAAGTCATGTTTGGCATGAAGACATCTTTGTTATGTCTAATATTTGTCATAAGCATATAACAAATATGAAACATATATAACTTGCTGGTGTCAGTGAGAAACATTTTAAGTTTACTTCTTTATATATGATAATTTGTTATATCCGTGATTGGGGGGGGGGTTTATTGTGGTTTATTAGAGGGGACATGGAGAAATTGAAATGTCGCGACTCCATGCTTCCAGGACATGAGCTTCCCTACCAACATAGACACTCTCTCTCTTTGACTCAACTAACGACCGCAAGCAGCATTTCTTTCCTGCATTCTCCTGATAAGAGATGGTGTCACGCTTAGCGACATTATACAGTCTATGCTTGTTACAACGGACCTGTGTATAACAGACTTTCGGATATAACGGACCATATTTCAACCCTAGTTTGGTATCGCTTCTCGGCCTTTTGGCTAAAGATCAAAGTGTTTGATCAAAGTTTTGGTTAAGATCATAACCGTAGTTTGGTCTACCTATTTTATTAATGCAACAAAGTTCGCTTTTAATGGACCACGCTACAACTGACTGTCGGCTACAGTGAGCAAAATTAGTGGCAATTTTTGTTAAAATCGGGCGTATAAAACAGACTTCTGCTGTGTTGACACGGGTTGGCAACTGACTTGCGAGGGTCAGCCGATGATTGCGGCTCCATATCGTGTGGCTCCATATCGTGGCTCCATATTGCGGCTCCATATCGATATTACGGACTTTGAATAAAATGGAATTTTTTGTCGGATTATCAGGGTCCGTTGTAACGAGAGTCGACTGTATATGTTTTTTTCGCTGGCTTCTAACTCGTTGCATGGGGGTTGCCCAGGGAATGGTCAGCGTCACTTTTGGTTGCATTTCACCTAGAAGAAAGTGACAGAGCTCTGCCCATTATTTCTTTAACCCTTCTCTCTGTCTGTTAGCTCTCTCGCATTTGCTCGTCTGCCTCTTGCAAGAGCCGTGAGTGTGGAGGTGCCATTGCATTTCATGACGAGCCTTTCATTTCCTCCCTCTCATTTCGAACTCATTTGCCCTTATTGCTATTTGTGTGTGCTCTGCGTGTCTTCATGTCCATGTTTTTTTGAACCGTTTCATCTATTACAGTATGACCAACAAACTTTCATCACAACCTTAGTCACTGTGCAAATTTTGGATGGGTACTTGCTGGGTATTTCAAGTGAACTGTCACGTCGAAGTCATCAGGAGTGACCACGTGTCTCTGTGCGCAGAGTGGCCGAGTTGTTGCTGTCAGGGCACGTGCTGAAGCAGGTGATGCAACCACATGAGGCCCACATTCCCTACTCCTTGCAGGTGAGCCAGTGACAGTATACCTGTTGGCTGTCCTTGTCTTTGTCAGGCATTACTTAATTTTGTCAGTCTGTCAAGCATTGCTCCTATACTCTTAAGCAAAATTACACCCTTTGGGTCGTAACTTGTCCCACAACAACAATCGTCATCTGCCTCGTCCGCATTTCCTATCTTTAACGCTGCAAGCCCAGTACTTCCAAGTTGCGAACGGCACGCGCGTAATCAGCGTGACAGAGCATTCTCGACAGGAAAGTAGCGAGCGAAGTGTTTTCAAGAAAGGAAACGTTAGCAAGACAGATGACGATTATTGTTGTGTGGCATATATACACCTCAAAGGGTGTGCATTTGTTTAAGAGTGTGATGCATTTCTGTTTTCAGCATCGTGAAAAGTGTACAACGGCAGAACGGGATAGGAATTTGAAATTTTTCAGTGGGTTTTGTTACGCCCTCAAATGGTGGACTCCATGCCTTAACTCCCACATGTACTTCAGGTACAGAAACACAATCTGCAATTTTACTCGCAGTGTTAAAAGTATTCGAAGTATTTTGTTTGATGTAATCAATGCAGTGTGCAGTAAAACCTAGTCAATTCGGATTTCAGGGGACCGTAAAAAATGTCTGAATTGAATGCTGAATTATCAAATGCGTCAAGAAAACAATAAACAAATGCTTACTTCACTGTCTCGCCTTTATTTACTTAATAAATCTGTATTCCCGCTTCTATTCTGCACAAAATTGGTGCGGAAGCTGCAATTTTCATCTTATGACTTATTAGTGCCCGCAACAGCGAGGGCCTTGTGACTTCCTTTGCAGTGTGGCCACGCTGTGCGACCTGGGTTTTCATCTGAGTAGATGTGCTTGACGTGCTTTTCACTACCACATGCACATTGCAATTATTTTTTCATCAGTGACCTGGTCGGCAACAGATCATTCGTCCATTGCACTGTAGCCGGTCGGTCTGATACCAGTCAAACATACCGGCCACCAGTCAAACAAACACCAGTCACCAGTTTGACACCAGTCAAATCGTGGTAGAATTAGCCTTCATCCTCGAAAGCTTCTTCCACCATTTCTAACCTTGTGCGTGCCTGGCAAACAATGCTACTTCTTGCTGCAACCAGTGCAGATGGATCTGTTGTTATCAACGCGCTCACGGATGGTGAGCAAGCATTTCTGAAGGCACACAACGCATTAATGCTTGAAGCATTCTGGTGATCTTGATGTTCCAGTACACTTCCTGCTGATAACTGTGGTGATGCTGACTCTGCAGCTTAGGTTCCGTTCAATGCTAGCGCTGATTTTGCTTTTTTGCATTGCATATTTGTGGCACTCTGCTTATTCCGAAGGCCACCCAAATGAACTGGTATGCGGTCGAATATATCTGAATTGATAATAGTTTAATGCAGTTAAATAATGATGAAGAAATTATGGTCACTGACCAAGTCAAGGTGAAAGAACACACAGAGACGTTTCGGGACTTGTACGGGTTCCTTGATCACACTTGAGTGTGATCAAGGAACCCGTGGCCGGTTTCTTGAGTGGCCGTAATTTCTTCATCATCATGTTACCTGACCAGACGAACTTTCGTCGAACTCTTGACTACATTTCCTACAGAGTTAAATAATGTATGTGCTTGCCGGGACCAGAGGGCTAGCACATATTATTTGATTTCCGAAATTAATGAGGGCTGAATTAACAAGGTTTTACTTACGTGATCTGTTGTTTTACAGAAGGAGGCCCTGAAGAAAAACTCTCCAGGGACTTCAAAAAATATTTCTATCTACGAGCCGCTGTACATCCCCTGCTTGGTATATTGCACATTTTATGTCCTGCATTTGTGAAAGGACTCGGAAACAATTTCAAACGGAATGGTGGCCCACACCTAGAGTAACCAATTCACTAATTTGTCCTGTGGAGCATGCAGTTCTTCAGAACGTCTAAACCACTTAATGTTACTTGCTACCATTAGCTTAGCAGGTAAAATAACTGACCTTTTGAATGAGCTTTCAATTTGTAAGACTGGAAGCAGCACATCATATTTAGGCTATGTGAGAACCCCTTTGGTTGCCATTTTGTTATGGCAGTGTCAAAGACACTGGCTAGGCTGGCTCTGGCGGTAAGCTGTTGGAACACCGCCAGCATGGTTTTGGTTTTGTATCTGATTGCATCACACAGGCAATTTGCCAAAATTTCTTGAAAGGAAGGCATTCATTAGACTAGGGATATATTATAATTACAGTAGAACCTCATTGATATGATTTCCTTGTGCCAACATTTGCGGTCAAAAACACAAAAAAATGACCTACCACTTCTTTTTTACCTGTTGATATGTTCCCAGAAAACATGGATCCTTTGGCAGTAACCTTCAGTACGTCGCCAAACTGTGATCGTATGACACGTGTTCTGGCCACTAGATCCCACGTAAACAAGAAAAGCCGCACGGCGCACCCGTTCGAGAACTGTAGCCACCTGCCACAACAGCTTCTCCATGGTACACACCAACCTGTGTCATGTGAAAACGCCAGCACGCACTCAGCTTCCCATTTCATCCAGTGCCAGCAGATCTCCTCGCGAGTCATAGTACGCCGATTTCACGGATATCGGCCAGCCCTATTACAAAAAGCATCTTCATCTATCTGTGTCACAGTGGACATGGCGTAGTGCCATTGGAAGTGTACTGCGTGCTTTTGATAGGCGATAACCAAAACAGGCTGCCATTTCCTTCTGCATGTTTCGCTCTGGCGGCATGATATTCTGGCATCACCCACCAGCTTGATATTGTTTTGGTTTCCTGTCGCTGTCTTAAAACACTACGCAATAGAAAAACAACAATGCACGTCTCTGGCCACTCACGCCCCACCAGCTCGACGCGTTTTATCGTCTCGTGCCGCAACAATTCGCGTCGCATGTGAATGTTGAATTGTTCTGCCAATGTGTTCTGCCCGAAGAAGCTGCTGACCCAGGCCTAAGTATGTGTCTCTTCGTCACCTCCGCGTCAACACCCCACCTTGGCTGAATTCAAGGAGCGCAAATGTAAGCAAGCCGCAGAAACGACAACGTGCGCCTGCTGCTTCTCGGGCCGTATCAGCTCGGCCTGTGTCACTTGTGCTACAGCGAATTTTGCAATGCTTTGCATTATGTAGATCTCCTGAGCCGTAAAAATTTTGTGGTGACTTCGAATCACACTTTTTCCCGGTTAGTATATTACTCCTTGTGTTTTTTCCCCAAAACGTATGAATGCGGTTCTACTGTTTTCATTGTGAGCTAGTGTTGCTTGAATATCTTCCTAGGGTAGGATGAAAATGGGCATTTTTGGCATGAGGTGACGCCTTCGATAGATTCACTGTGCTCTAAGTGCCACCAAGGCAGATGCTTCCGCTATTGGAGTCACCATCGGGGGTCAGGTGGGTGCGTGCTGACCAGTAAATCTTGATTTATTCAGAGAAGGCAAATTTCAGGATTGAAATGACGAACGTTTGAGCCCATAGAAATCTGTGGGACATTCAGTCGGGACTGAATTAACCCTAATCGATTAACAGCAGTCTACTGAATCGGAAATGAAAATAATGACTTCAGTCAGACTGAAGTGTGTTGCTGCTTCTGTCTGGCCTGTGGGGGCATCAGTGTGATCTTGAACCTTCAGGTCCACAATGGCGCTTTTATCGGTTGCAGTTCATGGTGGACCACAACCTTCATGGCATGAGCTTCGTACGCGTGGAGTCGTTCAAGTTCCGGCGGCCACTGAGCTGGGCGCACGACGACAGAAGCAAGGCCCTTGGTAGTGGACCTGGCATCTGGAGCCTGCGAAACCTGCCCGTGTGAGTCTTTGCTTCTTTCTGTGACTGCTCTTGAATGCACTTGAATCTGGCCGTATTGCCACGTAGGCATTGCTTTACATCGTGTGATGGTTGCATAAGCCTTCCTTTTTTTTTAGCCAGCCGTAGTGGTTTGGTGGTGGCTATGGTGTTGTGCTGCTATGCACAAAGGTGCGGGATAAAATCTTGGCTGCAGCAGCCACGTTTTGATGCCTCTTGTTTCCAGAATATTGGTAAAGAAAACATAATCATGACTACAGATAAAAAATTATTGTAAAGAATGTTCCATAACATTTTTTGTTTTACTAACAGCAGGATTGGGCGCTTTTGATGGCGAGCTTTCAGTTGCATCAAAACGATAATAGGTGCCATAAAGATTGTGCAGGCTGAATGCAGATTTCAGAATATACTGTTAAACCTTGATATAAAAAACTTTGTTATAATGAAAGTCTCTATAAAACGAAATATTTAACTTTCCATGACTTGTTGGCCATAGAACAGCATGTGTTTAGAACCCTAATATAGTGAAGTGTGTTTGTGTAATGAAATTTCACTGCCGCCACCAAGCGGAGCAGCCTCATGGTCCATATTGACACTTGTAATTATTTATCCTTTTCTCGGGGACTATATTTCATCCACTAACAACTAAAATGTTATTGCTCAGCACAACACGCGCCTGCATGATTGGAACTCACTGGAATGTTGGCGATGGTTCTATCCATTGTCTGTTGTCATCAAAGCTTGTGTAATCTCATTGTATGTGCGACGCGTATTCTGTAGTACTTTCTGGAAGACACGTAGGCACTAGCGATTACTTTGGAACCTTTGATGACTCATGTATGAGAGCTAACGAGCTTGACCGGCAGATCAGATTGTCAATGGTCGTCGACTGTGTTTGTCGCTATCGTGGTGCTTTGTGCGTACCATGTTTTTCTGGGCACAGGTTTGCCCAATAAAGAGTTTTTTTCGCCATTCACAGTTTTGATACTGTGTTCTTGACCGTCACTACCACGTGATAAGATCTCACCGCACTTGCTTGTGTGCTTTGGGTGCGAGTGAAAGCCTGCGAGGGTGAGCTGAGAAAGATGGCAGCTGCTGTTTTCCTGTGCGAGCAAGGGGAAGTGGAAGCAAGGGGTAGCAAGCTTGCAGTAAAGTGATCAAGCGCGCGTAGAGGAGGGGCAGGGAGGGGCAAGTAGACGCTTGCCTCTTTTTCTAGCTGATCCGTAGCTGCGCAGGGCTGTCAGTGTGGTCGAGTTTATACGCAGCCCGGAGCCCTGTTTTAGAGGTAACGGGCTGCGTGTGCCGAGACTGGATGAGCTCGAGATGGCGCGGCATCACGTGCGCTGTCTTCCTGTACTTCTTGTGTTGGGGGTTGCGTAATGTTGAGTTTAGGAGATGCGTTAAAGCGAGAAACAGACAAAGCATTTGCTCCTCGCTGCTAGCACTTTTCATGATAGCGTTGTCCCACTGTGGGCAACACTATAGTGGATGCGAAAGCGTGGCTGACTTTGCTTCGTACCGCCGATTTGAAAATATCGTTGACACGGCGTGAAACTGTTATCTTTCAAGTTCAACAGATTTAATTTTTTTTCTCAACCAAAACCAAGTTTTATTTTTGTGATTGCTTGATAATTTGGAAAATATTGCGACCCTTTCTGTTAAAGAAAAATTATTTAGTTAATGTATTTATCTGCAAAAAGGTTATAGTTCAATATAATGAGATTTTGATGTAACGTTGCAAATTGCCAATTTTACCGTCTTCGTTGTATAGAGGTTTAGCTGTATTCATTGAAAGGCATTGCACTCACTCTAGTGTGTTCTCAGTTTTAAAGAATAAGTGTCGCAGGGTCCCTTTAAGTGTTGTTATGATTATGGTAGACTGTCACGTCACACAATGCCTGAGCAATGGCCATGATTTTAAATATGCTGCAAGAAAACGTAGGCGATCTTTAGAGTTCATTTTTCCCCATGAGTGCCTGGGCAATAGCTGACTTGCAAATTACTGACAGCATCGTCTTCTTTTCAAAAGTGTGGGTTACTGGCCTTGTGTTGTGAAACAGCAAGCTGCTTACAAGGACTTTTGGAAGTTGTATGGATTGTTAGGGCTTAGTGACACTTTAGCCTGCTAAAGTCAAATATTAGACAGCTTCTACTTCAACTTTCCATATTGTTCACTGATGGCAGCTTCAGTTGCTGTCAGCCATCGTTTCACTGGTGGCTCTTTTCAGTGATGAATGAATGATTCCACATATTCTACAGGGAGCAGTTTGGAGACCTGGAGAAGCAGACGACGTGCGAGCTGGAGCTGGACTGCTGCGCAAAGGATATCCTCAATGCCAGCGACAAAGGTGCCATGACCTGAGGGCACCAGTCCCGCTTAATTAAGTGTATTCGGACTCGGTTCCGACAAGCTAGTCGCAAAACTTGCCCGTTGCTTGGTTTATGGTTCGCTGAGCTTGTTGGCATTCACTTTCTTTCGTTGGGGAAAAGTGGCAGCTTGGTGCCTGGCCTACATGAGCTGTAGAGTTTCCTTAAAAAAATTTTTAGAGAAAGATCAAGTACTAGTGTCTTTGAGAACTGCTAGTATGGCAGTTGAGACAGAATGAGAACTGTGAGTATAGTTCATGGATTTGCCTAAACTTTGTCCTTCTGGCTTCAAAAGGCTTTGCGACATTGCAACTTGATCATTATGAGCAAAATATGTATTGTCCAAGACATGGTGCGTATGACATGTTTCTGTATCTGCAGTTGCATCTGGTGCATGCAGTTAGCAAAAGTGTAACCTTGAAGATCAGCTTTTGTTATCTAGAGAGAGCCGTCGCCGGGGCCAGGATTTGGAACCTCCTATTGCAATAAAATTTGCAGGCACAACTTGAAATCAACTAGCGCAAGACAGGAGTAATTGGAGATTGCTAGAAGAGGTCTTCGTCCTGCAGTGAACATAAAGATAGGCTAATGATTGCATTATAAATACAAAAGATTCTCTGTGCATGTGGACAGACACTTGTTTGCTTCATGTGTATAGGAAAATATAATTGCCAAAAAATTTAAAAAAGATACTTCATAAATAAATAAAAGCACAAGGGCTTCTAAAGCCATAAGCACGTAGACAGTCCATCCACTACCCATTATTCTCATGGTTTCTGAATGATCCCAGCGCCAGATCTCCCTCTTGTAATTTTAGCATGAAACTCTTATTTCACAAGCATTCTGCATAGTTGCATTTTCAGATGCTCTTGACAGGTGCATTCATTTAGATGTATTGCTCTAGTTAGAAACGAAAATAACAACTCAAAAGCCATACCATTATGCCTGTTTAAAGGCAGTGTTGTTTGATGATGAAAGAAAAAGGGCGACTGCATCGATCCATCATTTCTGGTTTGAAACAGTTTTAACGAAATGAACGTAAATGGCACATTATTCATGACGTGAGCTTTAATTTTCATTGCTGTAATGTGCGCTGAGTGCCAATTGTGTCCAGGTGCTTCTGCTTTGTGCCTGCCTTGTTTGTTCTTGGTGCCGTTGCATTGAATTCTGAAACAATGCACCAACATTGAGTTACTGTATATGCTTCCACAGGGAGCAGAGTTGTGTGTTGGTCTTCAGTTTGCTGCCTCGCACTTCCATTTGCTAAGTGCACTCACATGACTCAATAAGCACTCATGCAGTCTTGAGAAGCTATCACTAAGGCGCAGATATAGTCAACTACCAGATTTTATGAACGGCTGACTTTTCGCACGTGCCCCATAATTCGGACGCCTTCACGGCGCCACCATGTACTCCATAGAGACAATGCATAACAACGCCTGAAATTTCGGATGCAACAGCCCTTCGACGTCCGATTTTCTGGACATTTTGCTAATACTGTAGCTTCAAAACAGCATTATTGAAGCCACCACCTCCGCCATTTTGATTATATCACCGCTTCGAACAGGCATTCTTGCACGCAGCTCTGCTGGCAGCCGTAGCCACCACCACGGCAACACTAGGCCTAGCTGCTTCGATGTTCGCTATCAAGCTTCTACCTGTTCGGTGCTGTGTTTTTCATTGAAATAATTCGCCGCTGTCAGCAATGGTGCTGACTTCTCATTTGTAATCCTCGCCAATGGCTTCGAAGCTCTGAAAGCACGACGCGTTGCGTTATGCCGGTTTTCGAAAGTCATCTTCGCCTCTATACAGCAGTTACGCGGTGAAGCATACACAGAGTGGGAAGGGGCAATTGTCATGGGACAGTCTGTATTCCTTAATTATACACTCGTGCACCCGCCGTATCCTGTCACAGTACGAGCATGAATACACCTAATAAGTGTACTGGCAGGCCTTTAAAGGTATTTTGGATGTGCCTGTGGTGACTGCAGCCTTTGGGGTCAGTAAAAGGCACATATTCATTTTTAGGGCTGCTCGATTTTCAGGACGTTTTTGTGCCCCTAGGGAGTTGGATTGGACGTTGCCTGTAGATATACTAGTTGCTAATAGCAGTGCCACAGCATCACAGCATTTTGATGCATTCTTCGCCGACCCATGTCCAGATGACTACTTCCAAAATTAGTCTGTCTTGATTTTTGTTCTTTCTTTTGTACTTGTTGAGATTGATTGGCATGTATTTTGACAGATGTCAAAGGATCCTGGCTAAGCAGTGTCTCTGCACGTGTAATGGGAGATTTTTATACGTTCAGAAGAAATCGAGCTGCCACCCTTGCAGAGTTGTGTTTTGTTTGTCTCGCAGCTAAAGGGTGTTGACCATGCCAGTAGTGGGAGTTGACCATGATTGCTGATGTTGTGACAAGCTTGGCTCCTGCGAACATGACGTGGCTTTCCCTCAAAACTTTGGCTCGTCCTGCATGCAAGATGGTGGACCTCTGTGCAGTTGTGCTCCCTCTGGGAGTAAACACAGTAACTCTACACCAGTGAGCCTGCTTGTCTTTGTTGATGCTGTTTAACGTGTTGGGTCACAGCATGTTGTTGTCGCTGGTTGTGCAGAGGCACTGAACCCGGGACTGGCAGCTCTATGGCAAGAAGAAGAGGACCGCCGGCAGGAGCCAGTCTCGTGGGCACCCCTCTCGCTCGGTATGTTGTTGAAAGATTGAGTAAAGAAGCCAACTGCAACAATGTTTTACTTTGGCTGAATTCGTTATGAATTACTAGTTTGTGCTTTTGAAACGATACTGGTGAAACTGCAGAGGTGGTCATTGTCATTTTTTTCTTTTTCTTTTTTCTTTTTGCTGACAGCCTTTACATGGCACCTAAGCAAGTGATGTGGTCACCTGGTGGTGTGCGGGTGTTATGCAAATCCCAGAACATGGCCTCCGTGATTTTGGCTTTCGAGATTGGACACACAACCAATCTCGAAAGTCATGCCCAGAAGTCAATGTCACAGGTCCTGTATCATTTCTGGCGAGTGGAAATTGTTTTTTTTTTTAGTTTCTGTATCAAACACATAAATTTTTAAAATCTTTCATGATGCATTCACTCTTATTTCAAGCATAAAATTTTTTGTTGGGAGGGATCTATATCTAAGCTGTCTGAAGTTAGGATTGTTATGCAATCCGAAATTTCATTGTATATTTAGCCTCCTTTTAAGAAGGGGTTTTAGCTCATGACCAACTCTCTATTACACATTTCAAGCACATATCAAATGGAGAAAGGCTTGCAGATCGCTGTGCAGATCTGAATTAAATTCATTACATTTACCTGACAAACATTCATTAAGGGAAAATCCTTAGACGGCTCATGGGATGAAAAATCCAATGTTCAGGGTTACCCCGTCCAGCGTTATGGCATCAAAATTTATGGCACCAAAATTCAGAAAGAGTCGAACCCTCGACCTTTGGTAGGAGTCGAACCCACTACCTCTGGTGTTAATAGGGTGAATCAGGTCATTAATTCTTTCATACGAAAGCGTGAAGCCGAGGTAAAGAAAAAGTGTCAGCGTGACCTGTGGTGTTAAATAAGGCAAACTAATTGAGGCACAGTTAATTATTATAATTAAGGCCCTAGAACCCATGACCTTTGGTGGGAGTCGAACCTGCTTCCCTTCCAAGGGAAGGGAAGCGTAGCAGGGGGCGACAGAAAGTTAGGTGGGCAGATGAGATTAGGAAGTTTGGAGGGACAACATGGCCACAATTAGTACATGACCGGGGTAGTTGGAGAAGTATGGGAGAGGCCTTTGCCCTGCAGTGGGCGTAACCAGGCTGATGATGATGATGATGAACCCACTTGGTGATTTGGGCGAACCGGTGATATCTCCAAGTTGGATTCCAATTGACATCATGAAGTATGATAGTGGAACCCACTACCTTTGGTGTTCATTTAGGTAAAGTTAATACATGGTTAATTAATATATAGTTAATTAAAACACTCAACCCTGGGACGTTTGGTGTTAATCACAGTGGAGTTCATTAAATCACAGTTAATTAAGATAGTTAATTAAGGCACTTGAACCCACAACCTTTGGTGGGAGAAAACAAGTAATAGGAAGTAACAACGCATTAGAATGAAAATGTCAAGTAATGCAATGAAAGTTTCATAAGTGGGCTGGCTTTCACGTTCATCGTCTTTAGCATATGCTAAACCTGAAAGAAAAGTGAAAAAATGAAGTGTCAGTTTTATACAACTCTAGCACTGCTGCACCAAAAATGGAGTGTGCAATTGTGCAAACTTTATCTACAGCTGTAAAATAAAAGAACTGATCCCCTCGCTTCTTATTCTTTTTCTTGATTTATACATGAGGCTGTCTTTACAGACTCAACCGCATGCATGTGATATTTAAGTGATAGTGATGAGTGACGATGATAATCAACAAGTTCAGCTGCCGCAGAGGGTGATCTGTTACTATTGCTTGTTGCATCACCAGCTTTTGGCAGCCTAGAAATTTTGCTTGTTGCCTGGAAATCTGCACAGCGGCTTCCACTGGTTAGCATGATTGCATAACAACATGGAAGCACTCAGGCTGCCTATTTCGGTCCAAATTTGCCCTTACTGCTTGGGCCCCTTTGTGACAGCAAGAAATAAATGGCAAAAATCAGCCTGTGCTTAGTTTCATGTTGCACCGAGGACAAAGTAATAACAATCTTTTGTTGTTAGTAGTGAGATTAGCAGTTTTGTTTGGTGCTGTTAGGCCTGAGACACAATTGAGCTGTGTAAGTTTTGATTTCCACCTACCAGATGGTGCCATAGCATCTAACGTTGGTGATGTGGAATGCTCTTTCACTGTACTCATGTGCAGTATGAAATGATGGTATATTAAAGCTGTATCTAGTGCACCCTAGTTGAAAGCACCGATCTTGTGGCACATTTGAAGTTTTTTTACAGGTGTGCGATTGTAGGCAATTGGATAACCATGTAAATTTTTCGGTACCTGTTATCATAATTTTGTGTCAATGTGATTGTGCCACATCATGCTATGGCAGGGTCCACTTATCGCTTTGCTTGTTGCCATTGCTTGAGTATCGAATACGTGTTGTCGCTGCTCAAGTTTGCGAATAGGATATGTTCACAGCTAACTGAAAAATTGTTGCATTGCTTACCTCAGTTTCGCACAAGACTTCTTCAGAACATCTTGGTGTAGAATAGTGCATTAAAGAAGGGTGGTGGAAGCTAACTTGGAATCATCCACTGCACTGCACTCTCGTGGCTAAAATGCAGTTTTCAGACATTGACCCAATCAGTGCCTTGCACTAATCACGCAGAGGAGGTTGGCTTCCCCCCTGCCGAGAGCGAGCGGTTCTACCTGGCCAGACTCGACAAGCTGCTTACCAGGCCAGCCGTCGATGAGTGAGTGTCACTTGCTGCATCGAGCTTAGCTGATTGATTTGTGCTGTTGCACCCTAATGCACTTTTTAAAGGCGGTTGTGGTGTTGTTGTCAAATTTTTGTTGTCAAATGTAGACCATGTTCTCTCTGTCTAGGTGTTTTAGCTTCTGTATACCGCATCAACACTAAACGGACGTGCTGCACTAACATGCGCCATAAATTCTTCGCAAGTGCAGTTCTTTTTCACTGTCTGCTACACTCAGGCTTAGAAGTCTTAGAGGCTTCATTTGGCCTGGCATACTGTATAGTTGCAATCGTTGGGGTTCAGAAAATGATTATTTAAAAGCGGGTACAGTCATCTGTTGGAACAGAGAAGCCACCTTGTTCTGAAGGACAGATCAGTTGCGAAAGTGGTACTCAATTTTCAGATTGGTAATACTTAAAAGAAATACTATTGACTTCTGGTAATTCGACCCTGACGGGACTGACGAAATTGATCAAATTATCCGACGGGTCGAATTAAACAAGATGCTGAAAAGAAAACTGCAAAGCACACCACTGATTCGTTTGGCAGCGGTTGCTCGATTCTTACACGCCGTCAATTCAAATGCGTGCCCACTTTCTATGTGTACAAAGTAGAAAACTAACACACATCCTATTTTTTAGCAAGAAAAATAGGCAAAAGTCTAATATGTGTTGCACCAAGGTGGCCGGCTTTCTAAAGCCAGCTTTGCCACATGGTTATTTTTTGAAGTCAGCTTTCCCTCAATACAGCAGTGTTGTGCGGTAAAGCATATGAACACAGTTCTCGTTTCGTATTCGATTATACTGCGCAGGCAGTTTCCTGCGAAACTTTCTCGAAAAAAAAAGAAAGAAACGTGTTAGAATCTGGTAAATACCATAATCAGACATTGTGAGTTACCATTCATCATTGAAAATTTTGCTACGGAAGGCCGCAAATAGGCATTTCCGACGGGAGGCTGCGCGTGTAAAATACATTCACTGTTTCTTAAACTCCGCTAAAACGTGCTGCTGCTAAAGCAATCATTATTGGAGTCACCATAGGGGTCACACACATGCATGCTGACTGGTCATGTTCAAATTATTTGGCAAAGGCCACTTTTAGGATTGAAATAGCGAAAAGTTAGGCCCATAGAAATGCATAGGCGTCAGCTGGGACCTTCGTTTGTGTTCAAATTAACAAAAAAATTGAATTAACTTGAGTCGAAAATGTAAGTCTACAGTTACTGTACTACGAATTTGATTCTGGGTGTCTGACATATAAA
The DNA here is from genome assembly GCF_050947875.1 of Dermacentor variabilis. Taxonomy (NCBI): domain Eukaryota; kingdom Metazoa; phylum Arthropoda; class Arachnida; order Ixodida; family Ixodidae; genus Dermacentor; species Dermacentor variabilis. The sequence continues at coordinate 65,311,118 of NC_134573.1, forward strand.
TGACTTTGTATTCTGGGTGCCTGACATATAAATGACTTTGTACTTGCTGAATGCTTCAGGCAAGAATGTATTCTGTTGATGCAAGTTCTTGGTTAGATTGCAGGGCAACTGTCATGAAATTAATTTATAAAGCAACTCCTGCAATTTATTTAGTTGCGCAGGTCTCAGCAGTTTTGTACATTCCTATGCACACCAAATTATGTGAGCGAGAGTCACACCGACGGCAAGGTGCCTCAATGATAGGCTCCATGAGCCATAGAGTTTCCTACAAAAATTACTAGAGGGAACTCTGGCGCTGCAGTCGTTGTCCTACCATGGGAATGATAGGAAGTACAGTCGCCGACCGTTTATTCGGACCTCACGGGGACTGCAGAAATGTCCGAATAAACAGGTGTCCGAAAAAGCAGATTAAGGAAAAAAAAATGAAATCCTTTATTTCCACGCGCTTATTCGGGCTCGGCAGTAGGCTTGAAGAAATCGTGAAGGCCCCATTGCACGCTGTTCTGTTTACGCGCAGTCAGATAAGCCTGAATCTCGGAGAGGGTCGTACGGTCACTATAGGTGGCTGAAAGCACAGTCACTGTTTGTGCATGCTCCGCATGCGACGGCAGCGTAGCACATTGTGCGTCATCTTCCGACGTACATCATCATCGTCCGGCGGTGCAGCAGAAACCTGACGAATGATCTCGCCGTCGTTGAGTTCTGCACATGTCAGTACTGCAGTGTCAGCACCTGGGAAACTGTCAAATGAGACGGTGTCCGGAATCGCAATGCAACCACTGCGCAGGTCTCGGCAGAACATTTCCCGCGTCAGTAGGGAGCACATCGGAAGGCGACAAATCTTAGGCCTCCCGGCACCCGCTTGCCGGCATTCCCCAGCGAAGTCTGCGCAGGCACTGTCGGCGCCATTAGACACTTGAGGCGATGATTCCGTACGCCACGTTGGATCACCGAAACCTCGACACAGCACACAAAGCAAGCACCACCGTGCCGACACCAGTCGCACAAACGGAAAACATAGCCTTCTCGCAGCGTCGTGCGCGAAGAAACAAATCAGCTGCTGGATTGTCTTGACATGGCTTACTAAGCTGAAACTGGAACTGCTGTAGAGCCACTCTATCGAACCTGGCAGAAACGATGATGATGAGCGGGGATTTCCAGTAGCGCCACTTCGTGGGGCAGCAAGGAGGCTCTGTTCAAAACAAAAATGGCGTTCAGCAAGTCGAACTATGTGCCGGTCATAGTCGGTGCATGAAGCTCTCGATCGAGTTGGCTCAAGGAGTGTCCGAAAAATCAGACGAGAGGTTGCAACGTGTCCGAACTTTCGGCAGTTGTTATACATTATGGTCTATGGGGGGAATGGCGGTGCTGCGAAGCTGACCGAATAATCGGGCATGTCCGAATTTTCGGAGTCCCGAAAATCGGTCGGTGACTGTACATGGATTTGTCTGATCTTCGTGCTTGTGGATTCAGACGTTCTTGTGGCTTTGTATATTAAGCTATATAAATCTTATTGTCGTGTATTTTAGCGCAATCTATATTCTTCGAAATGCAGAAGACGCCATGAACGCGTACAATTGCTATGAATTGCAGCGATTGAGCTTGTCCAGGCGGCCAAATCGAAACTTACCAAGCATCTCAAGGCACTGGCATGCCCGCAATAAATTCATCAGGGCATTGCACTCGCTTGTCGATACATGCGTCCGTGGCTTAATGGTTTCAATATCAGGCTTCCGTGCTAGAGTACCTGTGTTCGAATCCTGCCGTCGGGCAATTTTAATGATGTTTATTCAATAATTTATTACGCAATACACTGTTGAACATGACGAGTTTACAAAGTCAGCAAGCCGTTTGAAGCCTAAAGGATGAAGTTTAGACAAATCCATGTACTTCCCATAATTCCCATGCTGGGACAACCGCTCCCATTGCAGCTCCCATAGACACTAGCGCCAGAGTTCCCTCTAGTAATTTTTGTAGGAAGCTCTATGCCATGAGCATGGTCACAAAGTGCACAAATTAATGCAAGGACACCTAGGGATTAACTGCCATGAGTTCAGTTGCTTCGTTTTGGCCAAAAGATTATGGAGGTAACCACAATTTATTGCTTGGGGAACCACTGTAGTTGTGTTGCTTTGAGGGCACTTTTGCAAAATCATGTTAAATTGCATTGGACATGTGGTTGCAGTCATTTTCTCGATTTACTTGGCTGTCCTGAATTTTCATATTTTCACGCATTGCTTAGTTGCAGCTCTTTGCATCTTGGTTCTGTAAACAGTCGAGCATGTGTATCATACCAACGGTATGAAATAATGTGCATCTACAGAATAAGTTCCAGTTAGGAATTTACAATGATGTCTCTCCTTTCACACTTCTTGTCTAACTTTGTGTGCCCCGCCGTGATAACGTATTCCTGAAAGCAATCAACAGAGGATGGGATGCATGCATTGTCTCCGATTCCTTTTGCTGCTGTGCTTTTGCCGGTGCAGTGAACGGCTAGGTGTCCGCTGCAGCAAGCACTGTGTGCGAGTGTGTGTTTTTTCTGTGACCTCTGTGTGTTTCTGAAGGGTAGGCTCAAAAACCCAGGGGGTGCATAGCCAAGCTGCTGGTGTAATGGTGTGGCACACGTTTTTTTCTTTGGTTTTGCAGGCAGGAGCTAACGGGTAGGTGGGCATGTTGGTGGCCTGCAGAGCGCACACTTCCCTTTCTCATCCCTTCTCTTGGCCTTAGGCACCGCCAAGCCGTCCAGAAAGAAGCACCACTCCAGGCTGCTGGACACCTCCCACGGGATCTGTTGAGTGTTCTCTCCACACATTTATTTTAGAGTCCCAGTGCAATACACTGTCTTGACTTTATGTCACGTTCCCTTTTGAGTTGTTCCATGCATTGTATCTGTTACTGTGCTTTTTTTGTGTGTGCTTCTTATGCTTTTCTGGCGGGTACAGACACCATTGAATTTGTAGTGTAGTGTGCCACACTAAAGGTGCCAAACTGTCTCTGGGGCAAGAATCCAATAAAATAAGATTTAAATAATATTGTGAATGAAGTCGATTGGAAGTTAGCATGCTTGTCTTTATGTTGTCTTCTTGTTCCTGTACAGTTTAGTGCTAGTCGTTAGCATAAAATGTGTGCGGTACTGTAGAATTGCGAGATGGCTCTGCTTGTGACTCGTAACGTGCGCAGTGGACAGTCAGGATGAGGCACTGGCCGAGGCACTGGCGCAGGCGGCATCCAGCTGGCACCAGGGTGCAGGCGAGGAGGAGGACAGCATCCTGGGTAGCCTGCCAGCACTTGACAATGTGGTCGACGAGGAGGACGACAATGACGTTGAGGACATGTCCCAGGTACGGCTTCGTGGGGACGGACCTCGTGGAACTGAAATTATAGAGGTCATGCTGAGTTGGTCTTGATTACTTTACTGGCTATGCGCTAAGGACTAAGAGCCCCCAGTGCATGGTTGATCACATTATCGTGCCCTCACCTACATCCCCTCCCCCTCCTCCTAACGCGGGCTTCATTCTCTTTTCCCTCGCACCCACAGCAAACGGCATGTGAGGCATACTGTAATGCACTGGGACTTCATACTTAACCTAGGCTTTTTCAGTGCAAACCAAGTGACGGTTTTGGTATTGCGTGCTGCACTGCACAATTGATCCGGTGCTATTATTGGCGAGAACTTGGAGTGGCGCCCTCTTGCGAGTGATGTCACGGTCGGGTCATTGCTTGCTCTGGCTCGCTTGGCTGCCATGTGCGCTTGTTCCCTTCGTGTATACTTGGAGTATGGGTGGCTCGAGCCGTACTGTAAAAACCCGTGTACAGTAGAACCCCGCTGTTACGTTCCTCACTGCTGCGTTTTCCCGGCTGCTACATCGTTTTCATCCGGTCCCGGCATAGCTTCCATAGGATTCAATGTATAAGGAACCCCGCTGTTACGTCGTAGCTGTGAAAACGTTCCCGCATGATACGTCGCAACTTACCCCCGTATTCAGAAATGCAACTTAACTTGAAGCTCATGCTTGACTTGATATAAGTGACGCCTGGCGCGAACGCGCCGAAGACGCTCATTGCGTTTCTTCTAGTGCGTTGACGACAGGCGTCGTTTAAATCAAGTCAAGCAAGGGCTTCAAATTGAGATGCATTTCTGAATACGGGGGTTAGCACCCCGAACCCGCCTGGGCTGAAGTAGGCAACGCGCCCCAACCGCCATTTTGGCTTTTGACGAGTTTTGGCTGGGCTTGGCCGGGCTTGGCTATGGAACTGGCTGCAAAAAGCCGCACGCCAGTTCGAGAGGCCGCACTAAGTGGCCATTCGTGAAAAATGCTCTCACTATCATCACTGTGATTAGAGTCACCGCATGGTTGTTGGACGGGTCGACTCACGGAGGAAGGAAACTCGGGAGAGGCCCTCACGTCACTCTTTGTGAATCAAAAGTGAAACCGGAACTTGGCGTTGCTCCGCCTACCGGGACAGCTCTCCTCTCTTGTTTACATTTCTCCCACGCCGCGCCGCGCGCAACCGGGCTGCTCGGACGCGCGCGCTCCGCAGCAATACTAAACAGTCGTTAGCAGGTTAGCATGATTACGCCAAAGAGGGCAAAATTTCCCGCGGATATTCCTTCGTCCGTTGCCATTCCCGTGGCGCGGTGACGACGAGGAGCACGAGCCGCATGATGCCGGGCAGTGGCCAAATCCTAGCTTTGGAGAAGCCGTCGCGGCTCTAGACCTCCTCTGCAGGTACGTCGCACCTCACAGCGACGCTGACAGCAATGCGGCCTTCCAGGCTATTGAGAAACGTGTGGCGATTTATACCGAGCGAAAGAAACGGCAAGCCATCATTCTAGGCTTTTTTAAGTCCTAAGCGCACTCTGTGGAAATAAATTGTCTATAGTTGAAGCTGCCCTTTTTTTTCATTCATTTTCGGAGCTTTCCTCACTGTTGCGTTTTCCCGGCTGTTACGTTTTTTTCCCCCGGTCCGGTGAAAAACGTATGAACGGGGTTCCACTGTATAATACGAGGTTCTTTTTTCCTATTATTAGCGTTCCAAATTTTCGCTTCGTACTATATGCGGATCCGAACAAAAATTTCAGTCAGAAATTTAGGCTGAAGTTTTGATTTTGTTCTTGCTGCGTGGCTACGGCTTGGCTTCCTTTTTGCTGCGTGGCTACAGCTTGGTTTCGTTATTGCTACGTGACTACAGCATCGTTTCTTTATTGCTGAGTGTGCACCTTGGCAGCATACATGCAAACCATGCTTAGCGAAGTGCATCTTTTTATTCCGCATTGAAGGACCAAGATGTCCAGACCACGAAAACAGTACTTGGCTGCTTTCAAGAGGAAGGTTATTTTAGCCGCACAGGACATTGGCAACAGTGCGGCCGGGAGGCAGTTTGATGCTAACAAGGCAAGCATTCGCAGATGGCGTCGACAGAAGGAAGCCCTTTTCGTGTGCAGTGGAACGCGAAGAAGCTTTCGCGGCCCGAAGAGTGGGTCATTCCCAGAAATCGAACTCGCCCTGACGGAGTTCGTATGCCAACAGCGAGCTGCGCATATAAGTATGAGCGTGGAGCTTATGCAGGCAAAAGCTAAGGAGCTTGCAAGAGGAAAAGGGCTACCAAGCTCCTCCTTCAAAGCTAGCAAGCACTGGATTTATCGCTGCATGTGCCGTGCTGGTTTTTCCTTACGCTGCCAAACTTCGATTTCACAAAAGCTGCCCAAATCGTTCGAAGAGCTGCTTGTGGCTTTCCAGCGCCATGCTATTTCATTGCGCAAGTCCAAGAACTTCCAGCTAGGGCAAATTGGCAATGCTGACCAAACGCTGGTTTATCTGGACATGCCATCGCCCCTCACCGTGCACAAAAAGGGCTCAAATAAGTTTATGTCCGGTCCACCGGCAACGACAAAACGCGAGTTACGGTGATGTTGTTGTGCGCGGCAGACGGACGCAAGCTCCCACCCTATGTCATCTTCAAGCACAAGACAATGCCTAAAGGTGAGGAGCTGCCAAAAAATGTGGTTGTGAGACGCCATGAGAAAGGCTGGATGAATGATAATCTTGTGCCCAACTGGATAAAGTCCGTCTGGTGTAGATAGCCCGGCGCACTGTTGTCGTTCCCATCCATCCTCGTGCTGGACGCATTTCGTTGCCATTTGGCTGACTCACTGAAGAGGCTGTTGCGCGAATCCGGCCCTGAACTCGTCTTTATCCCCGGGTGGGATGACGTCTCAGCTGCAGCCTTTAGATGTTTGCGTGAACAAGCCGTTCAAGGATGCAGTCAAGTGGTGTTACGCAGATTGGATGCGCTCAGGGCTTCACCAGCCATGCTATGCAAGTGGATTGTGGACGCATGGGGCAGCATACCAGAAGACGTTGTGCGTCGCGCATTCAAGAAGTGAGGCATCTCGAACATGGCTCGATGGCACAGAGGGTGAGTGCCTCTGGGAAGATATGTCCGACAAGGAAGTATCCGAAGAGAGCGCAGCTGAGGAAGACAGCGATTGATTGAAGTGCGGAGTGCAACTTAAATGTTTTCCTCGAGTTTTCCTAACTTGTATTATATGCGGATAAATCTTTTTTTTTTCCATTTCGCGTGCCAAAAATTTCACCTCATACTATATGCGGGTTTGTATTATACGCTGGTTTTTACTGTACCTATTGAAGGGTATGTCGGCTTCTTTCTGCTGCCATGCCTGAACCACAGTTCCTTCTTCAAAATCGCATGAGCCGAGAAAAGCTGTGTAACGTTGAAGGGGTCTACTGGTTTTGCAACGCATATATGTGCCGTGTCTGTCCATAAATTTTGCCTAAAAAGAATGTCTGCAAATTCAACATGCGAAGTTGTGTATGATGCTTCGCTAAACACTTAACAATCCCTTAGTACAGTCGAGCCCACATATAATGGCCCCACTTAAGATGAACTTTCGCTTAAAATGAACGAGACCCATGCGACTGCCAGAATATACATTGTTTCAATGGCATAAGATTGCATGTATAACGAACGTCTTTGAGCCGTGCTGCTCGGTTACAGTGAACGGACGGCGTAAACCCGGTGCCGTGATGCGAGATAACGACGACCTCCGACCCCTTTGCATGCGCGGTCTCTTTTCCCAAGCCTTCTCACAGGCCAACTATCCGTTTCGTGCCCTGCTACCTTCTGCCTGCCGTCACACGCTGCCCACGACTGTCGGCGTGTGAGGTCACCCTGCCGCCCATCCTCGCAAGTCTGCTCCCCTCTCCTCACTCTTTCTTGCAACTTCCTCGCTGTTTCAACGGGCGTGCTATGGCGCCACCTAAAGTTCAGAAGCTTTGTTTCCTGGCCGTTACCGTAAAGCAGGCCTCTCCACATGCCTCCACGCTTCCTTGCTTCCGCGCGTCGTTCTAGTTGGACTCGAGTTGTATCCAGTATGGAGGACGAGAATGTTGTGCCTGCAGCACTGACGAAACGAAAAGCGCTGGACATGGCAACGAAGCGAGCAATTTTGACGGAATTGTCTCAAGGTGCTGAACACTGTGAGTTGATGAAGAAGTTCAACATGTCGAAATAAACCATATCGACAATTCTAAAGAGCAAGTAAAAGATCGCTAGCTCTTAAACCGACTCAACGAACGAAAAGTGCCTGCGGACGGCCACCTATGCAGACGTAGAGGACACGCTGCTCAAGTGGTTTGTCGACGCACAGACTCGCAATATGCTGATAAGTGGACCAATGAAGCTGGGCAAAGCCAAAAACTTTGTATTCCTGCTAGATTTTCCTGACTTGTGCCCAGGCAATGGCTGGCTACATCGATTCAAAGTGCGGCATGGGATTGTTTTTAAATTGATTGTCAGCAAACCTGTTTGGGTAAGTGACCTTCTCTGTGCTAATATGAATGGCAGCGACCAGTGCGTGCCCTTTGGCAGCAGAAAATCAAAGAAGCTGCATTGCGTTTGCAGCTATGTACTGTATAGTGCGGAATATAGGGCGAGGTTTTTTCCAAGAAATATTACTAAAAGTTCACCCCTCGACTTATATACCGGCCCTTGGCACAACATGAATAGTCATCTGGCAACATGTACGATTGCAGACCTTTTGGCATTCGCATCGTTATCGCCTCCTTGGTGACCGATGTGGCCCAACTCGCGGGCTCCGCACGGTTCTTTATTCTATGGCGCGGTGCACCCGGAGCTCGAAGACAGGGTGGCGGATTTCGTCCGCAAGCATCGGGCCAGATCTTTGCCAGTGACAGCAGAACTCATCCGCATCAAAGCTATTGAGATCACCTGAGAATCCGGACTGCCCAAGGAACAATTCAAGGGCTCCATTTATTGGGTTCGTCGCTTCATGCGACGCAAGGGATTCGCACTTCGACGGTGCACATCAATCTGCCAGAAGCTGCCAGAGGCATACGAGGACAAGCTGGTCGAATTCCAGTGCTATGTTATCCGTCTCCGGCAGCAGGATGGCTACATGTTGGGACAGATCGGTAACGCTGATGAAACGCGGGTGTGGTTCGACATGCCTTCGCCCACCACAGTGTGCGAATGCGGTGCAAAAGAAGTCAAGCTTCTTTCTACGGGGAACGAGCATTCGCGCGTCACGGTGATGCTCGCGTGTACTGCAGACGGCAGAAAGCTGCCCCTATACATAATATTCAAGAGGAAGACGCTGCCGAAAGAGGCTTTCCCGCAGGATGTCGTTCGCGTGAATGAAGAGGGCTATATGGATGAGGCCCTCATGCTCAATTGGATTAAGACCGTCTGGAATCGGCGACCTGGTACACTCCTGCGGTGTCCGAGCATGCTCGTCTTGGATGCCTTTCGTGGGCGCTTGACCGCAGGTGTGAAGCAGGCACTCAGCGACGGGAGGACGGAACTCGCCGTCATTCCGGGAGGCATGATGTCAACACTTCAGCCACTGGACATCGCGCTCAACAAGCCCTTTAAAGACTGTGTCCATGAACAATATAATCAGTAGAGGGCTGGCGACAACCCGACGACCCCAACCAGCCGGCTGCGCAGGCCGCCTCTCGCCACTGTGGCCACATGGGTGTCGCAGGCTTGGCGCTCGCTGCCCGACGATATGGTGATGCGGGCATTCAAGAAGTGTTGCATTAGCAACTCCTTGGACGGCAACGAGGATGACATCTTGCGGGACGCAGCCAGTGAAAAGCAGTCGTCTTCGGACGAGAGTTCAGACAGCTCAAACGAATGAGCAGGTGACGAGTCTGGCGGCACCACTAAATAAAACGAAGTTTTGTGCCGTATAATTTTTATGTTGACTTTATTGCTTCAATGTAAGGGGGTTGACCTATGTTCCGCCTTGACCTATATTACGCATTATACGGTACCTGTGTGCTACAGGCGCAATACTAAATCGTGGGTGACGCGCAATTTATTTGCGGAGTTGCTAGGCAAGTTTGACCGCGACATGCAGAGGCACGGCAGGCGCGTGCTGCTTGTGCTTGACCACTGCTCAGCGCACCGCGTGTGAACTTCTCTGACGGCAGTTATTCCACTCTTCCTGCTGCCCAGTACCACTTCGAAAGTGTAGCCGCTTGGTTTGGGCATAATATCCGCATTTAAGGCATCATATGGGCGCTGCATTGTGGAGCACTTGCTCATCGCTTTTGACCGCCTGGTCGCCAACTTGCCACTTCGAGTTTCACTGTATTCAGCCGTTGAGATGGTGAAGGTGGCCTGGGCGGAGGTGACGGCCGCTTGCATGTGAAACTGTTTCCGCAAGGCCGGCTTCGTTGACGCAGTGCTTATGTGGAGCCTGATGCTTCCGAAGATGATTACTCCGATGGAATTTGTAGCAGCGCGTCGTCGACTCTGACGTGGGGGGCCACGACATTGGTTGGGATGACTTTATTTCTGCTGATGAACACGCTGATATTGCGGAACCGTGCACAGATGAGGGCATTGTTTGTGAAGTGTGGGCGGGGAGCAATGCGGAGGAATCAGATGACGATGAAACTTTGGAGCCAGCACCCATAATCGCACCTGTAGCAACGGGCTACATAGAGGGCCTCAGGCCACTTGTCCATGCCATAGGCCTCGGCGAAGAACACGCTTCTGCTTTAAATAAACTGGAGAGTGCCCTCATCGGAGCTGCACTGCAGAAACAGATGAGCATCACGGACTTCTTTGTAAAGAAATAAATTTTGTCTTTTTACTAGCCACTCTTTTTGAAGCTGTGCTCCACTTACTACGAACTTTGGGATATAACTAACAGACGTCGCGTGATGCTCAGGTTTGTTATAAGTGGGGTTGACTGTACTTAGCTATGAGATACATTGCATATTACATGGAAGAAAAATCTTGGTATTTAGGGTCAACATGTTATCCGTTTTAGAAAGACGCTGCCCGGTGAAGCTGTCATGGGGCTTAGAAAAGGAAAATTCAAGCACCTTCTGCCTCACCATGTCTCAATCCGGCATTGTTTAATTATACAACCGGAGAGCTATTGGCTTTGTCAATACATAAAAGAGAACCTCGCAAACCTTCACAAGGAAGGCACTACGTACAAGCCTTACATATTTCACTTGATTTTTTATGCTTCGGCTTCTTTCCGGCTGCAGCTATATGGACCAAAAGGCATATTTCACTAAAATATTTGGGCCGAGCAGCCTGTGTCAGTTCGCAAAACAGATTGGACATGTATATTCCTCAAGCAACACATACCAGTAAATTGCTCAAGTGAGTTGAACGTGTAGCACAAAAAAGGGAATCTATATTGGTATATTCCTTTTCGTGTTCTGCAAACATAAGTAAACCTCAATTAGCTTTACTTCAAATTACCGCCACTTAAAATAAACGAGTGAAGAACCGCATAATTTTGAGAAGCAGTTAAACATGCAAGTGGAGCTGGTAGAATCTAAACTGCAGTGTTAGTTAAGTCCTCGTGTTACTGCCGAGTGCTTATGTAAAGAAATGCAAAAATTCGATATTATACCATGAACTACTCGTCCTGAGCAAACCTGTTTTAGTGGATTAAAATCAAGGTAACCATTGTTGAAGTCATATATAACGAGCGTTTGTGACATACTTGTTGCACCGTGGCAGGTATGGTATCATAACTGATTCTTATATGCTATGTTTTTGTGGTTGTCAATCTGCCCATGAAAAACCCGCAGTGGGCTGGTCTGCACTCCTTCGGCTAGCAGTGCAGCATTGCCTTAGAGAACTGTATTGTCCTGTAAGAAATAAGCTGTTTGAATAAATTTTCGCAAACGAAGACGCCCTAAAAATATATTCCAGACGACTGCCATAAGTATACAGTCGCCGACTGATTTTCCGGACTCCAAAAATTCGGACATGCTCGATTATTTGGTCTGCTTCGTGGCACCACCATTCTCCCCGTAGACCATAATGTATAACGACTGCCGAAAGTTTGGACACCTTGCAACCTCTCGTCTGATTTTTCAGACACTCCTTGAGCCAACTCGATTGAGAGCACCATGCACCGACTCTGACCGGTGCATGGTTCAACTTGCTGAGCGCCATTTTTGTTTTGAAGGAGCCTCCTTGCTGCCCCACGAAGTGGCGCTACTGCAAATCCCTGCTCATCATAATCGTTTCTGCGTGGTTCGATAGAGTGCAGCAGTTCCGGTTTCAGCTTAGTAAGCCATGTCAAGACAATCTAGTAGCTGATTTGTTTCTTCGCGCACGACGCTGCGAGTAGGCCACGTTTTTCGTTTGTGCGACTGGTGTCGGCATGGTGGTGTTTCTTTTATGTGCTGTGTTGAAGTTCCGGTGATCCAACGCGGCATACGGAAACATCACGTCAAATGTTTAATGGCGCCAACTTTGCCCACGCAGACTGCGCTGGGGAATGCCGGCAAGCGGGTGCCTTCCGATGTGCTCCCTACTGACGCAGAAAATGTTATACCAAGACCTGCGAGTGGTAGCATTGCGATTCCGGACACCGTCTCATTTGACAGTTTCACAGGAGCTGACACTGCTGTACTGACATGCACAGAACTCGATGCGAGATCATTTTTCAGGTTTCTGCTGCACCGACGGACGATGACTCTGAATGACGCACCATGTGCTACGCTGCTGTTGCATGCGGAGCGTGTACAAGCAGTGACTGTGCTTTCAGCTGCCTATAGGGACCGTACGACCCTCTCCGAAATTCAGGCTTATCTGATTGCGCGTAAACGGAACAGCGTGCAACGGCGCATTCACGATTTTTTCAAGCCTACTGCCGAGCCCGAATAATAGTGTGGAAATAAAGGATTTCATTTTTTTTTTCTTAATCTGCTTTTTTGGACACCTGTTTATTTGGACATTTCTGCAGTTCCCGTGAGGTCCGAATAAACGGTCGGCGACTGTACAAGCACAGGGGACGAGAGCGAACAAACGGAAACACTGCAGAAGGTGCCCAGACACCGCCCGAACTGCGACAGACGACAGGCGCAAGTCCGTGCCCTGACGTCAAGCAAGCGGTGCTCACAGTGCCCCTGTTGTTCGTTCTCGGGGCTAATATTTAAAGGGCCCCTCACCGGGTCTGGTGATTTTCAGCGGACAAGTGCAGCGCACACAATGAGTGCAAACACTCGTGTCTGCAAAGTATTACACCGCTACATGCTGTGATAACTGCTGAAATTTCACACCAAATGCCGTCTGCCCTTATCCTCGTGGCTGTCACACTCACAGCTGGAGAGTCGATGTCATTTGCTCAAATGTGCCTATGAAATTCGTAGTGCTGTGACGTCACTCACATCGACTCGTGGCTTTAAGAATTATTCAAGGCAACAGCAGTTATATGTTTGGTCTGTTGCTTCAATAAACTAATGAAAGTTTAGACAAATAATAAAACCTACACATTGAATGTCTGCGTGTCTCTCTTTTACTTCGTACTTTAGCAAGAGAGGTGTACTTCCATTTTGTCTGTTTGTTCCTATGTCGTGCAGTCGCGCATGCAGAGAACGAAACTATGTCATTTTCTACCGTGTTCCAGTGCACGATGATGCCCTTTTACCTGCTCGTATCTACCTCAATGTTTATGTGGCGCCGACTTATACTGCTAGTCTGGTGCCAGCGGTACAGTGGCGTGGTGTGTCGCAGTAAGGATCCATAAGCCAGGCCAGCCTCTCCAAATTTGCATTCACTGAGGAATCCATTTTGCAGAAGCAGCCAAAAAGCAACGCAGGTGTTCTTGTGCACAGCTTGTATGATTGTGCAGAGAGTGAAATGAAACACGCAACAGTTTGGGGGGCGGGCTCATGCACTAGACTGTCACCGGAAGTGCGCTATGCAGAAAAGACAAGTGAAAAAAACAAAAACAAAACAAGGCGGGGACCATGATATGTATGTGATGCAAATCTCCAGCTTTGGTGTGGAAGAACTCGGGGCAGAACTTTGCTTGCGGAGGCTAGTCGGGGGGGGCAAGTGGCAGGAGTGTCTATTTTGGCACTGAAGCACGCATCCTAAAATCATGGGTTCGTGACACTCTTAACATTTATATATCTGCTAATAATGTATAAACTTTAGCAATTCTTGTGGTACAGCATCCCCAAGAAGGCATGTAACAATTTTAAGCATATAACGAAAATTTGCTTGCGGCTTGGTTGAAGGGCTCTTAGTTTGTTGGGTTCTCACCCATGCTCTTGGGACAAGAATGACAACACAGTGGTGCAAACAATCACAAGGGCATTTATTGCACCTTTCATAGACTAATGCCTGCTAGCTGAGTTGCTATCCACAAAACATGCCGATGGGCGCGCGACAAATCGTGGAAGTCCGACTCACCGCGACCGGACAGCGAGCGAATATGTTCGCCCGTTGCTGGACACCAACGCCTGGTCATTCACGCGTACGGTCATGCGCACGGTGGCGCGTTCGAACGATCGTGTTCATCCATTCTGGGATAGGCCTTGCAAGAGGTCTCGCAGAAGCATGGATCGGCACATGTGCAGAACGTCCACACTGCTTGCTGACCCCAAGCCAAAGAGGAAGAGCCTTCTCCTTTTTGCGCAGAAGTAAACCTGCCGTTAGGTGGCGTTAGCAGAGCAACGCTCGCGCCATCTCTCGTACTACCCTGCAAGCATACCGACCGCCGCATAAAGCCACGCGGCGAAGCCTGATTATAGTAGACAGGACCTATGCAAGAAAAAACATCAGAGGACGCGTGAGAGTCGCGCATCCCGACAAGTTCAAACCCCATTTTATCCAAATAAATTTCTGGTCTCCTTGGAGTTGCGTGAACCATTTCGCCTGTCACAGTTGTCACTGTATGAGCTATCCATGAAGACATTGCTGCTTGCTCACTGCCCATGCTTGGCTTTTTTCCATAGATTCCGCTGCCACACGCCACGTATGTAGAATTGCGCGCGCAGAAGAGACGCTGATGCTGAGAAAACCACCTACAATGAAAAAGCTCCATGTTGCCTATAAAGCATGATGTTTCTTTTTGTATGTTTTTTTTTTCACATTCCTTGCTGTATACGCCACAACTGTCTTGCCCGAAGTGGACACCTGAACTGTTCTAAAGCGCAAGTGCATGTAAACAGGGTGTCTACCAACCGGGAAAGCCGGGAATTCTCAGGTATATTGAGTAGTCCAGAAATACTCAGGGAAAACTCAGAGAATTTGTGCTTCTATCAGGAAAAACCAGCTGTAAATTTATTAAAAGGGAACGAAAGTCGCGGTAATTCTGCGCGAGTAACAGAGAGGAATTGCAATAAGTCGTCTTTGACGCCATGTCATTGGCTGGAGGAGTTGCCAGTGTACAGTCAAGGATTGACTTTCCGGATGCCCGATAATTCAGACGGCTTTGTGGCACCACCCACAGAGTCAACGTATATGAATGTCTCTGAAAACGTATCTGAAATTTTGGACGCAAGAACTGTTCACCGTCCGATTTTCCGGACTTTTTGCCATGACTGCAGGTTGAAACGGCATTAATCAAAGCCACCACCGCTGCCGTTTTGATTACCTCGCCCGCTTGAACCGAAACTCTCGTGCGCAGATGTGCTGGCATCCGTAGCCACCACTGTGGCAACTGTCTGGCTGCTGTCAGGAATAGCACCGACTCTGCCTTTGTAGTCCTCGCAATTGGCTTCGAAGCTCGGAAAGCAGGACGTGTTTCCAAAAGTCAGCTTCGCTTCAATACAAAAATGTTATACGGTGAAGCTTAAGCGTGGGAAGGGCAATTGTCATGGGACACAGTATGTATTCCTTAATTATACAGGCGGGTTCACGCCATCTCCTGTCATAGTACGAGCACTGATATACCTAATAAGTGTACTGCCAGGCCTTCGGAGCTGTTGCAGATGTGCCTGTGGCGACTTGAGCTCTTAAGGGCAGTAAATGACATGCATCATTTTTTCCAACTGCTCAATTTTTCGGACGTTTTCGTGGCCTCTAAAGAGTCGAAAAATTAGATATTGACTGCACAACTGACCAAGAGGTTGCTTCAAGTGGTCTGTGGGGCAAACGTGCAATAGAACGAGGATGAGAACACAAAGGACCTACGCATTGAGGAATGAGTGGGAAAGGAAGTGCGCCGCTGCTTCTTTGAAGGAGCTTGAGCTCAAAAAACGAAGTGTTGGCTGATGCCGAGATGCAGGTATCCCTCATCCAAACCAAAACAAACTCTAAAGCAGTGAAAAACAACACTGAGGTGTTGTGCGCAGGCTGAGAGTATGTCGGGACAGTTGAGGTTGACTTACCAACTGTTGCGAGAAAATCTCACTTGTGACAAAGTTTGGGTCTCACAACAGTGAGCTTGCCATCAGTTGATAGAAATGCCTCATATTCGAAAATATTTGCTTTTATATGCATCTCCTTTTTATTCGTATTTGAGAATGTTCGACTCTGTTTGCAATGGGTTTATGACTTTTTTTGAAGATATTTTACTCGCTGTGCATTTTACTAGCCCCTCCCTTCTGTTTTCTTTTGGAACAAAATAAATGCTACTCCTTACTAGTCAAGCTGGATTAAGTTTTCTTTTTATTTTTAACATGATTGCTAGATTGTGACAGCATCGGGTGACATGGTGCCAGCCCGTCTTGCGACATGGTGTTAGCCCGTCTTGACATAAAACAAATTTCTGGGTCACTGAGGGAAAACCTGGAAACTCGGGGAACTTGGAAATGTCAACTTGGTAGACACCCTTGTAAACGACACTGTCTGGAAAGTGCCACTGTGTGGCATCCCCACGAGCATGGAGGGTACATTTCCCTGGACGCGTAGCTGGTATGCCCACAGAAAGAAGCATGAAAGAAAGAAGAGGTGTGTGCAGAAAGAAGGGCGAAAGAAGGAATGCATACGTCTCTGTTGCTAGGGGACACTTGTTTGGGTAGAGTATGCACTTGCAAAACCTGATGCGTGGTCGCCTCTGCAATAAAGTCCCCTCCCAGTGTTTTTTCCTCCGGTGTTGTCTCAGGTTTTCCGAACCCATGTGCCGCAGCATCCGCATTTCGCACCTTGTCGTCTGCTAGCCTACTGTTCCGGCGGCTGTAAAGGATACGCAAAAATCTAAGAATCCCCAGATTTTGGAATATTAGTTCGCAGTACAGAGGCGTTGTTAACATGATACGGGAAGTGAATAATGATCATTATTCTAAAAAGTTCGGTATTCTGAAGTGTACTCAAATATTTTTACTTTGAAACTGTAAGCACTCAGCAAGGGATTTCTGAAAAGTTCATAAATGTGGTGTTCATAGTAACGAGGTTTCATTGTAATGCCCACCCATAATATTGTTAGGGTTATATCTCAACTCTTCAGTAGTAGAAGACACTTGCTCTGGACGCGCGAGGTAAGTGCGTCTGCAGCACTGTGGCACTTGATTTATTTATTTCAGGAGTACTGCTAGCCTCGATAGGGCCATAAGCAGGAGTGGGTAATACACTTAAAAAGAAATTGTGTGAAACATTACACCTAGTGTAAGCTGAGGCATGAAACAGTGTAACAAGTGCACAGAAAACAGCGGATCCTATACATCTGAAACAACGAAAAGTCACACAATTTGCAAAAGGAAAATATAAAATAAAATAAAAAATAAATAAATATAATTGCGCGTGCATTTGAGCGATAAAGAACATAACAGACATTGGGGACACGGCACACGTTGCAACAGTGAACTGCATGACAAACGGCTATCAGTATCGGCTGAAAAGTGTAGCTAATGCTTGAAATAAGATAGTGATACAAAAAGGAGTACAAGCGCTCGTAAGATGGCCTACCAAGTGTGGATATAGATGAATGCACATCAATACATTCAACTGCTTTTGCGGGCAACCGATTCCATTCTTTAATGGTGTGTGCAAGGAACAAGCTTTTTGAACACATTTGTGTTTTACTAGTGTACTCTCCCAGTTCTGTTGAATGCCGGGAGCACGTGAAGTGCCACGTGATTGACTCAATGCATTTTTATCTTTGTCTATGCCTAACTTTCCACAGTAAATCAAAAACATGTATTTGAGTCTGTCATTATGCTGTTGCATCTGTAATAACTCAATATTTGCCTGCTTTAATACGTGCCAGCTGTACGAATTGTATGCAAACCTGATTGCTTTTCTTTTGACACTTTCACGTTTCCTAATGTTAACTTGACTATAGGAATCTTAAACCACTGAGGAATATTCGAGGAAGGCGCGAATAAATGTTTTGTATGCAGTTAACCTTATTTCTGGTGTGGACCTTCCCTTGACCTCTTAACCCTTTAAGGGTCGATTTCTTTCGCCATATGCGACCGCCCAGGGTCGATTTTTTTTATTGCATTTCCAATTATTCTGAGGGACTTATTTCAAAAAAAATTTACCCAAATTTTTTTAGGGTGACCGTAAAATGAAAAAAAAATATATTTTTCATTAGTATATATGTACTCCTTATTCATGAATACGCGCATACGCAGCCACACACTGTGCTTTAAAGGTAATCTGCCACGTGTGCAAAAAGTGGGCGTGCCGAGATGGCCCGGCATCATGTAAGCAGTCTTCTCGCATGTTTAGTATTGAAGATTGCATAATCTCTAGTTTCGGTGACCCGTTGGAGCGAGAGGCAGACGAAGCATTCGCTCCCCACTGGTGGCACTTCTCATGGTAGCGCCGTCCCCGCGCGGGCGACGCTGTCAGTCGCGGGGGCGGAGTGCACGCAAAAGCGCGGCTGGCTTCGCTTAATTTGTACAGCCTATGTGAAGATATTGTCCACGGGGCATGAAACCGTACCATTCGTCGCTGACTCGCAAATCCATCAAAATGAATTGTTTTCTCATTCAAATTTTTTTTTTTTTTCAATTGCCCGGTAGTTTGGAAAATTCTATGGCGCCTTTCAGTGCAAGAAAAGTTGCATCGGCGGGGGAACAATAAGTGTAGGGGTGTGCGAATGCCAAATAGTAGATTTCGAATCGAATACTGAATCAAATCGAAAAAGAAAAACTTAATTTCAGATCGAATATAAGCTATTAGAAAAATTTTCATAAGATTGAATGCCTACAAATTTTGGGCAAGAAAGTATGGTGCTGCACGTGCTCGGGAGTCTCCTAGCATGGCACAACAAGAATGTAGTAAGCTACCAGTAACTTTGGTAAACAGAAATCAAGAAAAGTGTGCCAGGCAAAAGGACTGCACCTGATGTGACTTGATAACCGCTCCGCGCATAGCCGACGCCGATGGTAAAGAGCAGGCGCCCCTACACTGTGCACTTGTCACGTTAGGCGCGATTTGCCACATGCCAAGGATTCTAACATCTGGAGGGTCACGGGTAGTTTGCCTAGAATCTGTAAAGATATAAGTGAGGTGCTCGCAGATTGGCTCCGTCATTTGGCATGCGCCATCCGGTCGTCAGACTTCCCCGGCTCACTGAGATGCGGCTGCACCACAGTTCGTTCCGTTTGTTGTAACTGAACCGAGCAGGCCGCCAGGTCATTATAAGTGGACGGCTCTCTCCTAGACTCGTTGCAGAAGTTTTTGTGTGCCGATAGACTATCCGTAGCAGCTGAAAGTTCACTTTAATATGATTGTTATTTGTGGACTCAACTCTAGTGGTGGTAGGTCATTTGATGTGTAGAGTATATCACTGGTGGTCTATTAGAGTTACAGAATAGGTGCCAAGAGAAGGTAAAACACAGTCGAGGACAGCAGAGAGTGACGTGATATGATGAGATTAGGGAATTTTCACGCATAAGGTGGAGCTGGCTTACACAAGATGGTTGGGGTAGGGGGTGATTGGAGATCGCTGGAAGAAGCCTTTTCCTTGCAGTGGACATCAGATGGAATTGGGGATTACGATGAAGCATTTAGGTAGTGTTGCGTGAGCAGGGGGCAGCTGTACCTAGAGGTGGGATATACGTAAACTGTGCCATGTGTGATGGAGTGCCGTTTTTGGCGGTGATAGGTCTTTCAGCTAGCAGGCGAACGGGAGCAGGACAACGATGGAGACAGCTCAATGTCGGACCACTCTGATGGCAACGAGGCCTACGACCCGTTCCAGCTCGACGGTGCCGACGACCGACCCGGTGAGCAGTGTCACCCTGCCAATTCTTTGAGGTCACTGTACCCACTGGGAATTTAGCTAAATTGATTTGTGTGCAGAGGATTGGCATATAAAATTCGGCACAATTTTCCTCACCTGTATGTGGTTGTAATGCTAATGTTTTCCCATTCTGTGCACTCTCAAATGATACAGTCGGTGGTCTTGATTGCGCACACATGTAAGGAGAGACTGCATAGTGCACCCAGTACAGGCCGTTTGTTGTAAAACTGTGTATAGTTATAAATGTGCCTGTAACACGATCCTGGGCTTGGTGTGTGGTTAAAGGAAAACACGCTTAGCACAGTGGGCACCTTAAAAAGGGCATTTATTCATGTATGCAATAATGCAAACTAGGCAATAAGCAAAGACTGGTTCCTTGATCAGACGTTGGGGAATCGGGAAATTTGCCTTGCCAATAGCAGGGGCAGGACTCCTGTGCCAATTGTGCCATGTTGATACAGATGCAAATTCCTGCGCCACACTGTGCCAAACACAGAAAATTGACTGAAATTGTGCCACGCTGCGCCAGAATGGTTTTGGCATGTGCGCTCCCGCAGTGGTCGTGAACATCGAGCGAATTTGTTTTCCGAAAAAGAGTGCAGCCGTTCATACGCTGCATATCATGCAACGCTGCCTCCCACACAGAATTTTCATGCCTACAACACTAGACTTCTTGGTGCTTCCGTGGTCGGCACGCGCGGGGCCATTTCCGGCTGTTGTTGCTGCTGTCGGAACAGCCAGAGCGGCTGTATTTAGAACGTACTAGGATGTGGTTGAGTGGGCCGAGTGGCGTAGTGCTCCCTTATAGTTGAGGCGCAAAACAATAAAAAGTAGGCAGAGGTCGCTGTGAGTGAACTAGACATAAGGAAACACGTGCCGCGGTGTGTTCATCAAGCGCACGAGCATCACTGACCCAAGGTTGGTATAACATAAAAGTATTCCAGTCTGTTTCTGTGCCCATATGGGTGAGGCCTGAGCCATTTTGACATATCATGAAGGGCTAAGGGCGGATTTGGAATAAAAAGTCATAGTTTCGCCTGTAATGTGAAGTATCGATCGTGATAGCAAATCAGTAGACATTTATACGAAATAAGCATAGTAGCTTTATTGGCCCTATAAACTCGTAAACATTTGCTTATTAACTAAATTAAGGAGCATGGTGTCACGCGGGCACAAGCGAACATGAAAACATCTTTCTCGATGACTGTCGGAACTTGCTGTCAAAATAGTGGAGTGAGGAAGCGTAGCAGCAGCGGCGACCAAATTGACCTTTGTGCTGCCTCTCGCTTCAGCGCGAACTAAGCGGTGAAAACAGCGCACAAAAAGCTATCAGCCCTCGCGCCCTGTCCCCATCGCAGATTGCTTTCAATATAGGGCCTGCGCGGCCGCACCACATCCAGCAGCCAGCAGCCACCAGAGTAGAACGCCCCCTCTGCTCCCCCCGGTGCCTTGCGTGGAATGGAAGACGGTGCGCTTCCTCCCTGCTTTCCTCCCTTGCGCACACAGGGGGCTCACACTCGCATGCTTTCACTTGCACATACAGCATAAGCCGCGCGGCAACGACGTTATTGTCCCGGACTTCATACGGAACCAAGCAGGAACTGCAACGGCAGGAATGCTACTGGAGTGTCCATACAATTGCTATTGCAATAGAACAGATTGGAATACTTTTATCTTATACCAGCCCAAGCCTGATCACTCTGCGGTGGCATATGGTGATCCAGAAATTATGTTACCACATTGATTGGACCACATAATTTGAGAACGTTTTCTGCTATCATCATAAACTTCGGCGTGGGAATACGTTATTCGATTGTAGTGCCACCTGTTTTCGTCTTTACAAGAAAGCACACGCCCTGCACTGCTCGACCATCTCTTTCATATTCTAGTAGGCTAGACCTACAAAGGCCTAGCCTACTAGAATATGGAATATACTACTCACTTTGTGTTGGTTTTTTCTGTGTTTCATTGTGGTTACGAAGTGCACTGCCATCATTTATTATTACACCAAAATTCAGATTTGCCTGCTCCAGACTGCTTCAAAATGAAATTTTATCTGCTCCAAACTGCTCCAAAATGCAATTTTACTTGCTACATAAATTGTTAAAAAAATTTCTCCAAAAATGACTTCAGGCAGTCCCACCCCTGCAGTAGGGAAACCGAGCTAATGTTTGCGCATGCCTGGCATCAAGGTACTGTTTGTTGACAAGTGCAGTCCCACAAACCGAAGTGCGTATGATGGATTGTGTCTGACAAACACTCTCGCTGAAACTAAATCACCGCCACATTTGCTGGGGCTCTACAGCAGGCGCAAGTGGGACGGCGGCGACCACCCGGGACCAGGGGACGCAGACGGGAGCACGGCCGCCTGTGTTGGTGCGACGGCTGCTGGGCAGGGCGCGGGCACGGCGCTGCACGCGCCTCTCGCTGCAGCGAAAGCAGCAGCAGGGAAACCCACAGCTTCGCAAGCCAGAGCAGTCACCAGCAAAGTCTGCTGTGCCTGCTGCGGGTCTGGAGACAGGTCATCAGAAGGTGGAGGTTCCGGGTTCCTCCCCGCTTGTTGCCGAAGACTGGCAGCGCTGGCAGAGCTGTCACGTGGCATCCATGCTGATGGCACCGCTTCCAGGTGGCAGCACACCTTCCAGTGGTGTACCCAGCCCAGTGCCATGCCTGTCTCCCGAGTGTGAGTTGTGGCTGCAGCCACTTTCTGTCACCTAGAAACGTCAGGTTGCGGCCAAATTGGCAAGAGTTACTGTAACGCCTATTTGTGAGGTAGGCGGTGCGTGTGAGATGGTAATAAACTGGGTTTGTGTTGAAAATTCAGTACGGAAGATGAGAAACATGCTTTGTATGAAAGGACATAATACGAATGCTGTCGGTGAACTGAGCAAGTTCATCTGTATTCGTGTTGGAAATTTCAGCATGGAAGTTGATAAAGATGCGGCCTAAAACCTAATTATAACAAAGACACAACCAACACAAAAATACCTTTGCTACATCCGACATGCATTATAAGCGTACGTGCTGATATTAACAGAAAAATTTGTGGTTAGGTCTACGTGAAAGAAACGCAAGCAAGATGGCTCTTCATCATCATCGTCATCATCATGATCAGCCTATCTTTATGTCCACAGCAGGACAAAGGCCTCTCCCTGCGATCTCCAATTAGCTCCGTCTTGTGCTAGCTAATTCCAACTTGCACTTGCAAATTTCCTAATTTAATCATTCCACCTATGTGCGCTTCCTTTCCCTGGGCATCCAGTCTCTTAACTCCAATGGTCCACAGGTTATCTGACGTACGCATTACATGACCTGCCCAGCTCCATTTTTTTTCTGTTAATCTCAACCAGAATATTGCCTCTCCCCATTTGCTTTTTAATCCACACTGCTCTCTTTCCGTCTTTTAACGTCATGCCTGACGTTTTCGTTCCATCACTCTTTGCGTGGTTCTTAACTTGTTCTTGCACTTTTTTGTTAACATCCAAGTTTCTGCCCCATATGTTACCACCGGTAGAAAGCAATGACTGTACACTTTCCTTTTGACTAACAGTGGTAAGTCGTGATTTGGTAATGCCTGCCATAGGCATTCCAACCCATTTTTAATCTTCTGTAAGTTTCCTTTTTATAAGTAAGGTTTCCTGTGAGTAATTGACTTAGATAAACATACTCCTACACAGACTCTAGAGGCTGACTGGTGATCCTGAACTCTTGTTTCCTTGCCAGGCTATTAAACATTACCTTTGTCTTCTGCATTTTAATCTTCAACCCTATTCTTACACTTAATCGGTTAAGGTCCTCAGCCATTTGTTGCAATTCATCCCCATTGTTGCTGAACAGGACAGTGTCATCTGCAAACCGAAATTTGTTGACATATTTGCATTGATTCTCACTCCCAAGCCTTCTTAGTCTTACAGCTTGAATACTTTGTCTGAATTTTTCAAGCTTAAGTGAGTGTGTGCGAGGGGCTCCTTCCTGCTCCTTTTAAGTCGGATTGGAAAGGAGCGTGCAAGCTGCTCCACTTGCTCCGGTTTGGTTTCAACTTCCCATGCGTCTTTCCTCGTCACTTTTATGCCACGCGACATTACGGTAGCAGGTGACGTGTTGAAACCTTTGCCTTTGGCTCGGGTTTGCTTGAAAAGCCGTCTGAATTTTGTTCGAAATAACCTTTGCGCGGTTTTTGTAGTTAGCATTCGCGGAAGTTTTTCTCTATTCAAAGGCATAGGACCTCGCCAGGACCAACAGAGCAGTTCAAATCATCTGTCAATTTGAATGAGGAGATTTCTAATTATCGTGATTTCACTGCATAGAAATTTTGTTATAATGAAATTCAACCTTTTATGTGCATATGTACAGTCACAGGAAGGGGCCACAAAATTTTCCGTATTATCGGGCAATCTACAAGAAGAAAAAGGCTTACTTGTATGAGAAAAAAAAAATAATTTCGTTGAATTTGAGAGTCAGCGACAAAAGATACGGTTTCATACTGTGTTGGCAATATCTTCACACCGGTAGTACAAAGTGAAGCCAGCCGTGATTTTGTGTCCACTCGGCCTCTGCGGCTTATAGTGACGTCCGCAATAGAACGACGCTATCGTGGAAAGTGTCAGCAGCGGTGAGTGAGTGCTTCATTTGCCTCCGGCTTCAATGCATCTCCGAAACTTGAGTTTATGCAACCTCGAGCACTGAACGCGTGGTGCAGGAAGACGGTGCACATGATGCCAAGCCATCTCAGCTCGCCCAGTCTTTGCACACGAGGCAGATCACCTCTGACACAGGGAGCGCAGGCCGCCTATGCGCCAGCCACACTTTCTGGGTACGGTATAGTTACAATGAGTATATATAGCAAAAATTACATTTACATCGAACAGAAATATCAGCGACTCCCAATATATAGAACGCCGAGCAGCGGAAAAGTGCCCCCAGAAGTTGGCTTTCCCTCGTGGTTGCGGGGAAACTTGACGGCGCAGCTCCATCCAACCGCTCTCCCTACCGTGACCGTGCTGCTTCGAACGAGCTGTCGACACCCCCCCTGCAAAAAATGATCCTGGCCCACCCGCAGCGCTTGCTCAGACAGCCAATCAGAGGCTCTTGCGCCCTCGTCGTGCAAAATGGCGAAAGTGCGAGTTGTCTCGGTGCTTTTCTGGTCCGTTGTGGGTGTGCCTTGTGGGCCTTCTCCCGCAGTGTTGCCGTGATGAAGCGGCAGAATTTGCCTTTCGTCGTGAAGCTCGAAATCATAGATCGGGTCGAACGCGGTGAGAAGTCAGATGTGTCCCCACAGCGTGAATGATTCCGAGGAACTCTCAGGACGATTTTGAAGAATAGGGGAGAAATTAGGGCTAAAGCGGCCAAACTCTTGCCCCGGTGCCCGTGGCGCCCGACGCGTATGCACGGCCGTGTACAAGTGGTTCATCCGAAATTGCTTCAGCCGTGCCGGCTTCCGCGTGCTCAGTGATGACTGTAAATTCTGTTGAATGCGACGCAGCCGTTGCCAGTGTAGCCGAAACTTGGAGCGAGCTGTCAGAATTTCCGGAAGCTTTTGACGAATCAACAGTGGACTAGTTTGTGAGTGCAAATGTTAGTGTCGCGACCACGGGAGAGCCCGAAAATGAAGACTACATTGCCGACAACGTACCGAGCACAAGTGAAAGTGGGCACAATGAGGAAATCAACGATGGTCCTTTGCCTACATCCTCCGAAGTGATTGGTGCGCTCGCACTAGTCCGGTGCTTCTGCGCGAATGCGGAAGGTTACGGCCTCAGCTGCTCCTGACTCCTTAGACAATGTGGAGAAGTCCGTGCGTCGCAGGCAGCAAAATTGCCCAAGCAGAAAGAAATGCAGGACTATTTCATGCGAAACTAAGCTAGATTCATCAATAAAGTGATTTTATAAATGGTATGTGCTTTTATGACATCCAATTATTCATCATGCTTATATCGAACTATGCTCTATATCGAACTGATCGGCGTTTTTTTGGAGTTCGATATAGCCAGGTTCGACTAGTGCTCGGCAAATAAAGACTAGTACTCGGAGTGCACGTGTTTCAGAACTTTTCTGCGCCACAGAAGAGCACTTGGGTGACCAAATGCTGTCGTGAAGTGTCGCAAAGACGCGCGCTTTCATTGCATACAATACATGCATCAGCTTGGTGTCCCCAGCGCCCAGCAATGGCGAAAGAATCAACAACAACAACAAAAAATGCTGGCAGCCATGCACTCCAAGTATCGCATTTCAATCGCTGACCACTGTACATACACACATATGCAAGCAGAACATACAGACACCCATAAACACACACAAAGACAAACAAGCGTTCTTAAACCAACACGAGTGCAGGCACACACAGATGCACACAAACACAAGCAGAAAAACAGTCGCATACACACATGCATGCAAACACACAACATACATGCACATGCACACATAAGCACACGAGCAAATGTGCAGATACACAAATTCTAGCACACACCCAAGTGCACAAATAATATGAGGGCAACAAACGCAGGCACTGGTACACACCGGCATATTGACACACAAACACACCCATGCAAGCACAAGTACCACAAGCACACACAAATACACAAGCGTGAATACACACGAATACACAAGCGTAATTACACACGAAACTCATTCACGTAATCAGACATACGCACCCATACAGCAAAGAGTCACACATGCACAGGCTCACAAATAAACACAAGCACAAACAGATACACAGTGCCGTCATACGCAAATGCTAATACACAGGCACACTGTAATAAAGTTAAGTTGCATTCATATTGGAGTGCCAACACTGTATATCTGCATATTGTGTTGATTTTGTCTGCTTTTGGCAGCCTAATTGATGCAGTTTCCAGTATTGTGATTCCAGTTTTCATTTTGGGGTTATGTAGTTGTAAACTTGAGGCACGGTGCTTATTGCGTACTAAAATCTTGCAATTTTTGGTAAGAGCACAAATAAAATGTGGGTTCCCCTAACGGTAGCATCCTTCTGGGGGGGGGGGGGGGGGAGGGAGGAGGTGATTGGAGTGCCCCGGGTGCAGTCTTGCTGAGGGGGTGTGCTGTGCAAATCGTGTAACACACAGGAGGGATTGACAAGAGAAGTAAAAGAGGGGAGTGACACGCTGAGCGGCTGCACCAGATGCCAGGGAGGCAAGTGACGCCACTGGTCCGCACAGTTCACAGCTGTTAATTCTATACTTGAAGTGAAGCCACACCCACTTCCCTTCAGAAAGTAAAGTGGTTTTCCCATTCTCATGTGTAGATTCATTTAGATGAAGTGAAAGTGAATTATCTTCTTCAGTTAAGTAGAGATGGCGTTGGCGTGGGCTTGCAGCGCGTGCAGGTGGCGAAACAAGCTCCTGTCTGCAGCATAGCGTGAAACCGTGCTTCGTCGAGCTTCCACGCCTGACAGACGAAGAAATTGCTTCGTGGCAGCAGCGACGTGAGCCAGAGGGTCGCCGTAGGTGGAAACTGCGAGAGCTGGACGTGCATGGCAAGAGTTGCGCTTCCCCGGTTGAGGATTTGTCCGAGCCCAAGAAGCAACGTCGGAAACGTGGCCGTTCAACGGACAGTAGCGTGGCTGGTAGTACCAGCCCACAACGGCGTGCTTCATCTTTGAGAAACCGTTCTGTCTCAGTGAGCTCTGTGTCACCTCACGCTGAGGGATATATGGAATCTGAAGTCTACCCAGTAGAAGTGGATCGCCGGACTCGTCGGGTTTCTTACAGCTCTTCGGCAGGGGACAGCGGGGCATCGAGCAGACGTGTTAAGACTGGAACTGGGAAGGCCAGCAAGAGGGTTAAAGCGGCAAATGACTCTGCTAGTGGCAGGACGTTAAGAGAGAGGGATATTGGTGAGAAAGGTGATAAGGGTCAGGTTAGGGTGTGCATAACAGACTCTGGGGATAACGTGGAGTCTTCAGTCCTCTCTGCAGCTGCAGCTGCTGCTGGCCTTGGCTCAGAGCTCAGTGTGCCTCTTGTAGAACGTGTTCCGCATCCACGCAGGGGAAGAAAGCTGTCTACAA
This sequence comes from Dermacentor variabilis, assembly GCF_050947875.1. Taxonomy (NCBI): domain Eukaryota; kingdom Metazoa; phylum Arthropoda; class Arachnida; order Ixodida; family Ixodidae; genus Dermacentor; species Dermacentor variabilis. The sequence goes on from NC_134573.1 coordinate 65,338,597, forward strand.
AGCGCCGCCTTGCTGTTGAAGTCACGGAGACTGTACCGGATTCTGACGCATCCTCATCATCATTGTCATCATCATCGCACCTAGTAGACAAGTCCAGTGATCTTGAAGTGAGTGGTAGCAGGCCATCTATCATCTGTCGGATCCGTATCCAGGGGAAGCATGGAGTCGTCTCTACCACCAGCACTCGGCAAGTTCCTCGTGTAGTTGGCTTTGTCAGTCCTGACAGGTCTATAACTGAAAGTTGTGTTGCAGATCTTGGTAGCCCTCCAACCGGCAGTGTTAGCGATTCATCGAGCAGCACCATTGTTGGAAGGCAGATGTCAGATGGGCCTACGTCTGGTGCCAGACCTTTGGACTCTGAGATGGCAGATCCTGGTATAGCATCAAGGCACAAGGTTTCTAAGAAGAGTAAGTCAAGCAACGTGACACTTGACGCACCTGCTGTACATTTGGAGTGCTCCAAAGCAGCTCACATGTCAGATGCTCCAACATCTCTTGCCACTATGAGCTCTGAGGTAGCAGATTCTGGTATTGTATTGAGGCGGCCTAAGAGTTCCAGAAGGAGCAAGTTGAGCACCGTGACACCTGAAGCACCTGCCGCGCAGTTGGAAAGTTCTGGAGCAACCCACATGCTAGATGTTCCTGAGCCTGTTGCCACATCTTTGAGCTCTGAGGTGGCAGATCCTGGCGCAACATTGAGAGGAAAGTTTTCTAGGAATAGCAAGCCAGGTGCTGATACACCTGAAGCACCTTCTGCACATTTAGAAGACTCCGAAGCAGTTACCGTGCCATATGCTTCAACATCTCTTGCCACATCTTCGAGCTCCGAGGTTGCAGATTCTGGTGTCGTTCTGAGGCAGCCCAGGAGTCCCAGGAAGAGCAAGTTAAGCACTGTGACACGTGAAGCACCTGCTGCACCTTCGGAAAGCTCTGAAGCAGCCCATGTATCAGATGCTCCAACACCTCTTGCCATGTCTTTGAGTGGCAAGGTGGCAGACTCTGGTGTTGTGTCGAGGCGGCTTAAGAGTTCTCGGAAGAGCAAGTCAAGTACTGCAGCACCTGACCCACCTGCCGTGCATTTGGAAAGCTGTGAAGCAGCCACTGTGCCAGATGCTCCCCAGTCTGACGCCACACCCTTGAGCTCTGAGGTGGCGGATAATGGTGTTCTATTGAGGGCGAAGTTTTCTAGGAAGAGCAAGTCAAGCACAGTGATACCTGAAGCACCTGCTGCGCGTTTGGAAAGCTCTGAAGCAGTCCACATGCCGGATGCTGCTGAGCCTGTTGCCACACCTTTGAGGCCGGAGGACTCAGATTCTGGTGTGGCCTTGAGGCTGAAGAGATCTAGGAAGAGCAAGTTGAGTACTGTGACACCTGAAGCCCAGCTGGAAAGCTCTGAGGCAGCCCACATGCTGGGCACTCCAACCTCTCACGCCATGAGCTCTGAGGTGGCAGATTCTGGTGCAGTGTTGAGGTCCCGGGGTTCTAGGAAGAGCATGTCAAACACCATAACACCTGAAGCATCTGAAACAGAGCTGGAAAGTCCCAAAGCTATGTTGAGCGAGATGTCTCCTACAACTGTAGGGTTAAGTTCTGATGTTGCAACACATGGCTTGCCCAGCAGGAAAAGCACTCGGTCAGGTAGTGATGCTGGTACTAAAAGAGCAAAGCTAGCTGCCAGTTCCATTGCTTCCAAATCAACTGAATCCCCTGAAGCACTAAGTAGTGGGCCCGCTAGAATGGGAAATATAGATAATCATCAGTTGTGTGGTAGCAATAGTAGAATGGAAATGGGAGCCCCTCATGCTACTCTAGGAACATTGCAATCAGGCAGTGATGTTGATGCTATTGAGGAGCCTGGAAATGTGAGGCCAGTTTCGAAGCGGGGCCGGCCTAGGAGGACAGATTCTGTTAGGCCACTACTTTTTAGTCCTGACAGTCAAGGTGCAGCAGACGCAGCATCAGATGATAGCACTGCACATTGCGAGAACACTGTGCAACCAACTACAAGGCGTACAAGACGCCAGCTGGCAAATCCAAAGCTATCATCAAAGGAACTTAGTGCCACAAGTTCAAGTAGTTTGGAGTCGGTCACAAGTTTTAGCAGTTGTGAAGTGGGGGGCAGCAAGCTGCTTGAAACGAGTCTGCCTAAAGAGGGAAACTTGAGAAAACAAACTGGTAAGGGGAAACAAACAAGCAACTCAAAACTAGCCATAAAGCCCAGCCGTTCCAAAGTGAAAGATTCTAACGCATTGTTAAACCTTGGCACTGAAAACGTGAATGCCACCGAACTGGGCACCGATCCTGTTGTGCAGGTAGTGGATCAAGCAGTTAAATCTAGCAAGTCTGAAGCAAGAGGGCGCGTCTCGTCAAGAATCTCTGCTAACAAGTTGGCTCTTAGAACGAAGGTTCATAAGGAAGGCAAGAACAAAGAAAAGCCTGAAAGCCCTAAGCTACAAAATGAGAGCTGCTTTTTTGCTGATACTTCAGGAACCCCCCCACCAGGCTCTGACATAGGTCTTGCCTCAACAGTCGCCGTTGACACGATGACCTCCTGCGTTTTGTCATTTGGCACTACCTACAGCACAAGTCCAAGCACTGCCAAGCTTGTCAGCGACTGCAACATGACTAGGCAAGTAAGTTCCGGCTCACAGGTGACGAGTAGTGGCATGGGTGATAAGGGGATCAGCGCTCCCAACTCTGGTGCCCCTGAAATAGTTAACTCTCATAGCCGCCTAATGTCCAGCACTTCCAGGTCGAGTGCATCGTCAGACAGGCGGGAAGTGGGAGGTCTGCCAGTACGTTCGAGCAAATCGCGAAAGAGAGCAGGCCTCCCTGAAGCTCACGACCCTGGGATACAGGAACTGCTCGTCACCTATGAGAGGCTTACAATTACACCACCTAGTGAGCTTTCAAGTGACGGCAGCGTGGGCAGCAAGCAGTCCAATGTGGCACGACCGTCTGCAGCATTTAACTTGTCCGAAGCAGCAGGGAGCAGTGACTCGCCACGAAGGTCTTCGTCAAGCAGTATTACCAATTCTATTGAGAAGGAAGGCACCCAGAAGTGCGTCAGTAATGATGAACCTGAAGCAGAGCACCCTAAAGAACTCTCAGGTAGCAGCAATCCCATCGTTGAAAAAGAATCTGGCAGTGCAAAGTCAGTCGTGTCATCGGATAGAAGTGAAGCAGCTGATGCCGGTGGTTTGATGAGAGGTGCTGATAAGGGAGCAGAGAACAGCCCTGAATTGGTCCCAGCACTGCCTGTGCCAAACTGTGCAGTGACCAAGCCAGGCACAGAAGATTCTATGATACAGCCTAGTAGTGTGAGTATTGCAAACACAGATCTTGTTGCTACTAAAGAATTGGAAACTTCACTGTGTATCAGGCAGTGCCAGTCTGAAGTAGCGGCTTTTGATGTCCCTGTAAGCAGCAACCTTCCTGTCTCTGAGGTAATCACATCGGAGCCAGTGACTGAGCCTGTAGTACCTGAAGAAGCGAATGGTGGCTCAGCATTTAGTAGCGACCTTGCTCCTGTGGATACTTTGGCGAATGTTGACCTGCATGCAGGTTCACATGGACTTGTACCTGGAGGCTCTGTGCAAGGAAACTGCCCTATCATTCCTGCCAGCACAGTGGACGTTTCTGAACCAGTCGCTAAGCCTAATGTTTCTGACAAGGTTGGCACGGACGCCCCTCCAAACGAAGCACTATTAAACGCATTGCCATTGGGCAGTGGTTCTGACAGCTCTAATTTAAGCTCTAACAATTCAGCTTCTGTGCTAAGCAGACCTCGCATGACAAGTCCCATTGAACAAAGTTCCTCTGAACTGTTGGACAGCCGCCGTGCTGTTCAAGATGGCAGTGTCACTGAGCTCATGACTGAGTTAAGCTGGTCTATTGAGTTGGGTCAGAGAGTGACAGAGGGCTGCGCTGAGCAAGATGCCAATGTGACTGGGACGCCTGAACTGGTCCCTAGTCTGTGTGGGCAGAAGGGAAATGAATCCCCAAAAGCATCAAGTGATGATGTTCAATTTGAGGGTGAACCTTCATCTCTTATCTGTGCTGGCAGCAAGCGGACTACGGCTGAGCAGCCAAGTGCTGTTGGCTCCATAAATGCTGCTGAAATGTCATCTGTTGATGATGACTTCATATGCCTAAGCCCTGATGCCGATGCAGAGTGGATCCTGCTTGATGAGGTTAGGGATGACTCCATAGAACTGTTTCCATCATCTGAGGAGAGCGTTGCAGTGGACTGTAGTGAAAGCTGCATTGACCATACCGTTGAAAACTGTGTGTCTGACTGTGGGATGAACTGTCATAATATGGATGTTAGTGAGAAAAATGGCATTGGCGACATGGGCAAAAAGGAACTTGCTGGACACTTTGACAGTGTCAACACTGAAGAGAGTGTTCATGAGGATGTGGCTGATGAAAATTCTATCCAGCATGGAAGCAGAAAAAGTAGGAGTGAGAGAAAGGTTGGCAGTGTATCCAGAGAGAGCTCCATTGACAAAAGCTGTGAAAGCAGCATTAGAAATGTTGGTAGTATAAACTGTGCTGACAGTGCCACTGGCGATAACTGTGTTGTGGAAATCAGCAGTGAAGGTTGCTCAGAGGCCACTAGCAGTAAAGAACACTTTGAGATTTCTAGCACAGACCTTGCCGATACTAACTGTGAGGAAATTCTTCGAAACTTTGGCAGTGATAATAGTTTGGTAGATCTTGGCAGTGAAAGTTTTTCAGAGCCTACTGGCGATAATAAATGTACAGAGGAGGTAGCCAAGGAAGATATTACCGACATTAGCTCTGCGGACATTGTTCAAGGCTTTGGCAGTGAGAATTGTGTCGGTGACATCGATAGTGAGGGCATGGAATTCATTGCAAGTGAGAACTTTGTCGAAGACATTGGCTCTGAAGAGAGCATGGAGCTGTTTAGTGGGATTGACTCTGAGTCTAAGCAGCATAAAGATGCAATTGCACTAAATGAGATAAGCAGTGATTCTAGACAGCATGAAGACATCTATGCTGCGATAGCTGCTGGAAAATTATTACGAGTGGCAGTTGAAAGACTGGAAGATATTGATGTCCACAGTGCAATTGGAATGTTGTACCGTAAGGCCAAAAAAGCTTCAAAGTATAACAGAGCCCCTTGCAAAGGTGTTGAAATCTCTGGAGACAAGCATGATGTAAACCGTGACAATTCACAAGATGAGCACACGGGTATTGATGAGAAAGAGGGAAGTGTTGGCCTATCTTCAGTGAGAAAGTCGCCTGCCTGTCATCGACAGACCTCGAGACCTTCCAAGTCCCTGCACAGAGACGTTGGAGCCTCTAGTAACCAGAGCAGTGGACGAAGACCCAGTGATTCACAAGCTCAACACCAAAGCCCACGAGAGCAAGACAGAAGTGTTAGACCTGTATCGGTGGAGAAGGCACTTGCCTCAGACCAACAGACCTCAAAATCTTCCGAAGCTTCTCTCAAAGATCTCTGGGCCTCTGGCAACCAGCACTCCAGGGGTCAGACTGACGAGTCACATGCTCAGCATGTAAAAACTAGGAAACAGGAGGGAAACGTCGTGCCTTTTTCAGAGGAGAAGTTGTCTTCCTCTGTCAAGATAACATCAAAGTCCTCGAAGACCTTGCACAAAGATAGCCGGGACACTCGCAACCAACATGCTGAAAAATTCACTAAAGATTCGAAAACTGAGCATTTAGGTGTAAGAAAGAAAGACCGATGTGCTAATCCTCTTACAGCGGATAAGTCATCAATTTGCCACCAAAAGGCCTTAAAGTCTTCCAAGGCTTCCCGTAAAGATGTGCAGGCTTTCAAGAGCAAGGACAGTGAGGGTAGTTCCAACAAAGCAGAAACACAGCGCCCAGTCAGAGAAAAGCAAGGGGAAGCTGTTGAACCTTCTTCATTAGAAATGTCACCAGGCCGTGAGCAAAAGGCCTCAAATCCATCCAAGGGTTCCCGCAGAGATGTCCAGGTTTTAAAGAGCAAGGACAGTGAGGGTAGTTCCAACAAAGCAGAAACATGGCACGCAGACAAAGAAAAGCAAGGGGAAGCTGTTGATCCTTCTTCATTAGAACGGTCACCAGGCTGTGACCAACAGGCCTCGAAGTCTTCCAAGGCTTCCCGTAGAGATGTCCAGGTTTTCAAGAGCAAGGACAGTGAGGGTAGTTCCAACAAAGCAGAAACACGGCAAGCAGACAAAGAAAAGCTAGGGGAAGCTGTTGATCCTTCTTCATTAGAACGGTCACCGGGCTGTGACCAACAGGCCTCGAAGTCTTCCAAGGCTTCCCGTAGAGATGTCCAGGTTTTCAAGAGCAAGGACAGTGAGGGTAGTTCCAACAAAGCAGAAACACGGCATGCAGACGAAGAAAAGCAAGGGGAAGCTGTTGATCCTTCTTCATTAGAACAGTCACCGGGCTGTGACCAACAGGCCTCGAAGTCTTCCAAGGCTTCCCGTAGAGAGGTCCAGGTTTTCAAGAGCAAGGGCAGTGAGGGTAGTTCCAACAAAGCAGAAACACGGCATGCAGACAAAGAAAAGCAAGGGGAAGCTGTTGATCCTTCTTCATTAGAACGGTCACCGGGCTGTGACCAACAGGCCTCGAAGTCTTCCAAGGCTTCCCGTAGAGATGTCCAGGTTTTCAAGAGCAGGGACAGTGAGGGTAGCTCCAACAAAGCAGAAACACAGCGTGCAGACAGAGAAAAGCAAGGGGAAGCTGTTGAACCTTCTTCATTACAAAAGTCACCAGGTCCTGACCAACAGACCTCAAAGTCTTCCAGAGATTTCCACAGTGATCTTGGAGCCCTTGACAACCAGGTCCAAGTCTGTGAGAATCGGGAGAGGAGGCCTGACAGTCCAGAGGAACAACGGGCAGGAAGTGGCACACAACAGCAAGACGAATGCACTGAGCCTCTTCAAACGGAGAAGTCACTTTCTTACCACCAGAGGGAACCACTGCCGCCAACTGACATGGGCAAGGAACATGTACTACTAGACCAAGTCCTTGACCTAGGGGAGCTTCCGGATGCCATCAAGTGCCTACTGGACTCTGAGGTTCCACTCCCTGAATTGGACGCCGACTGCTTCAGCCTACCACCTGACTCTACCCGTTGGCTCTCTGAAGATGGTGTGATTGAGAAGCGGAAACCCGATGAGCGCGCCCAGGCTAACAAGGAGGAGCCACCATTCTGTCCCTCGGGTGACATCATGCTTGGAGAACTGACCAAGGCTTGCTCACTCACGAATGAAGGCCTCGTTGCTCTCGTGCCAGCTGTGCCCCCACCAACCTGTGGCCCACATTTCAACAACTGTGGCTCAGCCACTGCTCGTGCCCGCAAGAAGTGCCTGAGGGGTCTGGCCCACTGGCAGAAGACCAAACTGGAGGCCTTTGCACGGGACTCGTGCTTCGAGGTGGACTTCGAGCACAACCCCGAATTGCGTATAGCCTTCTGTCGTGACCGCAGTGTGGTGCTGACGCCTGCACGATCTGCGCCGACCGTCGCCTTGCTGGCACCAACCCGTCAGCGGCCACCACCCAGTCCAGACGATGATGTGGTGAGCATCCGTGAGCTGCCACCTTCTGACGCCTCGCCTGACCCAACCATGCTTTTGGTGTCCCCGCCAAGCACGCCCCCACGACATGAGGTAAGTTGGTCAGAACAGTTCATCCCTTATTATATTTTTGGTGTATTTTCTTTTTCAAACAGATTTTCAAAAATTTCATGGAGCACATAGTGCAGTTCCATCTTTTCAGATGGATTATACAATAATGAGGCAGAGATTACTTGCATGAAAGATTGGCAACATCCATTTAACTAATTCAGCATTTGCTTATCAACTTTGTAATTATTCACTTGCATATGCTTTAATTGCAAATTGAATGCTGAGCAGTAGGGAGTCATGTCTGCTTAGCAGAAATTTGACGGTTAGCACCACATTTAAATCTCTTACCATGGGTTGCGGTAAAAAATGCATTGCCTTTCCAGCTATGAAGGTCTCTCGCTGCTAGGGAGATGCTTTTGGGAAAGTGATTACTTATGTGCCCAGTGTATTTCATAGCACATTTTAACATTCGGTATCTCGAAAGTGGTGCTAGTCTTAGGATTTCTGCGAAGTGACGTCACTTGAGTACTGCTTGTTTTAAATTTTTGAAAATGTAACGTTCAACCTAAAATGGAGTCTGAAAGTTATTTAGCAGGTACTTTTCATTAAGTATCTGGAGATTCGTCAAGCAGGTAATTTATGCCTCTTCCAAAAATCTACCTGAAAAGATGGAAAACCACTATCTGTCACAGGTAATTTCTTAAAAATGTGTTCAGAAAAAGACAAGAAAGCTGAATTAGGCATAGCTAAGCACAGCACTTTGAAGGTGTACTTTTGCTGTGCATTTAAGTGATATCCTGGGATATGAAATATGTAAAGATTTTGTGTGATTTGAAATGCTGTATGTGACATTTTACAGGTGGGCTTTGCCACTCGCCTAGTGCATCAATGTGGCTATCATCACATTTCATGCGGAAACAGCACAAAGACCGACACTGTCCTTTCCCCGTCTCTGTGACCCCTAGCTTTGATTTCACTTAACTCGCAAGTTTAGCTGCTAAGTTATAACGTAGTCGCATCCGACATGAAAAAATCTTCATTACGTCCATTTCTCATAGCTTACTGTATAGGTTCAGAATGTAAAAAATCAGGCAGAAAACATCCTTTGGGTATGACTATCTACGTTGATGCGATTAGCATTCAAATGGTGGTGACTATGTAATTAAAAAAAATTAAATTATAGGGCTCTACATGCCAAAACCACTTTCTGATTATCAGGCATGTCGTAGTGGGGGACTCCGAAGATTTGGACCACCTGGGGTTCTTTAATGTGCACTTAAATTTAAGTACATGGGTGTTTTTGCATTTCGCCCCCATCGAAGTGCGGCCGCCGTGGCTGGGATTTGATCTCGCGACCTCGTTCTTAACAGCCCTATGTAATTTGGTGATGGGAAATTGATTATTGCTAGAGATTTTAAGGATTATGTTACGTAATATTGAAGTGCAAGTTGTCTGCCTGGCACGTACCCATTGGCCCATGTTGTCTGTTCGGCAAGACATTGGCCTAAGCTAGCGAACAACCTCGGTCACTGGGAAGAGCGGTGTAATGAGTCTAGATAGATAGGTAGACACATAAAGTTGCCAAAGTAGGCGAAAAATGCTAATTGCATTAAAACTCTCTGAGCTTTTTTTAGCCTATTAAGTGCCCCTACCAGGGTATACTTGTCTCAGTGCCAATGCGCACCCTGTCTTTTCCGAGGTGATTTGGCTATGAGAAACATCTGTAGACTGGTTGTGTGCCATCTGCACAGAACGTGACTAAACGAAGATTGTGTAGCAGGTTTTCGTTCTTTACAAGAAATGTTGTGTGGTAAAGCTTATCTAAGGAAAACACAGGGAAGGCAGCAGATGGAAATACAAGACAATGAGCAAAACGAGAACAAGGTAAAAGCGGGAGCCAACGTTTCGACAAGTAGACTTGTATTTTTCAAGGCAACATATGCTTTCCTCGGCACAGTATATATAGTTAGGGTTCTTCTAAAGGGGAGAAGGGGCCTCTCCCCTTTAGTAGAAGAGCCCTAACTGTATATATTGTGCTCTGGAAAGAATCCCTTTAGAAGAACCCTAACTATATATACTGTGTCTAACTATATATATTGTTGCTTTGAAAAAGACAAGTCCACTTGTTGAAAAGTTGGCTCCTGCTTTTACCTTGTTCCCGTTTTGCTCTTAGCTTATCTAAGGTATCTGTCTACGCTGCTCACATCTCTTGTTTTCAGACAATGCAGACTGGTGCAAGAAGCCCGTGTGTTTTTTTTTAGTGATGCAGATATTCAGCAAGTTCATATGATCTCTGATTTAGAGGACTTTAATTTTGATTACGTTGTCTCTTAAAGTGATAGCAACGAAATGACCATGTTGCCTGTTTTCACAATGATTATCTTAAGATTGTTCATTAGCATGTCTTAATTTTCTTGGAGATTTCTATATTTAAGAAATTAGTAACATGGGGGGGGGGTTCAGCAGCATATCACCAATGGTAAACAGCATTTCAATTTAAAAATCGTACTAATGGGTTAGAAATCAAATTTGATGCACTCTGGAAAAACCTTTGGCACACAGCAGGCGGAAAAACACCTGAAATGTCTGGCAGCCAAAGGGTTAATGGCTTGCTATCGGCACTGTTTGCAGACCAGCACGTCACAACTGGATGGACCATCAGGTCGGTTTGCCCTCAGTGGAGCCAGGCTACCTGCAGACACGGTGAGAGACCGTCTAGCATGCTTACGTACCGTCGTTCAGACATGGCCCAGATCAACTTCTCTTTTAAGACTGATGAAGGCCTCTGTGCATCCACCCTGTGCTCTCTCACTGACATTAATGGGGGACAGTGCCAAATTGCACCTGGCTTGCAGCTTTGTGTGAAGAACAGGGCCGGTGGCTGCGAATTATTTTTTTTCTAACGTTATGTAAACGTATCTTATAGGCAGTGAAGGATGACAGTGGACACAGCAAAGCAAAAACGGTCAATTGTTTACTAAAGTGAAGCTTTCTTTGCCTCGCCCTTCGACTTTCGCACTGCTGCTGCTGCTGCTACTGCTGTCTGACACACCACATTGGAGGACGGTTAATAGTGTGTGTATACATTACAGGAGCGTGGCAGAGAGGAAAGGCGATGTGAGAAACTCGTTTGGACCTTTGCGCTGCGTCGAATGTGCACAATGCCCTCTGGAGCTCCCTGGGCATCGCCACATCAACCTCATGACAGCTGTAATTATCCGTGATCCCCCACAAAAGCATTGCAAAAATTGCACTGCTTGCCCTTCTACTAATGTGCAAGTCTAGAGGGAAGCTAGATAGAATGATGGAGAGGAGGGGGGAGAGGAGGCAGAGACTAGGTAGAACTGATGCAGTTGCATAATGAGTAACTAACAGCCTTGCAACTCTTCACTCACAGTTCCCATACAAGGTGTGTGTGGGGGGGGGGAGGGGGGAAATAAGGAAAAAGAGATGTGAAAAGGTATTGAAACGCTACTATAGCCCCTTCAGTCACGGTGTACACGTTTGCGGGCACAAGTTATTTTTGCCATTACTATGCAGTAGTTGCAAGAAATAGACAACAAACATTAAGCTTTGAGTAAATTGTACATTCTGCTTTCCTAAAGTACACCCATTTCACTTCTGAGTAAAATGCAGTGCTTCAGATGACCGCTTTGGTGGAAGCACTCCCATGTTTGACGAGATGCTTGGAGTGGGGCGCTTCCGCAGTTATTGCAAAATATTTTTTTTTTCCTTGTTGTAATGTTTGCACCCAAGAATTACCGTTTGCATGTAATACGAGTGGGTGATTGAGTATCTTTAATGAAGAAATGTAGCATAACTGACTGTAAATTAAAGGAATATTTAATTGCTATGTAATTATGATGGTTCTCTGCAAAATGTGCAGAGTCATTCTCCTCCCACCTTGACTTGCTCTCTATGGAGTCTACAGCACCTTGGTATAAAATTATGTAAATTTCACAGATTTATCAACAGTTGATCATAATTCATGACTGAAGGGTGTGGGCTAGACATGACAGCGGTTGCGGGCAGACGGAATAAACTTAGGTTTAACGTATAGTACAGTGTGTTTGTGCTATTTCTAAAAAGTAAACAGCACGAAAATATG